>NC_053394.1:7519232-7833232 GCF_905171765.1 Bufo bufo | reverse complement strand
CTCTGCTGTTCACTTCCTGGTTTTCTGCAGCTAAGGCTGGGCTGGCTTAGGCAGCTAGAGTGAAGGCCGGCCACACCTCCTTATGACATCACACTGAGAGCTCAGTCCTGTGCTAGTTCATGTGAAGAGTATGAGTCATCAGTCTGGCAGCCTGCAGTGTCTGTGAGGCCCCTCCCCCTGCTGGGGAATCAGAGAGCCATGTGAAGTGAGCTCAGTGCACAGTAACACCTGGCTGTTCTGCAGTTTTACACACAAAATCTCTGTCTGATCTTTTACAAACCCATTCTGTGCATCAAAAACTATAATTCCATATTATACATTAGCTCAAAAGCTTGACCATCCCCCACCCACCAGCACTGATGCAGATTTGTTTCCATTACAGCTGTATGTATCTTTATAGATGCGTATACAGCTCAGCTACATGTGTCTTCTCCAGTCCCCTAACATCACTTTGGCTGAATGGCTTCCTATACAGCCCTGCTACATCTTTATTCTACTACCCCACTAGCACTGTGTCTGAAAAGCTTCATATACAGCTCTGCTACATCTGTTTCTCTCTTCCACCAGCATGATGCTGACACGCAACATATACAGCTCTGCTACATCTGTCTATCTCTTCAACCAGCACTGTGTCAGAACAGCCGCATATACAGCTCTGCTACATCTGTTTCTCTCTTCCACCAGCATTGATGTTGACTCGCAACATATACAGCTTTGCTACATCTGTCTATTCCCTTCCCCACTAGAACTATGGCTGAACAGCAGCATATTCAGATCTGCTACATCCATCAGCCCCCCCATCAGCCTCAAACAGCCCCCCCATTGTATTTATTGCCAGATATGTGCCCCCTCACAGTATTTATTGCCAGATATGTGCCCCCTCACAATATTTATTGCCAGATATGTTCCCCCTCACAGTATTTATTGCCAGATATGTGCCCATATTGTTCAATAATAAATATAAAGTATTCCCCCATTGATGATGCTCTTGATTGATTGATAATATTATCACTTTATGGTGCAATTGGTGAGGCATTTACAAATAATACTTACGCACATCATCCGCTGGCTCTTCCAACGACGTCAGACTCTTCTCTTCCTCCACCGAAATTTTTCGGGCGCATGCGCAGAAGTATATTCCTTTGTTTGTTTGTAGCCGCGGCACGAAGTAAAGTTGATCTGCACATGCGCGGCTGCCCGACGTGCGCACTCACGACATGTAATACAGGCCGGCCACTGGATCACCAGGGTAAGCGGTGCGGCCGGCGATCGGTGGCCGTATCCATGGGCAGCGACTATAAACAATGCAATTGGATTTTAAAATTTTATAAAAAAACTAGAGGATTTATAAAAGGCATTATATTTAGGAAAAGGCTCGGGGGGGGATCGAATACAACATGATGACCAAGATGAGAATACCCCTTTAAGGTCAGGAGTCAGTTGTACTCCAGCCTTGGTGTGTGTTGGAGTTAGCGTGAGGGCCACCTGGTGGGACAGCAATGTCTTCCCATTCTATCCTCCATGTTACCCTACCTTACCTGTTGTTATGTTTGGTGTGGGTATATGTTTTGGGGTTGTTGTGCGTCTAGTTGTTCCGTGTTTGGTGTATTCTGTTCGGCATGGATGCTAGATGTTCCCCTGTTTGTCTGTTGTGGCCTTCGGAAGGGGGGGTCTCATGGTTTCCCGGAGGGGTGAATCAAAAGTCAAGTCTGTGAGCTGTTGCTGGAGTGCTGGTTCCTGTGTTTCAGTATCTGTTTGGTGTTTGGATTGCAGTACGTTTGTATGGGTTCCAGTTTACCTTGGTGTGGTTTTCTGTTGTACTGTCCAGCAGCTGCGGCAGGTAAGTGACCAAGCCTTCCTGGGTTTTTGGTTCAGTGGTTATCCCTGCCACTGGATACTTACCTGCCGTACAACTTGGCTTCCTCTTCTTGCTACTAGGTAGGTTGAGACTCCTGTTCTTCCGTGTCTTGGAAGAACGGGTCGTCTCTCCCCTGCTCCTATGTGAGGGATTATCAGGGTGACTCAGGGTCCGAGGTATCCTGGGTATGAGCCGTCCTACCCTCCAGGTCCGCTCATACGGTGAGGAGTTAGGGCGAGGATCAGGGATGCTTAAGGAGGTGACCTGCTCCCTTATCTGTGGTTTCTGGCCTGGTGGCATCCTATTTATCCCTGACATTGTACGGTGGGGGGTTTCCCCCACTCCCCACCGTGACATCCCCTTTAACAGTGACTTTCACAGCATACCACCCCCTTGACAGTGACCTCCACAGGGGCCCGCCCCCTTAACAGTGGCCTTTACTGGATCGGGGGCGTGTCCTTTTGAACAGCTCACTCTAAGACAGCAGCACTGTGCTGTCTGAGTGTTAGGCTACTTTCACACTAGCGGCAGAGTGATCCGGCAACTTCCAGGATTCTGATCAGTCAGAAAAATGCATTGCAATACCGGATCAGACTTTCCGGAAAAACAGATCCGGCATTTATTTTTTTTCACATCTTTTTCGGTCTGCACATGCGCAGAACGGAAGGATGGGTCTGGCATTCCGGTATTTTGGATGCCGGATTCGGCACTAATACATTCCTATGGAAAAAATTCAGGCAAGTCTTCAGTTTTTTTGGCCGGAGATAAAACCGCAGCATGCGGTATTATCTTCGTCCTGGACAGTCAAAAAGACTGAACTGAAGACGTCCTGATGCATCCTGAACGGATCGCTCTCCATTCAGAATGCATGCGGATAATCCTGATCAGTTCTTTTCCGGTATAGAGCCCCTAGGACGGAACTCTATGCCGGAAAAGTAAAACGCTAGTGTGAAAGCACCCTAAGCTGCAGGGAGAAAGTCACCCTCCCTCCCACCCCTGCAGCTGACAGAAGTTGATTTTTACCTTTATTTTTTTAATCCCTGTCGGCTCAGGAGTGGGAGGGGGCATGGCCTAACCAGATCAGGGGCGTGCCTTAGTGGGACCTGGGGGAGGGGTTTTAAGTCTTTTGAGGGTGGACACATTGTGACAGGGGTCGTGTCTGGGCTCCTTCCTGCAAGAGTGACGCCCCTCTGGGCACCTTACTGGCTCATTTGCATACCAAATAAACTGGATTTTCAGAGGATAAAGACATCTATTGCTGGAACAAAGGCACATCTGGAAATAAGGTACTAAGTGCTATTAGGCCACGGCTTTACTGCAATAGCAATTTATCCTGGTGACAGATTCCCTTTAAAGCTGTCCTACAGCAGTGAAGATAAATAGCTGGGTTGTTATGGAAACCTGGAGTAAAACTGTGTAGGTGGAGACTGAAGGACCTGCGAGCTTCTATCGGCTGATAATGGTCATGTGACCAAGCTTCTATTGGCTAATGCATTTTTTTAGAAATATCTCAGGAACTGTACATCCCAGAGAGCTGAGACCCGGTCTAAAACCTTCCCGGACATCTGATGTACCTGTGTGCCAAATCTTATGATTGTAAACACGACTGTGTGGATTCCTTTAGCGGACATACATACACACACACACACATACATACACTCAGCTTTATATATTAGATAGATTGCCGATTTTCGCATTCAAGAAAATAATGTCTGGAAATCACGAATTCTCCAAATATCGCGAATTCGAATATTGCCTATGCCGCTCATCACTAGTAATGTTACGTCCTATTGCATGAATGGTTTAAGTAAATATCCACTTATAATCTTAAACAGATATATACAGCCATCACTAGAGGGAGCTCAGGAGATTACTACATACAGATATATACAGCCACCACTAGAGGGAGCTCAGGAGATTACTACATACAGATATATACAGCCACCACTAGAGGGAGCTCAGGAGATTACTACATACAGATATATACAGCCACCACTAGAGGGAGCTCAGGAGATTACTACATACAGATATATACAGCCACCACTAGAGGGAGCTCAGGAGATTACTACATACAGATATATATACAGCCATCACTAGAGAGAGCTCAGGAGATTACTGCATAGAGATATATATACAGCCACAACTAGAGGGAGCTCAGGAGATTACTGCATACAGATATATACAGCCACCACTAGAGGGAGCTCAGGAGATTACTACATACAGATATATACAGCCACCACTAAAGGGAGCTCAGGAGATTACTGCATACAGATATATACAGCCACCACTAGAGGGAGCTCAGGAGATTACTGCATACAGATATATACAGCCACCACTAGAGGGAGCTCAGGAGATTACTACATACAGATATATACAGCCACCACTAGAGGGAGCTCAGGAGATTACTACATACAGATGTATAAGGCCACCACTAGAGGGAGCTCAGTAGAATACTACATACAGATATATACAGCCACCACTAGAGGGAGCGCAGGAGATTATTACATACAGATGTATACAGTCACCAATAGAGAGAGCTCAGGAGATTACTGCATACAGATATATACTCTTCTCTTCCCCCACCGAAATTTTTCGGGCGCATGCGCAGAAGTATATTCCTTTGTTTGTTTGTAGCCGCGGCACGAAGTAAAGTTGATCTGCACATGCGCGGCTGCCCGACGTGCGCACTCACGACATGTAATACAGGCCGGCCACTGGATCACCAGGGTAAGCGGTGCGGCCGGCGATCGGTGGCCGTATCCATGGGCAGCGACTATAAACAATGCAATTGGATTTTAAAATTTTATAAAAAAACTAGAGGATTTATAAAAGGCATTATATTTAGGAATAGAGAGAGCTCAGGAGATTACCACATACAGATATATACAGTCACCACTAGAGGGAGCTCAGGAGATTACTACATACAGATATACAGTACAGACCAAAAGTTTGGACACACCTTCTCATTCAAAGAGTTTTCTTTATTTTCATGACTATGAAAATTGTAGATTCACACTGAAGGCATCAAAACTATGAATTAACACATGTGGAATTATATACATAACAAACAAGTGTGAAACAACTGAAAATATGTCATATTCTAGGTTCTTCAAAGTAGCCACCTTTTGCTTTGATTACTGCTTTGCACACTCTTGGCATTCTCTTGATGAGCTTCAAGAGGTAGTCCCCTGAAATGGTCTTCACTTCACAGGTGTGCCCTGTCAGGTTTAATAAGTGGGAATTCTTGCCTTATAAATGGGGTTGGGACCATCAGTTGCTTTGAGGAGAAGTCAGGTGGATACACAGCTGATAGTCCTACTGAATAGACTGTTAGAATTAGTATTATGGCAAGAAAAAAGCAGCTAGGTAAAGAAAAACGAGTGGCCATCATTACTTTAAGAAATGAAGGTCAGTCAGTCAGCCGAAAAATTGGGAAAACTTTGAAAGTAAGGGCTATTTGACCATGAAGGAGAGTGATGGGGTGCTGCGCCAGATGACCCGGCCTCCACAGTCACCGGACTTGAACCCAATCGAGATGGTTTGGGGTGAGCTGGACCGCAGAGTGAAGGCAAAAGGGCCAACAAGTGCTAAGCATCTCTGGGAACTCCTTCAAGACTGTTGGAAGACCATTTCAGGGGACTACCTCTTGAAGCTCATCAAGAGAATGCCAAGAGTGTGCAAAGCAGTAATCAAAGCAAAAGGTGGCTACTTTGAAGAACCTAGAATATGACATATTTTCAGTTGTTTCACACTTGTTTGTTATGTATATAATTCCACATGTGTTAATTCATAGTTTTGATGCCTTCAGTGTGAATCTACAATTTTCATAGTCATGAAAATAAAGAAAACTCTTTGAATGAGAAGGTGTGTCCAAACTTTTGGTCTGTACTGTATATATACAGCCACAACTAGAGGGAGCTTGGGAGAGTACTATAGATATATACAGCCACCATTAGAATGAGCTCAGGAGATTACTACATACAGCCACCACTAGAGGGAGCTCAGGAGATTACTACATACAGATATATACAGCCACCACTAGAGGGAGCTCAGGAGATTACTGCATACATATATATAGCCACCACTAGAGGGAGCTCAGGAGATTACTGCATACAGGTATTTACAGCCACCACTAGAGGGAGCTCAGGAGATTACTACATACAGATATATACATCCACCACTAGAGGGAGCTCAGGAGATTACTACATACAGATATATACCGCCATCACTAGAGGGAGCTCAGGAGATTACTGCATACAGATATATAGAGCCATCACTAGGGGGAGCTCAGGAGATTACTGCATACAGATATGTACAGCCACCACTAGAGGGAGCTCAGGAGATTACTACATACAGATATATACAGCCACCACTAGAGGGAGCTCAGGAGATTACTACATACAGATATATACCGCCACCACTAGAGGGAGCTCAGGAGATTACTGCATACATATATATAGCCACCACTAGAGGGAGCTCAGGAGATTACTGCATACATATATATAGCCACCACTAGAGGGAGCTCAGGAGATTACTACATACAGATATATACAGCCACCACTAGAGGGAGCTCAGGAGATTACTACATACAGATATATACATCCACCACTAGAGGGAGCTCAGGAGATTACTACATACAGATATATACCGCCATCACTAGAGGGAGCTCAGGAGATTACTGCATACAGATATATACAGCCACCACTAGAGGAGCTCAGGAGATTACTACATACAGATATATAGAGCCATCACTAGGGGGAGCTCAGGAGCTTACTGCATACAGATATATGCAGCCACCACTAGAGGAGCTCAGGAGATTACTACATACAGATATATAGAGCCATCACTAGGGGGAGCTCAGGAGCTTACTGCATACAGATATATGCAGCCACCACTAGAGGGAGCTCAGGAGATTACAGCATACAGATATATACAGCTACCACTAGAGGGAGCTCAGGAGATTACTACATACAGATATATACAGTCACCTCTAGAGGGAGCTCAGGAGATTACTGCATACAGATATATACAGCCACCACTAGAGGGAGCTCAGGAGATTACTGCATACAGATATATACAGCCACCACTAGAGGAGCTCAGGAGATTGCTACATACAGATATATACAGCCACCACTAGAGGGAGCTCAGGAGATTACTGCATACAGATATATACAGCCATCACTAGAGGGAGCTCAGAAGATTACTACATACAGATATTTACAGCCACCACTAGAGGGAGCTCAGGAGCTTGCTGTATACTGTGTTATTATTGAGGTCAGTGTATATACAACCTGCAGTGTTTCTGCCTCCTTAATCTCTGATTTGCACAGGACAATGTCTTCCTGCTGGGACAGAGCCATATAAAGTGCGGTGACTATAGCACTGTCCTGAATCCTATTCTTGGGAGGCTGCTGCACAGTTGGAGAAGCCTTCTTTAATGTGACTGGTTGTTTTGTGCGCAGGTCCTGACAGCGGCTGGAGGGATGGCGGCTTCTCAGAATGCCTGTTTAATTCCCCTCAAGGCGTGGCCGTCCAGGACAGGAACATCTACGTGGCGGATACAGAGAACCATCTCATCAGGAAGGTACAGTCCCCATGGGTTCTCATTGGCCATACAGGAGATGAGAAAACTCTGAGCCAACTGCTGCTTCTCATCACTATGTGGGCTCGGCCGAGTGTGCATGTTTATTTCCGTGTGGAGGCACCTCTTCTCCCCCCCCCCCCCTTGATGCCTATGCTCCCCTCTTTTAGGCATCTCTGCACCCCTTTCTCTCCTCTTGTCCCCTCTCCATGCATCTGTGCCCCCTGCCCTCCCTTTAGACACCTCTACCTGCCGCTTATCTCCTGACAGTACATCACTATGCGGTGTCCCTCATTTCTGGCATCTGGTATAGTACCGCCGTTCAGCAGGTTACTCAGTGATTTTGTTTTCTCTGGTTCCAGATTGATCTCGACGCACTGACAGTGAGCACCGTGGCTGGGACCGGCAGTCAAGGTGTTGACAAGGAGGGCGGAGCTCTAGGAGAAAAGCAGCCAATCAGCTCGCCTTGGGATGTTGCATTTGGTGCTTCAGGTGCGTCTTTCTTTGCTCCACTGACTGAAGCTGATCTCAGGATGAACAGTTCTGCGTCCAGATGACTGCTGCCTGCAGGATAAACAGTGCCGTGTCCAGATAGCTGCTGCCTGCAGGATAAACAGTGCCGTGTCCAAATAGCTGCTGCGTGCAGGATGAACGGTGCCGTGTCCAGATAGCTGCTGCGTGCAGGATGAACGGTGCCGTGTCCAGATAGCTGCTGCGTGCAGGATGAACGGTGCCGTGTCCAGATAGCTGCTGTGTGCAGGATGAACGGTGCCGTGTCCAGATAACTGCTGTGTGCAGGATGAACGGTGCCGTGTGCAGGATGAACGGTGCCGTGTCCAGATAGCTGCTGGGTGCAGGATGAACGGTGCCTTGTCCAGATAGCTGCTGTGTGCAGGGTGAACGGTGCTGTGTCCAGATAGCTGCTGTGTGCAGGATGAACGGTGCCGTGTCCAGATAGCTGCTGTGTGCAGGGTGAACGGTGCTGTGTCCAGATAGCTGCTGTGTGCAGGATAAACAGTGCCGTGTCCAGATAGCTGCTGCGTGCAGGATTAATGGTGCTGTGTCCAGATAACTGCTGTGTGCAGGATGAACGGTGCCGTGTCCAGATAGCTGCTGTGTGTAGGATGAACGGTGCCGTGTCCAGATAGCTGCTGTGTGCAGGATGAACGGTGCTGTGTCCAGATAGCTGCTGTGTGCAGGATGAACGGTGCCGTGTCCAGATAACTGCTGGGTGCAGGATGAACGGTGCCGTGTCCAGATAACTGCTGGGTGCAGGATGAATGGTGCTGTGTCCAGATAGCTGCTGTGTGCAGGATGAACGGTGCCGTGTCCAGATAACTGCTGTGTGCAGGATGAACGGTGCCGTGTCCAGATAGCTGCTGTGTGCAGGATGAACGGTGCCGTGTCCAGATAGCTGCTGCGTGCAGGATGAACGATGCCGTGTCCAGATAACTGCTGTGTGCAGGATGAACGGTGCCGTGTCCAGATAACTGCTGTGTGCAGGATAATGCTTGTTTTATTTTATTACTCAGGTCGTTTCCTCTCCACAGCACCACACGATGGCGCTGAATATGCTGCTATTAGCCTGCTGCTCATCAAGAATCTAGTCCTACTACCGTGATTAATACCAGCGCCTATCTATAGTGTCTGCATCATTTCTGAGGTCTCCCCCCCCCCCCTCCAAAACTGGCAAAAAAAATATGCTACAGCTCATACTTCTGTTTTTCCTGCCATCGGCGCCTTTGGGAAGCAGCATCGTACACATTCAGGATGTTACCTCCACACAGGTGGCGCTCATGCGGAGTCCCCTCTACATTATTTGTACTGCTTGCTTTAGTTTAGCGTGGGGTCGCCTCTCCATTATTTGTACTGCTCGCTGTCGTATAGTGCGGGGTCATCTGTACATTATTTGTACTGCTCGCTGTAGTTTAGTGCGGAGTCGCCTCTCCATTATTTGTACTGCTCGCTGTCGTATAGTGCGGGGTCACCTCTACATTATTTGTACTGCTCGCTGTAGTTTAGTGCGGGGTCATCTGTACATTATTTGTACTGCTCGCTGTAGTTTAGTGCGGAGTCGCCTCTACATTATTTGTACTGCTCGCTGTAGTATAGTGCGGGGTCGCCTCTCCATTATTTGTACTGCTCGCTGTCGTATAGTGCGGGGTCATCTGTACATTATTTGTACTGCTCGCTGTAGTATAGTGCGGAGTCGCCTCTACATTATTTGTACTGCTCGCTGTAGTATAGTGCGGGGTCATCTGTACATTATTTGTTGTGCTCGCTGTAGTTTAGTGCGGGGTCACCTCTCCATTATTTGTACTGCTTGCTGTAGTATAGTGCGGGGTCATCTGTACATTATTTGTACTGCTCGCTGTAGTTTAGTGCGGAGTCGCCTCTACATTATTTGTACTGCTCGCTGTAGTATAGTGCGGGGTCATCTGTACATTATTTGTTGTGCTCGCTGTAGTTTAGTGCGGAGTCGCCTCTACATTATTTGTACTGCTTGCTGTAGTATAGTGCGGGGTCGCCTCTCCATTATTTGTACTGCTCGCTGTAGTATAGTGCGGGGTCATCTGTACATTATTTGTACTGCTCGCTGTAGTTTAGTGCGGGGTCACCTCTCCATTATTTGTACTGCTCGCTGTAGTATAGTGCGGGGTCATCTGTACATTATTTGTTCTGCTCGCTGTAGTTTAGTGCGGGGTCGCCTCTCCATTATTTGTACTGCTCGCTGTAGTATAGTGCGGGGTCGCCTCTCCATTATTTGTACTGCTCGCTGTAGTATAGTGCGGGGTCATCTGTACATTATTTGTTCTGCTCGCTGTAGTTTAGTGCGGGGTCGCCTCTCCATTATTTGTACTGCTCGCTGTAGTATAGTGCGGGGTCATCTGTACATTATTTGTACTGCTTGCTGTAGTATAGTGCGGGGTCATCTGTACATTATTTGTACTGCTCGCTGTAGTTTAGTGCGGAGTCGCCTCTACATTATTTGTACTGCTCGCTGTAGTATAGTGCGGGGTCATCTGTACATTATTTGTTGTGCTCGCTGTAGTTTAGTGCGGAGTCGCCTCTACATTATTTGTACTGCTTGCTGTAGTATAGTGCGGGGTCGCCTCTCCATTATTTGTACTGCTCGCTGTAGTATAGTGCGGGGTCATCTGTACATTATTTGTACTGCTCGCTGTAGTTTAGTGCGGGGTCACCTCTCCATTATTTGTACTGCTCGCTGTAGTATAGTGCGGGGTCATCTGTACATTATTTGTTCTGCTCGCTGTAGTTTAGTGCGGGGTCGCCTCTCCATTATTTGTACTGCTCGCTGTAGTATAGTGCGGGGTCACCTGTACATTATTTGTACTGCTCGCTGTAGTATAGTGCGGGGTCATCTGTACATTATTTGTACTGCTTGCTTTAGTTTAGTGTGGGGTCGCCCCTCCATTATTTGTACTGCTCGCTGTAGTTTAGTGCGGGGTCACCTCTCCATTATTTGTACTGCTCGCTGTAGTATAGTGCGGGGTCATCTGTACATTATTTGTTCTGCTCGCTGTAGTTTAGTGCGGGGTCGCCTCTCCATTATTTGTACTGCTCGCTGTAGTATAGTGCGGGGTCGCCTCTCCATTATTTGTACTGCTCGCTGTAGTATAGTGCGGGGTCATCTGTACATTATTTGTTCTGCTCGCTGTAGTTTAGTGCGGGGTCGCCTCTCCATTATTTGTACTGCTCGCTGTAGTATAGTGCGGGGTCATCTGTACATTATTTGTACTGCTTGCTGTAGTATAGTGCGGGGTCATCTGTACATTATTTGTACTGCTCGCTGTAGTTTAGTGCGGAGTCGCCTCTACATTATTTGTACTGCTCGCTGTAGTATAGTGCGGGGTCATCTGTACATTATTTGTTGTGCTCGCTGTAGTTTAGTGCGGAGTCGCCTCTACATTATTTGTACTGCTTGCTGTAGTATAGTGCGGGGTCGCCTCTCCATTATTTGTACTGCTCGCTGTAGTATAGTGCGGGGTCATCTGTACATTATTTGTACTGCTCGCTGTAGTTTAGTGCGGGGTCACCTCTCCATTATTTGTACTGCTCGCTGTAGTATAGTGCGGGGTCATCTGTACATTATTTGTTCTGCTCGCTGTAGTTTAGTGCGGGGTCACCTCTACATTATTTGTACTGCTCGCTGTAGTATAGTGCGGGGTCGCCTCTCCATTATTTGTACTGCTCGCTGTAGTATAGTGCGGGGTCACCTGTACATTATTTGTACTGCTCGCTGTAGTATAGTGCGGGGTCATCTGTACATTATTTGTACTGCTTGCTTTAGTTTAGTGTGGGGTCGCCCCTCCATTATTTGTACTGCTCGCTGTAGTATAGTGCGGGGTCACCTGTACATTATTTGTACTGCTCGCTGTAGTATAGTGCGGGGTCGCCTCTCCATTATCCATTATTTGTACTGCTCGCTTTAGTTTAGCGCGGAGTCGCTACAGTAGGGGTAATCTTCCTGATCTGTACTGTTCCTGCGCTGGCGCCTTGTTCAGCATGCTGCAATAAATATTCCCTATGATTAAAGAGAACAATGAGCTGTCAGCAGCTTCTGGAGGAGGATCCAGTCACGACTCCTGCGCCTACAAACAGCCTGCGCTTGGGGGGTCTCCGCAGACTCCAGGTTACCTGTCACACTGGGGGTCTCCACAAACTCCAGGTTACCTGTCACACTGGGGGTCTCCACAGACTTCAGCTTATCTGTTGCGTTGGGGGGGGGGGGGGTTGCAGACTCCAGGTTACCTGTCATGCAGGGAGTCTCCGCAGACTCCAGGTTACCTGTCATGCTGGGGGTTTCCGCAGACTCTAGGTTACCTGTCATGCTGGGGGTTTCTGCAGACTCCAGGTTACCTGTCATGCTGGGGGTCTCTGCAGACTCCAGGTTACCTGTCATGCTGGGGGTCTCTGCAGACTCCAGGTTACCTGTCATGCTGGGGGTCTCTGCAGACTCCAGGTTACCTGTCATGCTGGGGGTCTCCGCAGACTCCAGGTTACCTGTCATGCTGGGGGTCTCCGCAGACTCCAGGTTACCTGTCATGCTGGGGGTCTCCGCAGACTCCAGGTTACCTGTCATGCTGGGGGTCTCCGCAGACTCCAGGTTACCTGTCATGCTGGGGGTCTCCGCAGACTCCAGGTTACCTGTCATGCTGGGGGTCTCCGCAGACTCTAGGTTACCTGTCATGCTGGGGGTCTCTGCAGACTCCAGGTTACCTGTCATGCTGGGGGTCTCCGCAGACTCCAGGTCACCTGTCATGCTGGGGGTCTCTGCAGACTCCAGGTTACCTGTCATGCTGGGGGTCTCTGCAGACTCCAGGTTACCTGTCATGCTGGGGGTCTCTGCAGACTCCAGGTTACCTGTCATGCTGGGGGTCTCTGCAGACTCCAGGTTACTTGTCATGCTGGGGGTCTCCGCAGACTCCAGGTTACCTGTCATGCTTGGGAGGGCGGGGGTCTCCGCAGATTTTCTGTTACCTGTCTACAATTAACGCTCTCCGCATAGTGTTAATGGGGCACAGCGTGGGAGCCCCCTATTCAGTACCCCCTCTATTATCCACAGCAGAAGCCACCGGCCTGAGTGGAGCATGATGCAGCGTGACCACATATGACATAAAATGTGGGATGATGGGAGGTATCCCACCGCTGCAGCCACCCTGCTGACCCCTGCCGAGCGCTCAGATATCGTCCTCCAGACCAACCCCTGTAATAAAGGAAACATCGGAGTTTATAAATATATCTGAAAATGATGTTTTCCTGTGAAACCTTTTCTAAAGCGAAGATGCATAGTAATGAAGCCCCTCCCCTTTAGGCCCCGCCCCCACCATTAATGTTTTTTTACTTTGTTATTTTGCAGGGGTGCTATGGATCGCCATGGCCGGGACCCATCAGATCTGGGCTCTGCTATTAGAAGAGGGGACGTTACCCAAGGGCAGGTAAGTGATCGCCCTCTCAGCCGTAACTCCTGGACTGTTCACACCATGTGTTATAACGTGAGCGTGTTCTCCTCTCCTGTGCGCTCCTGGGGTATAATAAAGGATGAAAATTCAGTGTTTATATAAAGACCCTCTTCTCCATCATCCTCCTGTCACCTTAAACGCTAAACTTTCCGAGATTTTCATTTTTGGCTTCTCATGTCATTTCGGAGTTCTCCTCTCTCAAGTTGTAAAATTTCTATTGTCGGATTATTCACAGCTAAGCAGCCATACGATTTCAGCTCTGCAGGAATGTCATGTTTCCTGGTGTGCTGATCCTGAGTTACCTCCTGTATTATACTCCAGAGCTGCATTCACTATTCTGCTGGTGCAGTCACTGTGTACATACATTACTTATCCTGTACTGATCCTGAGTTACATCCTGTATTATACTCCAGAGCTGCACTCACTATTCTGCTGGTGCAGTCACTGTGTACATACATTACTTATCCTGTACTGATCCCGAGTTACATCCTGTATTATACTCCAGAGCTGCACTCACTATTCTGCTGGTGCAGTCACTGTGTACATACATTACTTATCCTGTACTGATCCTGAGTTACATCTTCTATTATACTCCAGAGCTGCACTCACTATTCTGCTGGTGGAGTCACTGTGTACATACATTACTTATCCTGTACTGATCCTGAGTTACATCTTCTATTATACTCCAGAGCTGCACTCACTATTCTGCTGGTGGAGTCACTGTGTACATACATTACTTATCCTGTACTGATCCTGAGTTACATCCTGTATTATACTACAGAGCTGCACTCACTATTCTGCTGGTGCAGTCACTGTGTACATACATTACTTATCCTGTACTGATCCTGAGTTACATCCTGTATTATACTCCAGAGCTGCACTCACTATTCTGCTGGTGCAGTCACTGTGTACATACATTACTTATCCTGTACTGATCCTGAGTTACATCCTGTATTATACTCCAGAGCTGCACTCACTATTCTGCTGGTGCAGTCACTGTGTACATACATTACTTATCCTGTACTGATCCTGAGTTACATCCTGTATTATACTCCAGAGCTGCACTCACTATTCTGCTGGTGGAGTCACTGTACACATACATTACTTATCCTGTACTGATCCTGAGTTACATCCTGTATTATACTCCAGAGCTGAACTCACTATTCTGCTGGTGCAGTCACTGTGTACATACATTACTTATCCTGTACTGATCCTGAGTTACATCCTGTATTATACTCCAGAGCAGCACTCACTATTCTGCTGGTGCAGTCACTGTGTACATACATTACTTATCCTGTACTGATCCTGAGTTACATCCTGTATTATACTGCGGAGCTGCACTCACTATTCTGCTGGTGCAGTCACTGTGTACATACATTACTTATCCTGTACTGATCCTGAGTTACATCCTGTATTATACTCCAGAGCTGCACTCACTATTCTGCTGGTGCAGTCACTGTGTACATACATTACTTATCCTGTACTGATCCCGAGTTACATCCTGTATTATACTCCAGAGCTGCACTCACTATTCTGCTGGTGCAGTCACTGTGTACATACATTACTTATCCTGTACTGATCCTGAGTTACATCCTGTATTATACTCCAGAGCTGCACTCACTATTCTGCTGGTGCAGTCACTGTGTACATACATTACTTATCCTGTACTGATCCTGAGTTACATCCTGTATTATACTCCAGAGCTGCACTCACTGTTCTGCTGGTGCAGTCACTGTGTACATACATTACTTATCCTGTAATGATCCTGAGTTACATCCTGTATTATACTCCAGAGCTGCACTCACTATTCTGCTGGTGCAGTGTACAGACATTACTGATCCTGTAAGTAAGGCCGGGTTCACATCACGTTTTTGTCCTACTGTTATCGTATACATTCCCTTCTGTTCCAAACTCTCATCTCTTGGTGTCATGGACCTGTCCCTCTCCTGGATCACATCATACCTCACAGAGCGGACATTTAGCGTCTCCCACTCTCACACCACCTCCTCACCCCGTCCCCTCTCTGTTGGTGTCCCTCAAGGCTCTGTTCCTGGTCCCCTGCTCTTCTCTGTCTACACTTTTGGCCTGGGACATCTCAGAGTCCCATGGCTTTCAGTATCACTCTTATGCTGACGACACACACATCTACCTCTCTGGTCCAGACATCACCTCCTTACTATCCAGAGTCCCACAATGCCCATCTTCCATATCCTCCTACTTCTCTTCTCACTTTGTGAAACCTAACATGGATAAAACATCTTTCCCCCATGTCGCTCGGCCCCTACAGGCCTTTCTATCACAGTCAATGGCTGCGCGCTCTCCACGGTCAACCAGGTCCGCTGCCTTGGGGTGACCTTCGATTCTGCCCTCTCCTTCAAACCGCACATCCAAGCCTTTCCACCTCCTGCCGCCTCCAACTCAAAGACATCTCTCGGATCTGTCTGTGACCTCCCATCTAGCACTCTTGCTCCAATCTATCCTCCACTCTGCCACCGGACTAATCCACCTCTCCCCTGTTCCTCCTCTGCCGATCCCTTCACTGGGCCCCGTTACCCAGAGAATCCAGTACAAACCACTATGACATACAAGGCCGTCCACAACCTGTCCCCTCCAGACATCTGTGACCTCCCGATTACCTTCCTACACGTAATCTCCGATCCTCACAAGACCTTCTCCTCTCCCACAATCTCCTCCTGGATTTCTCCCGCGCAGCCCCCACACTCTGGAACTCCCTACCCCGACATATCAGACTCTCAGCTCCAGTGGAATCCTTCAAAGAAACCTGAACCCACCTCTTCAGACAAACCTGCAACCAGCGACCCTGCTGCCTCTATACCGCCATGACCGGCCTTACCCTCGCCGACTGTGTCCTTCCTCCATGCCTCGTAGACTGTAAGCCTCGCGGGCAGGGCCCTCTCCTGTACCAGTCTGTAGCTCGTCTTGTTCCTGCTTAGTGCAATGTGCACCGCGGAGGCGCAGTACCCCAGCAGGACGCCACACTACTCCATCCTGCAGAGTCCGGGGAAAAATGTATACGTTATTTGTATGTGTTTTATTACAATAGAAATGTAGGGTGACGGAGGCCCCTGTATGGCGTCAGTCTGAGGCGTCCGCTTAACGTACATGTAAGGCAAAAACACAATGTGAACCCGGCCTAAGAATGTCAGGGAGCTGGAGGGGAGGGGCCTCACTAAGGGGAGGGGCCTCACTAAGGGGAGGGGCCTGACAGTCCCTTGATGCAGGGACTCGTGGTGCTGTTTTGGTGACCGCTTCTCCCCCGATTCTTGGTAACCTGTTGTCTCCTTTCAGCCTCCTCCCTGGAGGATCCTGCGTTCGCTTTGCCGGAAGTGGCAACGAAGAAAACCGGAACAATTCGTATCCTCACAAGGCGGGTTTTGCTCAGCCGTCCGGACTGACCGCGTGCAGGGGGGATCCCTGGAACTGCCTGTTTGTGGCCGACAGTGAGAGCAGCTCCATCAGAAGCGTGTCCTTCAAAGACGGAGCGGTGAAACACGTCGTGGGCGGAGAGCGCGACCCCACGGTAACTTCCCTTAAAGGGACAATAACCCTAATATTACCACATAAGAGAAGCTGTGACCCCTGAGCTCCGTGTACACATTGTGTCTCCAGGAATCCCTCCATAGAGAACTATCATGTGTGCCGCTACCCCTGACCCCAAAGCCCTCAGCAGTGCTGTAATAATAAAGTATTCACACAACATGGCGGACAACAACCTCTGTAATAACACCCGCCATCCACAGTGACGGTAGGTCATACCCACAAGTGACACAAGAATAGCAGAATAGTGTCATGTCAGCGGCACGACGAGCTATACACAGCCAGGGCCGAGGTACTAACCAGCGTGACCTCCTGACATTACAGATCACTGCCTTGTTATCGGGTGGTCTATAGGGGGCGGTATTATAGTAGTAAACAAAATGCACCAACTTCTATCGGGTGCAGATCCGGCACAGGATGGTACGAACCCATGGAGCAGCCAGGAAAGTCTTTACTGAGGCTGTACCACATCTTCACGGTACAGACGGACACACAGGAAAACCGCATTTCAGGTGCTTGGAGCATCCTTAGTCAGCATAAAAGCAGTATTATAGTAGTTATACTTTTGTACATAGGAGCAGTATTATAGTAGTTATATTCTAGTACATAGGAGCAGTATTATAGTAGTTATATTCTTGTACATAGGAGGCAGTATTATAGCAGTTATATTCTTGTACATAGGAGGCAGTATTATAGTAGTTATATTCTTGTACATAGGAGCAGTATTATAGTAGTTATATTCTTGTACATAGGAGCAGTATTATAGTAGTTATATTCTTGTACATAGAAGCAGTATTATAGTAGTTATATTCTTGTACATAGGAGCAGTATTATAGTAGTTATATTCTTGTACATAGGAGGCAGTATTATAGTAGTTATATTCTTGTACATAAGAGCAGTATTATAGTAGTTATATTCCTGTACATAGGAGGCAGTATTATAGTAGTTATATTCTTGTACATAGGAGCAGTATTATAGTAGTTATATTCTTGTACATAGGAGCAGTATTATAGTAGTTATATTCTTGTATATAGGAGCAGTATTATAGTAGTTATATTCTTGTACATAGGAGCAGTATTATAGTAGTTATATTCTTGTACAGAGGAGGCAGTATTATAGTAGTTATATTCTTGTATATAGGAGGCAGTATTATAGTAGTTATAGTCTTGTACATAGGAGCAGTATTATAGTAGTTATATTCTTGTACATAGGAGCAGTATTATAGGAGGCAGTATTATAGTAGTTATAGTCTTGTACATAGGAGCAGTATTATAGTAGTTATATTCTTATACATAGGAGGCAGTATTATAGTAGTTATATTCTTGTGCATAGGAGCAGTATTATAGGAGGCAGTATTATAGTAGTTATATTCCTGTACATGGGAGGCAGTATTATAGTAGTTATATTCTTGTACATAGGAGGCAGTATTATAGTAGTTATATTCTTGTACATAAGAGCAGTGTTATAGTAGTTCTATCCTTGTACATAGGAGCAGTATTATAGTAGTTATATTCTTGTATATAGGAGGCAGTATTATAGTCGTTATATTCTTGTACATAGGAGCAGTATTATAGTAGTTATATTCTTGTACATAGGAGCAGTATTATAGTAGTTATATTCTTGTACATAGGAGCAGTATTATAGTAGTTATATTCTTGTACATAGGAGGCAGTATTATAGTCGTTATATTCTTATACATAGGAGCAGTATTATAGTAGTTATATTCTTGTACATAGGAGCAGTATTATAGTAGTTATATTCTTGTACATAGGAGCAGTATTATAGTAGTTATATTCTTGTACATAGGAGGCAGTATTATAGTCGTTATATTCTTATACATAGGAGCAGTATTATAGTAGTTATATTCTTGTACATAGGAGGCAGTATTATAGTAGTTATATTCTTGTACATTAGAGCAGTGTTATAGTAGTTCTATCCTTGTACATAGGAGCAGTATTATAGTAGTTATAGTCTTGTACATAGGAGGCAGTATTATAGTAGTTATATTCTTGTACATAGGAGCAGTATTATAGTAGTTATATTCTTGTACATAGGAGGCAGTATTATAGTAGTTATATTCTTGTACATAGGAGCAGTATTATAGTAGTTATATTCCTGTACATAGGAGCAGTATTATAGTAGTTATATTCTTGTACATAGGAGCAGTATTATAGTAGTTATATTCTTGTACATAGGAGCAGTATTATAGTAGTTATATTCTTGTACATAAGAGCAGTATTATAGTAGTTATATTCTTGTACATAGGAGCAGTATTATAGTAGTTATATTCTTGTACATAGGAGCAGTATTATAGTAGTTATATTCTTGTACATAGGAGCAGTATTATAGTAGTTATATTCTTGTACATAGGAGGCAGTATTATAGTAGTTATATTCTTGTACATAGGAGCAGTATTATAGTAGTTATATTCCTGTACATAGGAGCAGTATTATAGTAGTTATATTCTTGTACATAGGAGCAGTATTATAGTAGTTATATTCTTGTACATAGGAGCAGTATTATAGTAGTTATATTCTTGTACATAGGAGGCAGTATTATAGTAGTTATATCCTTGTACATAGGAGGCAGTATTATAGTAGTTATATTCCTGTACATAGGAGGCAGTATTATAGTAGTTATATTCTTGTACATAGGAGGCAGTATTATAGCAGTTATATTCTTGTACATAGGAGCAGTATTATAGTAGTTATATTCTTGTACATAGGAGCAGTATTATAGTAGTTATATTCTTGTACATAGGAGGCAGTATTATAGTAGTTGTATTCTTCAGCATTTATGTTGGTTATAGTTCTGGGTGTTGTCATTGTCGCTGTATACTCCTTTATCACGTGCCGTCCTCCTGTAGCCTGATTATACTTTGTACTGTCCATTTCATTCACAGAACCTGTTTGCTTTTGGTGATGTTGATGGGACCGGAATTAATGCTAAACTTCAGCATCCTCTGGGAGTATCATGGGATCAGAACCGTGGGACCCTGTACGTGGCAGATTCATATAATCACAAGGTGAGGATCTCATTAGTTTTCTTCACTTTATATTGTAACATTTCTTTCTTTGTTCAAACACATTGAGCTCCATCATTCATTGAAATAAAGAGACCACACTGCGCTACAGATTTGCACGCCCTTTTTCCTTACAGATGTAGGTTTTTTCTATTGGCAGCTACCATTAGGTGAATTTCACTGCATGCCGATTTATAACGCCTCAGCTGAACTGTATGAGAAATGCAGTAACGATGTGTGCGCCGGAGATTTGTATAGAAAACCGCCCTAGTGCTGCCAATGAAAGAGTATGGAGGTTGCATGAAACCGCCATCTACTACATTATCTGTACTAAGAGAGTCATCACTGTGTTATCTGTGGTGTTACATAGGACTGCAGGTGACATCTACTACATTATCTGTACTCAGAGAGTTATCACTGTGTTATCTGTGGTGTTACATAGGACTGCAGGTGACATCTACTACATTATCTGTATTCAGAGAGTTATCACTGTGTTATCTGTGGTGTTACATAGGACTGCAGGTGACATCTACTACATTATCTGTACTAAGAGAGTCATCACTGTGTTATCTGTGGTGTTACATAGGACTGCAGGTGACATCTACTACATTATCTGTACTCAGAGAGTTATCACTGTGTTACATAGGACTGCAGGTGACATCTACTACATTATCTGTACTCAGAGAGTTATCACTGTGTTATCTGTGGTGTTACATAGGACTGCAGGTGACATCTACTACATTATCTGTACTAAGAGAGTCATCACTGTGTTATCTGTGGTGTTACATAGGACTGCAGGTGGCATCTACTACATTATCTGTACTCAGAGAGTTATTACTGTGTTCTCTGTGGTGTTACATAGGACTGCAGGTGACATCTACTACAATATCTGTACTCAGACAGTTATCACTGTGTTATCTGTGGTGTTACATGGGACTGCAGGTGACATCTACTACATTATCTGTACTCAGTTATCACTGTGTTATCTGTGGTGTTACATGGGACTGCGTGCAGCAGTGCTGTGTTGCGATGTGTGAGGTCTGGTGTTGTTACTTTTCCGAGTCGTTGCTGTTTCCCGGTTACATCTCTGGGTCTCATGGGCGTCACTCGCCGTGGATCGGGCACAGTTCATCTGATGTGTAATTAATGGTTTCCTATAATTCATGCCGGTTGCAGGGCGCGGGGCACCCTGGGGCTGGAGAGGAATATTTCCGCCTCCTCTTCCGCCATATTGGTCATGATTTAGAGGATAATTTAGATTTTCTGATTTTGTTTCTACCGATCCAGCTCTAATTAATCACAGAGCTGAGTCCTTTGTGTGGAAATCTCCGTCCTGAATCTTTAATCACTTTTTTTGTTTAATTTTTTTGAGCATCAGTCACATCGCGCCGACGCCTTGCGTACAATGGCGCCATTATTAGTATTAATTTCTATGGTTTTTATGATGTGTTTAATGGAGTTTTTTCCTTTTGTTAAGGTTTTTCTTTTATCTTGTTTTGTTCTTTTCTTATTATAATTAGTTGTCTTTTTCCAGAAAATGGCGCAGACATCGGCTGAAAGTGTGCACACTCGTAATCTTAGTAATTGTGGGCCATTGTGTCTGGTTGTGCAATGCTCATCATCCACAGAACAATGGGAGTGATAGGCTTTGTGTATAAAGATTTTTATTTCGCAGCGCCACCTCCCTCCAGTGGCTGTGTCCGGTATTGCACTTTAGTACTGTTTTCTTGAATGGCGCTGAACAGTAATACCAGAGGCTGCCACAGGACTGATGTGGCGCTGTTTCTGAGAGGACGAAAGCAAAAATTCTGATCTTCAGGTGAGTTGAGATGTTCAGACATTTCTGCGTCAAGTCTGCAGCGTTTGAATTCATGCTCAGAATGAACGTGTAATATAAAGGAAGGACGTCCGCTCTCCTCCCTGCTCTTCCCAGTTCCCCTGCCGATCTCTCTTCTTCCTTGTACTTTTCAGCATGGATATGTGACCTCTGCAGCCAATCACTGGCTGTATCCGGTGACCACTGATTGGCTGCAGCGTCTCATCTCCGCTTCAGGGGAACGATCAGGTTTTATAGGAGTAGCATACGGGGTTAATGCTCTAGACATGACCGTCCGCATTATATTTATCACAGTTTTTTCTCCTTTTCTGACAGATCAAAACCGTGGATCCGAAATCCAAGAGCTGCGTCACGTTGGCGGGTACAGGGCAGGCTGGGAATGCGCCAGGACCAAGCTTCATGGAGGCGTCATTCAATGAACCAGGAGGTCTGTGCGCGGTGGCAGGCGGGCGGTCACTCTATGTCGCCGACACAAATAACCACCAGATAAAAGTCCTGGACCTGGAGACCAAGATGGTGTCTGTGGTGAGTGACCTCCGAATTCTTCTCCAGCAGTCGCACTTTTCTAGATTATCTCCACATAATTTTGGGGCGAAATCCGTATTTTCCTTCATAATCCAACCCTTGCAGCCGTCTTTCTGCGTCTCCAGGACACGGCGGCCTCTACGGCTCCATACAGGTCTGCACCCAGCTTTCCCAGAAGCTGTTTATAAGGATATGTTCACACACGGCAGCAACTTACATATGAGATTTTACCAAATTTCTCCCACACGCCACGTGAAAAATCCACGTGGAAAATGACCTGCGGTGCGGATTTTTATTTAATTTTCTGCTGGGAATTTGACCCTTTGCAGTGTTATCGGGTGAAATCTGCGGAAAATCCACAACAAATGCACTTGAATCGTTGCAGATTTTTCCTCTGAAATTTACGTTGAAGAAATATATAATATATATATATATATGCAACTTCCTACTAGAATTTGTTTCATTTCATCAAAAGTTCCGAGATCCCTGCTTGCTGCCAGTGAATGCAACATTCATTTCCTACCTAGAGAGGCTGAAAACTGTCCTTAGTTTTCACATCTGGACCTTTGCTACAGTTGTATCCAGTCTGGACAATCCTCTGTGTGATCAGCATCCTGGACCGCAGACTGACACATTTTACCTGCACTGATACATTGTAACAAACTATATGGAAAGGAGCTCTCTGAATTGTGAGAGGATTTCGATCTGGACAGAATTTCAGCCTCTAAATGTATACTGGAATGTTCCTGTTCACTGACAGCAAGCAAAGATTGTGAAAATGGTGACCAATAACCCAAAGTCTAATTGGAGGGTTATGGTCAATTTACACGTTCCGATTTTCGGGGCAGATTATTGTGAACGGCCGTTCCTGCGAACGCTTGTTCCTGACGATCTGGCCATCTAAATGTGCCGCCGATCACCCGATTAATGAGCGAAATGCTCGTTCTTCGGGCGATCCCGTCATTCGCGCAGGCACATCCGTCATCGTTCCCGGGCAGCAGATCGTGCAGTCTAAGCCGTGATGAGGATCACTATAGCGACTTCTCGTCCCATACTGTGGAGGAGATCGCTGCAGGTAGATGTGTCTCCTCCACTGAGCGAGCAGCCGACTGTCGGGAAGGAGCGCCTTCGGCTGTAACATCGGGACGTGTAAATCCGCCTTTCCAGAACTCTTTGTTATACGAGGATTAGGATTTATGTGATGCGCCAGGGCTAGCCCCCTGGTACACCTTTATGGTGTGTACACACTCGCCATCGTCCACAGAACAAGTTGTAGGACATTTTAACCTGACGCGATCCAAGAACCCCTGACAGGGCCCAGAACCTGCCACCAAATTTCCACACTATCCTGTGCAATGAAACTCTGGACTGTTGGCTACTTTGCCTGTCCACTGGATATGCTGTGCATGCAAGATAGGTGCGGCTCTGTCCATGGGTGCTTTGAATTGGCATGCAGGAATCCCAGACATCCCCCCCCCTGCCCGCGTTCTCCTGAGGGGTGAGCTCCCCAGCGTCACTTCATGTAAATCTTATAAATATTGGAACTACCCCTTTAAGAAGCTCTCCTGTGAAATATGGCTCTGTCTCTTTAAGAAGTGTCGGTTTATAGGATCACTGTATGAGGCGGTGTGGATAAGCGGCGCCGCTCATTTCGAGTCCCTCTCTGATATCCGCCCGTGCTTCTCCCAGAGGGCAGCGACGCTTTCCTGTCGGAGCGCGGGGTTTTGTTTCATCAGCGAGGTAGGCGTCCATACATCAATCTCCCCGACAGTACAGAATCCCGGGGTGAGTTCTGCCGCAGGACCTGCCAGTATAATGAGAGCCATCAGTCTTCACATAAAGGCCCCCTCCCCCGACACCCACACATTGTACTGTATGGATCCTTACATCCTCGGATGGCACAATATGCAGATCCGCCGCGCTGAACTCCGCAGCCGCGCTCTTCATTTCGCTGTCAGACGAGGATTATTTTCTTTTGTTCTGCTGAAATCTTCGTGTCTAGAAAACTTTTTATTATCCGCGTTAATAAACTCCTTCATCTTCACTGAGCGACGAACCGGAATCGAGAAAACTTCTTCAGTGAGCAGACGCCGCGCTGTGACTGGTAATGCAGCGCAGCCGCGCTCAAGGCATTCTACACCTCAGTGAGAGGGGCCCAGGGGTCGGGGCCCCACCAGTCAGACACTGGGGCCGCATCCTATAGGAAGCAAAATCTACATTGCCAGAATCATACCTGATATTTCAGGCAGGGGATAAGCGGCGATCAGGCAACTCTCACACCGCTTATCCCATTACCATCATAGCTGACATCATGTCAGTAATACCCGCTATAAATCCCTGTAGTCTGCGGCAGCAATCTCCAACCTGTCGCTCTCCAGCTGTTGCAAAACTACAACTCTCATCAGCCGCAGACTGTCAACGCTTGGGAGTTGTAGTTTTGTGTGAGGTTTGTAACCACGGAGACGCATACGCCTGCACTAGAGCAGAAGTGTACATACCCCCTCAGGACACGGCACAGTCTGCCGCGGCCTGCACGTCTTCTCGTGGAATTACCCTTAAAATTCAAACTTTTTTCATCTATAATTCGAGGGAAATAAGTCGGGACGCTCTGCTGGAGAGCGCTTCTAACTGTAGAATACAACTCCCATCCTCCCAGCTCCATTGGCTGATGTTTGTGCCCCCCATTTTTGTTGCAGCTCCCCATTTTCTCCCAAGAGTCTTCCGATTTGGTAGACAGTGCACTGCCGCAACGGATCAAGACCCCGAAGCTGCCTAAATCTGCTCCTAATGTTAAGCTGGACCCTCTGCCTGTGTCCCCCGGCCGGACCCTGCAGTATACACTGAACCTCAAGCTTCCTGCCGGGGCGAAGCCAACAGAGGGAGCCCCCAGTTTCTGGTTTCTGTTCACAGAAGGTAAAGTCTGAGCAGTGAAATCTGCTGCAACTATACTGAACTGAGCTCTATCATGGGTTCTTCTCTAGTCCCATCCAAGGCTGCATTCACAAATCTGCTCTTAGGTTACAGTATCTCCTTACCGCCCCCTGCTGGGTCATTTAGAAAGCTGCATCCTATGAAAATACTTTACATCTCCTGTGCTGATCTGAAGGTACATAATATCTTGTACTGTAGTCGCATCCAAAGCTGCACTCTCACAGTCCTCCTTCCTTCTCATCAGTATGTACACTTTGCCCACAGTACCGTGCAGCAAGTGGCAGCATATGGCGGATTAGAAGAGGCCGCCAGCAGGATGGTGAATGCGTCCCTGAATATATCTGTCAGCAGAGTGCCAATGGACTCCAAACGGCAGCTAGTGAATGCAGCTCTGGATGCAACTGGAGTATAAAATGTGGTGTATTCCATCAGTCTGTGTGCAGCCAGTGATACACACCGATCCAGACCGATCACAGCTGTGCCTGAATCTGAATACGTCTGTAATTACATGTAATTAAAGATTTTGTATAGCGGGTGAGTTATTTAATGAAATGTATCTGCACATTGTCAATGAGGTGGTCGCACATGCTCAGTTCAATCCTTCAACTGGCTGTGATAGGGAGAGCAGTAGCAGAAAGGACACGACCCCTGATCTGAAGCAGAAAGGACACACTCATCATAGTTGCCAGTATTTATTTATTTATATATTTTATACACTTATATAGCGCTACTATATTCCGCAGCGCTTTACAGACATTATCATCCAACTGTCCCCGATGGGGCTCACAATCTAAGGTCCCTATCAGGATGTCTTTGGAGTGTGGGAGAAACCGGAGAACCCGGATACAAACTCCATGCAGATGTTGTCCTTGGTCGGCACCAGTGCTAACCACTGAGCCTCCGTGCTGCCCATATAATAAGGCTAGCTGATCTCTGGATCCATGTGAGGTACAGGGCTGGTTCTAGCTTGGTTAGAAAAAGGTTGTCATGTGCTATATGATGTCTGACTTGTATTTTTTACATTAATCATGGGATACCCCTTTAATGGAGCTGAGCTGCAGTGTAAAACATGAGTGAGCAACAAAGCAGCTTCTTGAGTCTCTGATGAGACAGGAGGTGGCTTTCAGACTCCAGTAGACGGTGCAGTTTCACCTTCTCCTTTGATTGTCAGCTCACATGTCCAGGTACTGTGCTAGTAGTAATAATTCTGCTCTTCTCCTCCAGGTCATGACTGGCTTCTTGCAGGACAGAAAACCTACGGTGAGATCGGGAGTCTCACTAATCCTGACCAGATAGAGGTGACGCTCCCCCTGCAGTTTCCCTGCGCCGATCCCGAGTTGCGTATCGGCGTCTGTGTGTACTACTGCATCGAAGGCACCATGTGTATGATGAAGTCCGTGTCCTTCTCCCAGCCGCTGCACGCCACCGCCGGAGACACGAGCAGCACCGCTCCGCTTCATCTCTCCTACAACTTCTGACTCCACAGGCACACTGGGTGGCAGCCTGTACTCAGGGGCCTGATGGTGGTGGCCTGGATGTGGCAGCCTGTACTCAGGGGCCTGATGGTGGTAGCCTGTACCCCAGTGGCCTGGATGTGGCGGCCTGTACCCCCCTCATGGTGGTGGCAGCCTGATCATCTCTAATGGTGCTGCCATATTGTCATCTTTTAGAGTAAGGCTACATTCACACAAAAACTGCCATTAAAAACGGACACACGGTCAATTTTTAAGGGCCATTCTGCATCCATTTTCTAGCCGTTTGTCCATTTTTAATGGCTGCTTTGGATCCGGATGAATGTCATAACTTTATTTTTTTTGGAACATCCTAACCCCTGCAGTGCCTTCAGTCTAATTAATAGCCACCATATTGCCCCCACTATCTATAATTGCCCCCTGTAGTGCCCCCAGTGTCTATAATGCTCCCTATGGGAGCAGGACCTGCGCACCCAGCGTCATGACTTCACATGATCATGATGGGACTGTCAGGTTTTTGTCTTGTTTTTTTAACCCCTGAAAGGCACTTTCACCCATTTTTAAAGGGGTTCTCCAGGAATTAGGAAAATAAAATTACTGAAAATACTTAAAAGCTATGGATACCTTTTGGGGGCAATTTTTTATGATTGCATTGTACTTATTTTGATCTAAAAATTTATTTTTTCAATTAGTCTTTATTAAAAGAAATTGAACCCTTTTTCTCTGTACAGAGCTGAGATGCTCTAGCAGCAGTCTGTGGATTTTCTGTCTTTTCCGTCAGTTGGGGAGCTGACGGGCTCCTTATCTCTGCTCTCTGACATTGTAAACACCTCCTTATAGCTCAGCTCTTATCTTAATGATAATAATGTGGCTTAAATAAGTGTTTATGACCCCTCAGTAGTTTAGAGATAAGGGTTATGGCACAAAGTAAAAGTACCAGTCACACAGTTAGAAAAACAGATAACCCCCTTGTGACAGAATGGCTCAATAAAGGCCAATTGAAAATGATTTTTAGCCAAAAATTAGTAAAATGTAATCATAAACAAAAGTTGCCTCCAAAGGTGTACGTAGCTTTTACATATTACTTTATTATAAATCTATTCCCAAATACCTTTCATTAGTTATAGTGATTTTGTTTTGTCTGGGGAGCAATCATCAGGGGAAATAAAATGGCTACTGTCCTATTAGTACACAGAACCTGTCCTAATCTCACAGCAGGACAAGTTACTTAACAACACTGAGCTAAAGAGCTGCCTCATCCTCCTGTGCTCTGTAGCTGAATCTCTGTGGGAATGGCATCTATGAGGAGACATGAAATACAGAGAGGACGGACAGGACAGATGGTGGTAATGTGGGGCTGTGGTGATGGAGACTGCATACAAGTGCTGCTGCCACATCCCCACCTCCTCTCTGTACTTCATGTCTCCTCATGGACTCCATTCCTACAGAGATTCAGCTGAAGATCATCTGTATTCAGGATCATAGTTCCTGAGAAGCAGAGAGGAGGATGAGGCAGCTCTTTAGCTCAGTGCTGTGAAGTAACTTGTCCTGCTGTGTGATTAGGACAGGTTTTGTGTACTAATAGGATGTCGGCCATTTTGTTTCCCTTGATGATTGCTCCCCAGAGAAAACAAACCATTATAACTAATGAAAGGTATTTGGGAATATATTTATAATAAAGTAATATTTATGTATTTTCATTTTTTTTTTTATTTCTGGCGAACCCATTACAGGGTTAATTCCTGTCTAAACGGCTGTTAAAAACTGGCCCATTAAGTTCAGTGTGGTCCGCCTGCCCATAAAAACGGCCAAAAATAGGACATTCAGTGTTTATTAGAAAAATGGCCATATGGCTAGCCCCGTAGACCTCCATTGGTTCTGAAAATGGCCATCATACGGCTGTTTTTCCAGTTCGTGTGAATGTAGCCTAAGAATCCCCCTGAGTCGTCCTCTTCTGTCAGGTTGTCCCATCTATATCTGGGAAGTTGGGTGACCGCTCCCAACACCCACCTTTCTTGTTTTCTGAATAGGAGATCCGCCTTATTATGCACTGATACGTGCTGTGCAGGACTCCAGGAAAGCTGAGTGGCCCCATTGTAGTTCCCACAGGGACTGTCGCCCAGCTTTATTATCTGGGAATCTGTCCCCCCCCGATTTTGGGCTGTTATCTACAATAATACATCAGTAATAACGAGGATCATTATATTTTTTTCCTACTGCCCCTGTTCCCCCATCGTCAGCTCTGAAAGCTGCACTGAAACACAGTCCGGACTGCTGTAACATGATGGCAGGACTCCCGAGCGCATGCGCAGCAGTCCTGACAATGTGTTTCAGTGCAGCTCTGAACGATGACCGCAGGTGAATGGGGGGGCAGTAGGAACATACACAGTAAGGGCGTATGCCCTCCGAGATATACAGTCTGTGAGCCGGCCATATGGCCCAGAGCGCACCGCATCATAGATTACAATGATGCTGTGCACATCGGGCCTCCCGCTGGACTATTGTCCTGCACTTATAAGATCATATGAGTGCGGGACAATAGCCCCGCGGGCGGGCCGACGTCCACAGCAGCATTGTAAAGCCCCGCGGGCGCTCCTGTGCGCACGATCAATGCCGCTCCGGGACATATGGCCCGCTCACGGACCGGAGGGCATACGGTCGTGTGCAAGGGCCCTAATGTGGACTCCTTTTTACTACTTTTGTATTACTGTAGATAATAGTCCAAAATCGGGGTGACCGATTCCCTTCACTGCTGTGGATAGAACGTCTCCTGCTTCATGCAGAGCTCTGGGAAAGCTGAGTTATTACCGGCTCTGCCTCCATTACAGCTGACACAGCAGCTTGGCAGAAGAGGACATCTCCGATAGTCCCAGCTCTGGAAGGGATGCGCCATGCTGGGGAGCTGGTTGTGCCCATTCACCTCATTATTTCCACGTGCCTGGGGTCTCCCCACTTCTCTGGAGGGGAGGTTGTCTATTGGGGAGAGCTCGCAGACGTCGGTCTGATCCATGTCCTACCAGTGCCTTCTGGACTGTTATCAGATACCCAAGTGCCGCTCCTAACAGGAGTATATTCACCAATGTGCCCATGACGGGTGCCCCTTAAGGCCTCATCATTACATTATAACAGGTTCTTTCTAATAAACTTGGTTTCAATTCCTCACAGATTTTTACTTTGTTTCTGCTTTCTGTCATTGAATGTGACCTGTCTCACAGCTGAGGGTTTGTTATAATGTATCGATGTAGACAATCCTATGTAAACTAAACAGCACCAGCACAAATCTCTTTTGTACTAGACTCCAGGCTGAACGTTTACCTGATACATTGTAACAAGCCCCTCAGCTGTGGGAAGATCCCTAGGTCCGGATGGGAGGTAGAGGGGACCTATCGCCTGTTAGTTTTTTTTAAACCTAATACCTCTTGTTGTCCCTCCTAAGGAGGTTCCAGTGGAGAAGACACAACGGCCGAGGAGACACCGAAGATCTCAGATTTTCTTCTGCCTGCCCCGCGTGGCCTCTGGAATCTCCTTGGGAGGGCCAACAATGGGTATAAGGTGTAAAAATCACAGTGATAGGTCCTCTTTAAGCTCTTAAACTGTTTCTATTTCTTGGCAGCAAGTAGAGATCTTTGAATTGAGTAACTGGAATTAAAAGTGTATTAGAAAGCTGACAAAGTTTTCATTATACAATAAGAAGTCCACCTTGGCATCTGCTCTGATGTGTATACAAACCTGTGCGTCTCCATGGTTACAGACTACAAACACACACTGTGTAGTCTGCAGCTGCAGTCAGGTGCTCCTCCTGCTCAGCTCTGTAATGGCCGCAGTGGTCACAGCAGGTAGGTGAGTGGTATCCTGAGGAGGCTTCCGAGGGGCACAACATAGAGCAGCCCGGATCTCTGCAGATACACGTGGTACATGCCACGTTCTCCATGCAGAGGCGCTCCTGTGCCTTACTTACACATGTGTTGTCCCTTTTAAATGCTATTATGCCAAAGTATCACTGCAGTAATACCGTGCTCTTGTGTGTGCGCTTTCTGTAACTTGCAAGAAACATACCCAGTCCTGTTATCCCTGTTTGTGATCATTAAAGATTGTGATAATTTAAAGGGCTGGAGCAGTGTCTTCTGGGTGCACTGAACGTGGTGTCGTGAGGCTCTGCAGCAGGGATGCAATGGTCTGCACTTACATGGTGCTGCATATGTGCACTCCAGACTGATTCATTTTACATGGACTGATACATTGTAACAAACAACATCAGATGATCCATCCAAGGAAGTAATGAACTTTAATTACCCTCACAACCGCTGCATTAGTTACATATTGTCCTCATCCCTGGGGCGGATTCTTCATGTGCTAGGTCTGCAGTGAATGTACAGTGTATAGAGTGCACCTCTCCCACACAACGCCCAGGGTTATGGGTTGGACTTGATAGACCCTGACAACTTGATTCAGAAATAATGCCGTAAAACTAACAATGTTCTGAATGGACCAGCAGCCCTACACTGACAGGCCGCTGCTCCATACCGCCGTTCAGACATGTTTTATTACACATCTATTCTCTCCTCATAAACCATCATTTCATAATCACACTCCTGCAGTGACCTCAGGAACGTCTGCTAGTGTCAGTGAGCCGGTCTGTGCCCAGCCCAGGCCCCAGAAGCTTCGGGCAGGAGAGGTCCAGAGGAGGACTGTGTGCGGCAACTTCCCAAGAACTCTGCCTGGCCCTGCCCTGGCCGCCCCTAGGCAAGCTAAGAAGAAAACAAAGTAAGACTAAAAAGTTTTTAAAAAAGTAAGTACCCCCACTACCTCGCCTCATGCCCTGCCTGCTTGCGCCCAACCCCTCTTCAACCCTGATACCCCTATAACTTAGGGGTATCAGGGTACATTATACAGGGGTAATATAACTAAGGACCCCTGTATAATGTCCCCTGATAGCACTGAGTCCTCCTCAGTTATATTACCCTTGTATAATGTACCCTGATACCCCTTAGTTATAATATTACCCATAATGTCCCCTGATGCCCCTCAGTTATATAACTGAGGGTAATCAGGGTACATTATACAGGGGGTAATATAACTTATATTACTACCGTATAATGCCTGATAGGCCTCCTGAGCTATATTACCCTTGTAAAATAATGTACCCAGATACCCCTTAGTTATATGATCCTGCCGGGATTATATAACTAAGGGGTATCAGGGTACATTATTATACAGGAGTAATATAACTCGGGAGGCCTATCGGGCATTATACGGTGGTAATATAGCTTACATTACCCCTGTATAATGTACCCTGATACTCCTCAGTTATATTACCCTTGTATAATGTACCCTGATACTCCTCAGTTATATTACCCCTTGTATAATGTACCCTGATACTCCTCAGTTATATTACCCCTGTATAATGTACCCTGATACTCCTCAGTTATATTACCTGGAGCAGCGGCCGGACTGGTCTGAGAGCGAGATCTTTACTGGCCACAGGAATGGGGGCGGCATGAAAGGAAGGGGTTGCGAAAAAGTTAGTGGGGGAGGGGGGCCCCATTCAAAAAATTGCTGTGGGGCCCAGTCATTTCTAGCTACGCCACTGCCCGGCGAGGTCATATAACTAAGGGGTATCAGGGTACATTATTATACAGGGGTAATATAACTCAGGAGGCCTGAGACACTGAAGAAGAAGTAATGAAGCAGTATGATTAGCTGGTGAAAATTATTAGTGCCCCCCCATTTTTGACTGTGTATCTTCTGTGCCCCCCTATATATTGATCCTAGAGTCGACACTGGCAGCGTGTGACTGTGCCCTAAGAGGAACGATAAATTCCCGCCTTAAGCCTCATTGACACGTCCGTGTTCGTGCTCAAATCCGTGAGCAGGTGGTCAGTGGTGCATCCGTGAAGGATCCATGTTGGGTCCGTTTTTTGCTGTCCGTGTGCCATACGTGTTTCACTGACCCTGAGCAGCTGAAAAATAATTTTCAAAGCATCTCTTCTTAATGATCTGTGAAACACGGATGGCATCCGTGTTGCATCCGGGGTTTTCACGGACTCATTGACTATAGAGGGTGTGAGGGATCCTGGAGCATGGACCAAGATAGGACATGCATCCGTGCTGAAAACACGGACCCACAGACCATGCTAAAACACTGATGTGCGAATACACAAATTCAAATGAATGGGGACGTGTGCGGTCCGCGGAGAACACGTACAGCACACGTACGTGAAACACTGACATGTGAATTAGGCTTTAATCTTTAACAATTAGTATAACCAAAGAGTTTCAGTAACGTAGCAGAGCTGAGTGTGCGCACTCCTTCACCACCAGTGGAAATACCCGCTGTGCAGTTACTGGTGACATTCCTGCAGGTTTATGAGGGGAAGATCTCGGCCAACTTCTCTTATCAAGGTGGAAATCTCCAAGGCGACATCAGCACAACACATAATAGCGGTGGCCTGGGGACTTGGTTTTATGGCATCACGACATCCATACTTGCTCACTGGACCAATCGTTCTTCTGTTTATGAAGCGCGAACGTGTGCAGGGCTGGAGAAATGTCCTCATGTCTGACCATATTGTGTAGTCCTCAGGGAGACCTCAGTACAGGCACGGGGCGGGGGTTACTGCACCTCTGTAGTACAGATTGGGGTTACACCCGCTTTTATACAAGCAAATCCCATCCCGCCCCAGGCTACGAGCATCACGGGGATCTGTGGCCCTAATACGCTTGTGTGAAACTGGACCCTGGAGCAGGAGTATCTGATTTTACCTAAATCTTAGGGATAATGCACACGGCCAGAAGTGTTTTTTGGTCCGCGAAAACATGGATCCTGGCTGAGTTCATGCCGCCATATTTTTTTTTCATTACTCCTGCAGAAATATCCTATCGTTCTCCACAAAACAGACAATAATAGGACTGGGGCTGTGGACAGCACGCGGTGTGTGTATATACAGCTTTTGGAGATACTTTTATAACCCTTTCCAGCTTTATGCAAGTCAACAATTCTTAATCGTAGGTCTTCTGAGAGCTCTTTTGTGCGAGGCATCATTCACATCAGGCAATGCTTCTTGTGAAAAGCAAACCCAGAACTGGTGTGTGTTTTTTATAAGGCAGGGCAGCTGTAACCAACACCTCCAATCTCATCTCATTGATTGGACTCCAGTTGGCTGACACCTTACTCCAATTAGCTCTTGGAGATGTCATTAGTCTAGGGGTTCACATACTTTTTCCACCTGCACTATGAATGTTTACATGGTGTGGTCAAAAAAAACATGGTAACATTTAATTCTTTGTGTGTTATTAGTTTAAGCAGATTGTGATTGTCTATTGTTGTGACTTAGATGAAGATCAGATCACATTTTATGACCAATTTGTGCAGAAATCCATAACATTCCAAAGGGTTCACATACTTTTTCTTGCAACTGTATGTATGTGTATGTATATATATATATATATATATATATATATATATATATATATATATATATATATATAAAATGCAACTCAGGAAGTGAGTAGAGCAGTGTTTTTCAACCACTGTGCCGCGGCACACTAGTGTGCCGTGAGATATTGTCTGGTGTGCCGTGGGGAAAAATTCCAATTTGGTCTATTTGTGAGCTGAAGCCGCATGTTACGGACTATATAGCTCCGGTGTCACTGTCCTGTTACAGTCTGACAGGAGGAGACATCGCAGTAGATCACCGATGCGCAGAAGAGCACCGATGGATCTGATTATCGCGTCGCAGCGCAGAGGAGCGCTGAGTGATGGATCTGGAGGAGACATGAGCAGAAGAGTGCTGATTGATGGATCTGATGCGCAGAAGAGCGCCGATGGATCTGATTATCGCATCGCAGCGCAGAGGAGCGCTGAGTGATGGATCTGGAGGAGACATGAGCAGAAGAGCGCTGATTGATGGATCTGGATGGAGAAGAGCGCCTTAGGTGTGACGGACAGCGGCTATCTGGAGGAGACAAGCACAGTAAGTACTGAGTGACAGTGAGACAGGAGCAGATACAGTGATGGACAAGTTTTTGAAAAGGAAAGAACTGGACCCTGAACAAAATTCGGAGCCAGATGAGAGCCCAAGTATGAGTGGGGATCAAAAGAAAGCAAAGATGGTTAGCTCAAGCAAATTCTCTGGCACAAGGCAATATAGCGAAAGCTATATTTCATTTGGATTTACTTTCACCGGAGATGCAAAGAAACCAACTCCACTGTGCTTGGTGTGTGGTGAAAAGCTATCTAACAGTGCTATGGTCCCAAGTAAACTTAAACGCCATCTCCAAACGAAACACCCTTCGCTTCAAAACAAGAATGCGGACTATTTTGTTCGCCTGCGTGAAAACACGGAGAAACAGGCAACTTTCATGAGAAAAACCACAAAGGTAAATGAAAGAGCTCTTAAAGCTAGCTATCACGTTGCTGAACTTATAGCTAAGTCAAAAAAGTGGTGGTGTGCCTCGTGATTTTTTTCATGAAAAAAGTGTGCCTTTGCACAAAAAAGGTTGGAAAACACTGGAGTAGAGTATAAGACATAATGTAAATGCAGCTCTAGAAGTGACTGGAGTAGAACATAAAATATAAAGTAAATGCAGCTCTAGAAGTTACTGGAGTATAAAACATTATATAAGATGTGTCTTTGTCAAGTTCAAAATTGGAAAAAATACTCCAGCAATTGTATGAGTGTATTGAGCAGCGGACTCATGAACTGGGACTGGATGACGGATTTGATGGCGAAGGTCTGATCTAGGGCTGCAGTAAACGAATATTTTAGTAATCGGGTATTCTATCGATTATATTTCTTGATTCATCGAGTAATCGAATAAGAAAAACCTTCTTAAAATAATGTATTGCTTTATAAAAATGTCCCCCTTTCCCAGTGCCATCAGTTCAGCAGCCCCTCCATGCCATGTCCCCTAGTGCCCCCATGATGGCACTGCCATCAGCCCCTGCATCCAGATTGCCATGATGTCCCCTTTCCCAGTGCCTCCATGCCATCCCCCACTCCCCCAGATCAATCTTCCGAGTGCCTAATCACAGGTGCCCCCATTAACCCCTCTACCCCCCCCCAATACTTTTATACGTGGCAAATCATAGGTGCTCCCATTAACCCCTCTAACGCCAATAACTTTATACATGCCAAACCACAGCTGCCCACATTTCCCCATGCAAAATCACAGGTGCCCCCCATTTCCCCATGCCAAATCAAAGCTTCCACCAATTTACCCCCCCCCCCCGGTAACTTTATACTTACCTTTCAGTGCAGAGTGCGCCGACACATGGAGTCCGCAGAAGACGTGTCTTCATCCCAGCATGCACTGGGACCTGACGTCACACACAGCGTCATCCAGCGCGCTGACAATGTGTGAACGCAAGGTCCTGCAGAGCGGTGCCGAGTCGGGAGGCCACGGAGCGGTGAGTGAGAAGCTTCATTTCACTCACGCTCCGCGGTCATGTGATTTAAACGAATCCTCGATGCAGAAAAACTGCATCGAGGATTTTTTTGCCTCAATCAATGAATCGTTTCAGCCCTAGTCTGATCGCTAGTTGATGGTTTGCGGGTGTAAATCACCGCGGGGAGATGAAGGAGGCATTGTCACCTTGTATTATCAAACATAGGCTGGCTCACAGTATTTTTGCATAAAATTTATTAATACACTAAATAAATACAAACTGACTTGGTGTCAGTATCAGCATACAAACATAACAGAATGTGTAAATAGGTATAAAAGTGCGGAGCTCTCGCACAAACCTATATAACCGGAGTACTCCTAGGAATGAGACCTAATGGCTAGAGTTAGGCTGCAAGGGGTAATCTAATGAACCGCTCAAATGTCCATGATTATAGATACCAGTTTGCCAAATAGTTGGAACCAAAAGTTCAAGATTGTCCTTGTTGTAATTTCCCACAAGGGGGACTCTGTGTTTAAATGTCGTCTGACAGATAGTAACCACACTTTCTCCGATCTGTGGGGCTCCACTTACTTGTTCCTTGCGGAGCAAACCCTCAGACCCGCTCGCTCAGCGTCCCACGTGTCCAGCCAAGCAGTCGATCGCTGGTTTGTGACGTAGGCGCCTGCACCGTCAGGCCAGACGGAAGCTGGTATAGCTGAGCCGAGCCGGTGATTGCCTGAACTTGTCAGGCCGGGGAGAGTGAACACAGCAGGATTTACCTTGTGTTTGCGGCAGTGTCAGATGTAACAGCACAGTTTCAGTCCACTTGGTAGATTCTTGGTGAACAAATCTTTACAGCGGTATATATTTGAAGAAAAGTCCTCTTGCGTTTTTTGGAAAAAACCGCACCGGTAGCCTGGTCTCAATACACACTAGACGCGTTTCGGAAACAAGTTCCTTCCTCAGTAGATAGTTGTATAATGCTGGATACAGACACAAGTTGTTGCTTTATATACCCTGTTTGGGTTCATTATAAAATATGGGTTGGATTGCGGACTGGGCTAACTGCACAGCCACAATCATCACCTTTAATGGTATAATCAATTGCTTGACTACAAACTTATCAGTGTGTGTCTTACTTGATACATTGTATGTATACATGTGTAAGTTACATGTTAAAATAAAATAAAAAAACATTTAAAATATGACACATGCTGAAATGACTGGGTTTTAACATAGAAAGGTTTGATGGAAAATATGGGTCGGATTTTAGACTGGGCCGATCCCACAGTCTCAACCTTTACCCTATGGTACATAGATAGTCAGTATACTCCAGTACATTGCTTCATACGTTTTACAATGTTACACCATAAAGACATATATTTAAAATAAATGCTCACATTATAAAATACAATCAAATAAAAATAAATAAAATTGTGAATAAAAATAGATACAGTAAAAATTACATGCTGGGATGTTAAAACCCAGTCATTCCAGCATGTGTCATATTTTAAATGTTATTTTATTTTATTTTAACATGTAACTTACACATGTATAAATATAATGTATCAAGTAAGACACACACTGTGATACGTTTGTAGTCAAGCAATTGATTATACCATTAAAGGTGATGATTGCGGCTGTGCAGTTAGCCCAGTCCGCAATCCAACCCATATTTTATAATGAACCCAAACAGGGTATATAAAACAACAACTTGTGTCTGTATCCAGCATTATACAACTATCTACTGAGGAAGGAACTTGTTTCCGAAACGCGTCTAGTGTGTATTGAGACCAGGCTACCGGTGCGGTTTTTTCCAAAAAACGCAAGAGGACTTTTCTTCAAATATATACCGCTGTAAAGATCTGTTCACCAAGAATCTACCAAGTGGACTGAAACTGTGCTGTTACATCTGACACTGCCGCAAACACAAGGTAAATCCTGCTGTGTCCACTCTCCCCGGCCTGACAAGTTCAGGCAATCACCGGCTCGGCTCAGCTATACCAGCTTCCGTCCGGCCTGACGGTGCAGGCGCCTACGTCACAAACCAGCGATCGACTGCTTGGCTGGACACGTGGGACGCTGAGCGAGCGGGTCTGATGGTTTGCTCCGCAAGGAACAAGTAAGTGGAGCCCCACAGATCGGAGAAAGTGTGGTTACTATCTGTCAGACGACATTTAAACACAGAGTCCCCCTTGTGGGAAATTACAACAAGGACAATCTTGAACTTTTGGTTCCAACTATTTGGCAAACTGGTATCTATAATCATGGACATTTGAGCGGTTCATTAGATTACCCCTTGCAGCCTAACTCTAGCCATTAGGTCTCATTCCTAGGAGTACTCCGGTTATATAGGTTTGTGCGAGAGCTCCGCACTTTTATACCTATTTACACATTCTGTTATGTTTGTATGCTGATACTGACACCAAGTCAGTTTGTATTTATTTAGTGTATTAATAAATTTTATGCAAAAATACTGTGAGCCAGCCTATATTATTATCATTGATTTATTCCTCTTTTTCAGCTGGTAACTGAAAGGCTGAGCTCCAGTAGTTTGCTGGTGGAGCCTTTTCTAATTATTTGATACTATTATCAAACATATACTGCAGATATAATCATACATTGTCATATAACAGGATAGATTTATAACCTCATCCATCCGAAGAACAAACAGAAGAGCACAATAACCCCCATCATCTTCTGAACACAAGGAACACTTCCCAAAACCAACAGAAAGAGTAGGATCCATGATCACTCCAACAGCCTGGGCATCTCCTGTATATAATATACAGTCATGGCCAAAAGTTTTGAGAATGACACAAATATTAGTTTTCACAAAGTTTGCTGCTAAACTGCTTTTAGGTCTTTGTTTCAGTTGTTTCTGTGATGTAGTGAAATATAATTACACGCACCTCATACGTTTCAAAGGCTTTTATCGACAATTACATGACATTGATGCAAAGAGTCAGTATTTGCAGTGTTGGCCCTTCTTTTTCAGGACCTCTGCAATCCGACTGGGCATGCTCTCAATCACCTTCTGGGCCAATTCCTGACTGATACAACCCATTCTTTCATAATCACTTCTTGGAGTTTGTCAGAATTAGTGGGTTTTTGTTTGTCCACCCGCCTCTTGAGGATTGACCACAAGTTCTCAATGGGATTAAGATCTGGGGAGTTTCCAGGCCATGGACCCAAAATGTCAACGTTTTGGTCCCCGAGCCACTTAGTTATCACTTTTGCCTTATGGCACGGTGCTCCATCGTGCTGGAAAATGCATTGTTCTTCACCAAACTGTTGTTGGATTGTTGGAAGAAGTTGCTGTTGGAGGGTGTTTTGGTGCCATTCTTTATTCATGGCTGTGTTTTTGGACAAAATTGTGAGTGAGCCCACTCCCTTGGATGAGAAGCAGCCCCACACATGAATGGTCTCAGGATGCTTTACTGTTGGCATGACACAGGACTGATGGTAGCGCTCACCTTTTCTTCTCCGGACAAGCCTTTTTCCAGATGCCCCAAACAATCGGAAAGAGGCTTCATCTGAGAATATGACTTTGCCCCAGTCCTCAGCCGTCCATTCACCATACTTTCTGCAGAAGATCAATCTGTCCCTGATGTTTTTTTTGGAGAGAAGTGGCTTCTTTGCTGCCCTTCTTGACACCAGGCCATCTTCCAAAAGTCTTGGCCTCACTGTGCGTGCAGATGCGCTCACACCTGCCTGCTGCCATTCCTGAGCAAGCTCTGCACTGGTGGCACTCCGATCCCGCAGCTGAATCCTCTTTAGGAGACGATCCTGGCACTTGCTGGACTTTCTTGGACGCCCTGAAGCCTTCTTAATAAGACTTGAACCTCTTTCCTTGAAGTTCTTGATGATCCTATAAATTGCTGATTGAGGTGCAATCTTAGTAGCCACAATATCCTTGCCTGTGAAGCCATTTTTATGCAATGCAATGATGGCTGCACGCATTTCTTTGCAGGTCACCATGGTTAACAATGGAAGAACAATGATTTCAAGCATCACCCTCCTTTTAACATGTAAAGTCTGCCATTTTAACCCAATCAGCCTGACATAATGATCTCCAGCCTTGTGCTCGTCAACATTCTCACCTGAGTTAACAAGACGATTACTGAAATGATCTCAGCAGGTCCTTTAATGACAGCAATGAAATGCAGTGGAAAGGTTTTTTTGGGATTAAGTTTATTTTCATGGCAAAGAAGGACTATGCAATTCATCTGATCACTCTTCATAACATTTTGGAGTATATGCAAATTGCTATTATAAAAACTTAAGCAGCAACTTTTCCAATTTCCAATATTTATGTAATTCTCAAAACTTTTGGCCACGACTGTATATGTATAGCTGGTGTAAGTTATACATATTCTTGTATACAGTGATATGGAGCATGCTGGTATAACCTGGGTATCTCCTGTATATAATTATACACTCACCTAAAGAATTATTAGTGCAACCATACTAATACGGTGTTGGACCCCCTTTTGCCTTCAGAACTGCCTTAATTCTACGTGGCATTGATTCCACAAGGTGCTGATAGCATTCTTTAGAAATGTTGGCCCATATTGATAGGATAGCATCTTGCAGTTGATGGAGATTTGAGGGATGCACATCCAGGGCACGAAGCTCCCGTTCCACCACATCCCAAAGACGCTCTATTGGGTTGAGATCTGGTGACTGTGGGGCCAATTTAGTACAGTGAACTCAGTCATGTCCAAGAAACCAATGTGAAATGATTGGAGCTTTGTGACATGGTGCATTATCCTGCTGGAAGTAGCCATCAGAGGATGGTTACATGGTGGTCATGAAGGGATGGACTTGGTCAGAAACAATGCTCAGGTAGCCCGTGGCATTTAAACGATGCCCAATTGGCACTAAGGGGCCTAAAGTGTGCCCAGAAAACATCCCCCACACAATTACACCACCACCAGCCTGCACAGTGGTAACAAGGCATGATGGATACATGTTCTCATTCTGTTTACGCCAAATTCGGACTCTACCATTTGAATGTCTCAACAGAAATCGAGACTCATCAGACCAGGCAACGTTTTTCCAGTCTTCAACAGTCCAATTTTGGTGAGCTCGTGCAAATTGTAGCCTCTTTTTCCTATTTGTAGTGGAGATGAGTGGTCCCCGGTGGGGTCTTCTGCTGTTGTAGCCCATCCGCCTCAAGGTTGTGCGTGTTGTGGCTTCACAAATGCTTTGCTGCAGACCTCGGTTGTAACGAGTGGTTATTTCAGTCAACGTTGCTCTTCTATCAGCTTGAATCAGTCGGCCCATTCTCCTCTGACCTCTAGCATCCACAAGGCATTTTCGCCCACAGGACGGCCGCATACTGGATGTTTTCCCTTTTCACACCATTCTTTGTAAACCCTAGAAATGGTTGTGCGTGAAAATCCCAGTAACTGAGCAGATTGAGAAATACTCAGACCGGCCCGTCTGGCACCAACAACCATGCCACGCTCAAAATTGCTTAAATCACCTTTCTTTCCCATTCTGACATTCAGTTTGGAGTTCAGGAGATTGTCTTGACCAGGAGCCCCCCCCCTAAATGCATCGAAGCAACTGCCATGTGATTGGTTGACTAGATAATTGCATTAATGAGAAATAGAACAGGTGTTCCTAATAATTCTTTAGGTGAATGTATATGTACAGCTGGTATAAGTTATACATCTTCTGTATATAGTGATATGGAGCATGCTGGTATAACCTGGGTATCTCCTGTATATAATTATATATGTACAGCTGGTATAAGTTATACATCTTCTTGTATATAGTGATATGGAGCATGCTGGTATAACCTGGGTATCTCCTGTATATAATTATATATGTTCAGCTCGTATAAGTTATACATCTTCTTGTATATAGTGATATGTACAGCTGGTATAACCTGGGTATCTCCTGTATATAATTATATATGTACAGATGGTATAAGTTATACATCTTCTTGTATATAGTGATATGGAGCATGCTGGTATAACCTGGGTATCTCCTGTATATAATTATATATGTACAGCTGGTATAAGTTATACATCTTCTTGTATATAGTTATATGGAGCATGCTGGTATAACCTGGGTATCTCCTGTATATAATTATATATGTTCAGCTGGTATAAGTTATACATCTTCTTGTATATAGTGATATGGAGCATGCTGGTATAACCTGGGTATCTTCTGTATATAATTATATATGTACAGCTGGTATAAGTTATACATCTTCTTGTATATAGTGATATGGACCATGCTGGTATAACATGGGCATCTCCTGTATATAATTATATATGTACAGCTGGTATAAGTTATACATCTTCTTGTATACAGTGATATGGACCATGCTGGTATAACCTGGGCATCTCCTGTATATAATTATATATATACAGCTGGTATAAGTTATACATCTTCTTGTATATAGTGATATGGACCATGCTGGTATAACCTGGGTATCTCCTGTATATAATTATATATGTACAGCTGGTATAAGTTATACATCTTCTTGTATATAGTGATATGGACCATGCTGGTATAACATGGGCATCTCCTGTATATAATTATATATGTACAGCTGGTATAAGTTATACATCTTCTTGTATACAGTGATATGGACCATGCTGGTATAACCTGGGTATCTCCTGTATATAATTATATATGTACAGCTGGTATAAGTTTTACAGCAAGACACGGAGGCTTCGTATTGCTATCTCCTTCTTTACTTCCACCAATAGCAGCAAAGGAGAAATTAACATAATCAAAACAATAAAGGACCCTCCCCTAACAGATCCTATAATAAGCAGTGTCCTCTTTATATCTTCCTCTTTCTTTGCTGCTCCACCAAAGCTAAGTAACATTTATACATTTATATCCTTTTGTGCTTGTGTCTGTGGCTCAGATATATCCTCTGGGCCTCATTTACCCAGGGCAAACGGTAATTTTCCTGGGTTGTTGGTCTGGGGGTCCCCCCCCCCCCCTGTTTTATGTGATTTATTGTGCCCTTGCGCTTATTCTGCGCCTTACGGTTTTGGGGGTTACCCCCCACTCTCCCCTTTAGTCTCCGGTTTGATCCCCTTATTTCTGTGGAGGCGCTCTGACCTTTTTTCTGCCTAACAGCTTCCTTGCGTCCTGTTTAGGCTCTGTGGAGGCGTCCCTCCTCCCTCTGCCCTTCCCCGTTCGCTTACCTCGCTCCGGCGCGGCTTCTTCTGCTTTTCCCGCGGGCCGCGTGATCTCGCGAGATCTCGGCGGCCATTTTAGATAGCGCCGCCCGTCTTCTCGCGGGATTTCGGCGCTAGCTGCATCGCATCGGATCGCTCGGTCTCCTGCTCTGCGGCCTCTGGGGTGACTAACCCCTTATTCTCCATTATAGTCAGGTGGGATAGACTTTTTACCCCTGTCCTTTAGCCTACCTCTAGTTAGGTTCCATATAGTTATTCTAGCGACAGCTGCAGGTTACTTTACCATGTCCTCTGACCGCTCTCCCTCTGGGCCTAATCCCCCCCCATCCACTGGGGAGCCCAGCAGGTCAGACTTACATACTCAGGCCATGGAATTACAGCGCTCGGTCTCCAGCGCTATTATTGAGGCCATGGGCTCCATGTCCTCCATGATTTCACAGACTATAGCCCAGGCTTTGTCTGCCCATACTCCTGGCCCTTCTAGTCAATTGCCTGTACTCACTAACCCGCAGCCTACCATTGAACCTCCTGCCCAGGAGACATTGACTGGTGTGATCCAAGCCACCCATGATAGCGCGCTTAGATCGCGCAAAAGAGCCTTACCGCGCCAGGCAGAAAGGGCGCGAACGTGGAAATGTGCTAGAGCACAAATTACTGACATGGATTCGGATAATGAATCTGATATGGAGGCTTATGCGGAGGCAAGTGACCATTCTGATGGGGAGTTGGAGATGGAACCTGAGTTTCCAGGTACCTCAGGCCCTAGGCCTTCCACATCTGGGTCCGTGGGCGCATCCGCCACTGCTCCTAACAGGGCTTCTACCCTGGTGGATCCTTCAGGCAACCCACTGTTTGACCCTGATTCCCTCCACCACCCTAGGTCGGCGGAGTGGATGCCGGTAGCTCATGTGAGCGACTACCTGGAGCACTGGGTGCGTCGTCCTCTCAGCAAAGAGGCGCGCAGCAAGCTCCGTGAAGAATGTCCCAGACCATTGATCCCCAACAAGGTCTGTGAAACGCCATCTGTAGATTAGAAAATGACACAGTTTTTGGCGAAAACTGGCTGGAACCCCCGCAAAGGGCTTGATTCCGCATTAAAAAGTTGTCAGGACAAGCTCCTCGACATTTTTGGCCCTCTTGCCAAAATCTTTGAGATGGCCGAATCGGCCAGAGTGGACGGCTCTCCGATTGATCCGGAGGAGCTTACTGGCTGGATACAAAGAGCCATTTGCATTGCGGGCAGCACCAACTCCTCCCTGTCCATAGAAAGGCGTAAAGCCATTCTTTTTAAAATTGACCCGAAATTGGCCAACCTGGCACTCACTGAGACAGGGAAGGATGCTCAGGGTCAACTGTTCGGGGATTCCTTCATCAAGGACCTCAGCAGGTACGTAGGAGCATTCACCGCATTGGACAAGGCCCAGTCCTCCATGAAAAGGGTATTTCAGGGACGGGTCTCCACTAGGGCCGGCAGTAGTAGGGGCCGTCTGTCCGGCCGCTCCAGTTATCAAGCCCGCAGCTTGGGCAGAGGCTCCTTCAACCAGAGACCTCCTTTCCAGGACCAAAGGAATCCTCCCTCGTTCTTCCCGGCCAGAGGCGGCCAATGGCGTTCCAGGTCGGTTAGAGGGAATCCGAACTACAGAAAATCTTTCGGTAAGTCTTTCCCCAGTGGGGACTTCTTTCACTCCTTGTGTCGGAGGCAGACTCCGTCTATGTTCCTACGTTTGGTCCAGCATTACATCAGACCCATGGGTACTGAACACTGTGCAGGGGTTCCACATAGAACTTACGGGTTCGCCAGATCTCGTCCTTTCTCCCCCTCCCCTGGCACTACCGGACAGGGAGCTAGTGGATGTAGAACTTTTTTTCCCTCTTGCACAAAGATGCGATAGAAAGGGCCCCTCCTACCCAAAGGGGCGTTCTCAGCCACATTTTTCTAGTGCAGAAAAAAGGGGGACAATTTCGTCCAGTCATAAATCTCCGGGCCCTGAACTCTGTGGTGCGCTACCGCCACTTCAAGATGGAGGGGATTCACCTCCTTCGGGACTTGCTGATTCCGGGGGACTGGATGGTGAAACTGGACCTCAAAGATGCCTATCTGTCGGTCCCAATTGCCTCCTTCTCCAGGGATCTTCTTCGCTTCCTATGGAAGGGCGAAGTGTGGCGCTTCACTTGCCTCCTGTTCGGCCTTTCCTCAGCGCCTTGGTGCTTCACCAAGTTACTGCGCCCAGTTATGGCCTGGCTGCGGAGTCGTGGGGTTCGTCTTGTCATATACCTGGACGACATCCTCATTATGCACCAATGCCAGTCGTCTCTGCTACAACACCTCCAGTGGACCTCGGATCTTCTGACGGGTCTGGGTTTTCTACTCAATCTCGAGAAATCCTGCCTCACACCGACTCGACGTATGGAGTTTCTGGGCTTCACGGTGGACTCTGTCGCGGAATCTCTCAGTCTTCCTGCAGAGAAATTGCGGACGATACGCAAGGAGTTGAGACACGCTCTCTCAACTCCCTCCCTTTCTCTACGCCACCTGGCTCGCATCATTGGGCTATTAGCCTCCTCTATCCAGGCAGTCTTCCCCGCTCCATTCCATTATCGGGCTTTACAGCGCCTGAAGATCGCCCACCTCCGTGCCGGGGCCTCGTTTGCAGACGCGGTGATTCTGGATCAGGAAGCTCAGGAGGAACTTCGTTGGTGGTTAAGCAACTTGGAAGCCTGGAACGGCAGAGCAATCTTCGGATTCCAACCGGAATTCACGATAGAGTCGGACGCGAGTCTCCAAGGCTGGGGTGCCCACTGCGAGGGTATCTCCACTGGGGGTCGATGGTCGGAGTCCGAGACCCATCTTCACATCAACGCTCTGGAACTTCTAGCGGGTTCGTTTGCCATCAGGAGTTTTACCAAGGGCATAGCTCATGCATGCATCCGTCTACGCATGGACAATGTGTCGGTGGTCCGATACGTCAATCACCTAGGCGGCACTCAATCGGCCACCTTAGCCCGACTGGCGAAGGAGTTCTGGTCCTACTGTCTGTCCAGGGACATCATGATTCAAGCGGAGTACCTGCCGGGTCTTCACAACTACAAAGCGGATCGGAGTTCCCGGTGCTTCACGGACGGCAGCGACTGGAGGCTGAATCCGGAAATGTTCTCCACAATCTCGGACATCTGGGGTCCTTGCTCCATAGACCTTTTTGCCTCCCGGCTCAATGCTCACCTGCCCAGGTTCTTCAGCTGGCGGCCGGACCCGGAAGCAGAAGCGGTGGATGCGTTTTTACAGGACTGGTCTGCAGCCCTACATTACGCGTTTCCACCGTTTGCCATGATTCCGAGGATGTTGCTACAGACTCGGCGTCAGGTGGCGGAACTGGTGGTGGTGGTTCCCTTCTGGGGATCTCAAGCCTGGTACCCGATCCTCCTAGAACTCCTAGTCGATGTACCTCTCCTACTCCCGACGTGGACGGATCTCCTCCAGGACCCTCTGGGCGCCCCACATCCCCTGCTGGTCGAAGGCTCCCTTCAACTTCTTGCGTGCCGAATCTCAGGATTCCAGGAGAGGTCGAGGGAATTTCGGAGGCAACTAGACGCCTCCTGGACAACGCTTGGGCTCCCGGCACCCGAAAATCTTACCGGGCAGCTTGGGGATCTTGGGTTAGCTGGTGCATGGAACGGGACCTGGATCCCGTTTCGGCGTCTGTAACCCATTTATTGCAATTCCTGACATCTCTTTTTGAAGCAGGGAAAGCTTATCGGACCATCAATTTGTTCCGTTCTGCGATTTCCTCGACTCATCAGGGATTTGATGGCGTTCCTGCGGGTCAACACCCTTTGGTGTCTCGACTTTTACGTGGCTCACACTTGGCTCGGCCTCCTCGGCCACGTTTCACCACTACGTGGGATGTTTCCCTGGTCCTTTCTTTCCTCTCTTCCTGGCCCAACAACGCGGCTCTTTCCCTCCGTCAACTGTCGGCCAAATTGCTGACCCTTTTTTGTCTGATTTCCTGTAAGAGGGTCTCTGATGTCAGGGCTCTGGATCATGATGCCAGATCCTTTACTCCCGAGGGTGTTACTTTTAGCATCACGCGGCGTACCAAGACCAATATTCGGTCTGTGTCCTATCCCAGTTTTCCGTCTTCTCCGGCGCTCTGTCCTGTAGCTTGTCTACGGGAATATGAGTTGCGCACTCGGTCTCACCGTTCTGCGGACATTCCGCAGCTTTTCCTCTCTATTCGCCATCCCTTTGGCCCGGTGACCAGTCCCACTTTGGCGCGTTGGATGAAGTGGGTCATGTCCCTTTCCGGGATTGATACGACGATCTTTACCGCTCACTCGGCCAGGGGCGCGGCTGCTACTGCCCTGGCAGTTTCGGGGGCTCGTTTGGAGAACATTCTGCGTCTGGCTGACTGGTCTAGGGCCAGGACGTTCACAGAGTTTTATTTCCGTCCTCCCCCTCATGTGTTTTCAGCTATTATTGAGCAGCTTTGAACTTGCAATACGTGTCTTGCTGTAAAACTTAATGATTTTCCTATTTCATGACGTAAAGTCATAGTTTTATTAAAGACACGGAGGCGAGTATTGCCCGCCCTAGGTTTCTCCTGCCCCCCCTATTATTATTACTGCTATGGTATTATTTTTGACTATTACACTGTATCTGTTATTATTTATTACATTTTACCGTTAAGGTTTATTATGGTTCCGTTTCAGCGACCTTTTTAATGTACGACCGTTATAGGGTCGAGATTGCGTATTTGTACCCATGTGTTTACACTGGCTATATTATTTATTCTGTTTCAGGTTGAAAACTCCTTGGCAGATGGAATTCCGTATTGTTCCAGGTTTCCTGAGATGTTAGCCATGTTGGCTTGAGTTCTTCAGTTGGAGGGACAAGAATGGTCGGTGTCGGAACCAGTTCCAGTTCGGTTCGTTTTCGGTTATGGTTTGGCGGTTGGTGTCGTGGATTCAAAGAAAGAGGAAGATATAAAAGAGGACACTGCTTATTATAGGATCTGTTAGGGGAGGGTCCTTTATTGTTTTGATTATGTTAATTTCTCCTTTGCTGCTATTGGTGGAAGTAAAGAAGGAGATAGCAATACTCGCCTCCGTGTCTTTAATAAAACTATGACTTTACGTCATGAAATAGGAAAATCATTAAGTTATACATCTTCTTGTATACAGTGATATGGACCATGCTGGTATAACCTGGGTATCTCCTGTATATAATTATATATGTACAGCTGGTATAAGTTATACATCTTCTGTATATAGTAATATGGACCATGCTGGTATAACCTGGGCATCTCCTGTATATAATTATATATGTACAGCAGGTATAAGTTATACATCTTCTTGTATATGGTGATATGTACAGCTGGTATAACCTGGGTATCTCCTGTATATAATTATATATGTACAGATGGTATAAGTTATACATCTTCTGTATATAGTGATATGGAGCATGCTGGTATAACCTGGGTATCTCCTGTATATAATTATATATGTACAGCTGGTATAAGTTATACATCTTCTTGTATATAGTGATATGGAGCATGCTGGTATAACCTGGGTATCACCTATATATAATTATATATGTACAGCAGGTATAAGTTATACATCTTCTTGTATATAGTGATATGGAGCATGCTGGTATAACCTGGGTATCTCCTGTATATAATTATATATGTACAGCTCATATAAGTTTATACATCTTCTTGTATATAGTGATATGGACCATGCTGGTATAACCTGGGCATCTCCTGTATATAATTATATATGTACAGCTGGTATAAGTTATAAATCTTCTTGTATATAGTGATATGGAGCATGCTGGTATAACCTGGGTATCCCCTGTATATAATTATATATGTACAGCTGGTATAAGTTTATACATCTTCTTGTATATAGTGATATGGAGCATGCTGGTATAACCTGGGTATCTCCTGTATATAATTATAGATGTACAGCTGGTATAAGTTATACATCTTCTTGTATACTGTGATATGGAGCATGCTGGTATAACCTGGGCATCCCCTGTATATAATTATATATGTACAGCTGGTATAAGTTATACATCTTCTTGTATATAGTGATATGGAGCATCCTGGTATAACCTGGGTATCTTCTGTATATAATTATATATGTACAGCTGGTATAAGTTATACATCTTCTTGTATATAGTGATATGGACCATGCTGGTATAACATGGGCATCTCCTGTATATAATTATATATGTACAGCTGGTATAAGTTATACATCTTCTTGTATATAGTGATTTGGACCATGCTGGTATAACCTGGGCATCTCCTGTATATAATTATATATGTACAGCTGGTATAAGTTATACATCTTCTGTATATATTGATATGGAGCATGCTGGTATAACCTGGGTATCTCCTGTATATAATTATATATGTACAGCTGGTATAAGTTATACATCTTCTTGTATATAGTAATATGGACCATGCTGGTATAACCTGGGCATCTCCTGTATATAATTATATATATGTACAGCTGGTATAAGTTATACATCTCCTGTATATAATTATATATGTACAGCTGGTATAACCTGGGTATCTCCTGTATATAATTATATATGTACAGCTGGTATAAGTTATACATCTTCTTGTATACAGTGATATGGACCATGCTGGTATAACCTGGGTATCTCCTGTATATAATTATAGATGTACAGCTGGTATAAGTTATACATCTTCTTGTATACTGTGATATGGAGCATGCTGGTATAACCTGGGTATCTTCTGTATATAATTATATATGTACAGCTGGTATAAGTTATACATCTTCTTGTATATAGTGATATGGAGCATGCTGGTATAACCTGGGTATCCCCTGTATATAATTATATATGTACAGCTGGTATAAGTTATACATCTTCTTGTATATAGTGATATGGACCATGCTGGTATAACATGGGCATCTCCTGTATATAATTATATATGTACAGCTGGTATAAGTTATACATCTTCTTGTATATAGTGATATGGAGCATGCTGGTATAACCTGGGTATCTCCTGTATATAATTATAGATGTACAGCTGGTATAAGTTATACATATTCTTGTATACAGTGATATGGACCATGCTGGTATAACCTGGGTATCTCCTGTATATAATTATATATGTACAGCTGGTATAAGTTATACATCTTCTTGTATATAGTGATATGGAGCATGCTGGTATAACCTGGGTATCTCCTGTATATAATTATATATGTACAGCTGGTATAAGTTATACATCTTCTTGTATATAGTGATATGGAGCGTGCTGGTATAACCTGGGTATCTCCTGTATATAATTATATATGTACAGCTGGTATAAGTTATACATCCTCTTGTATATAGTGATATGGAGCATGCTGGTATAACCTGGGTATCTCCTGTATATAATTATAGATGTACAGCTGGTATAACCTGGGCATCTCCTGTATATAATTATATATGTACAGCTGGTATAAGTTATACATCCTCTTGTATATAGTGATATGGACCATGCTGGTATAACCTGGGTATCTCCTGTATATAATTATAGATGTACAGCTGGTATAACCTGGGCATCTCCTGTATATAATTATATATGTACAGCTGGTATAAGTTATACATCCTCTTGTATATAGTGATATGGACCATGCTGGTATAACCTGGGCATCTCCTGTATATAATTATATATGTATAGCTGGTATAAGTTATACATCTTCTTGTATATAGTGATATGGACCATGCTGGTATAACCTGGGTATCTCCTGTATATAATTATATATGTACAGCTGGTATAAGTTATACATCTTCTTGTATATAGTGATATGGACCATGCTGGTATAACCTGGGTATCTCCTGTATATAATTATATATGTACAGCTGGTATAAGTTATACATCCTGTATATAGTGATATGGAGCATGCTGGTATAACCTGGGTATCTCCTGTATATAATTATATATGTACAGCTCATATAAGTTTATACATCTTCTTGTATATAGTGATATGGACCATGCTGGTATAACCTGGGTATCTCCTGTATATAATTATAGATGTACAGCTGGTATAACCTGGGCATCTCCTGTATATAATTATATATGTACAGCTGGTATAAGTTATACATCCTCTTGTATATAGTGATATGGACCATGCTGGTATAACCTGGGCATCTCCTGTATATAATTATATATGTATAGCTGGTATAAGTTATACATCTTCTTGTATATAGTGATATGGACCATGCTGGTATAACCTGGGTATCTCCTGTATATAATTATATATGTACAGCTGGTATAAGTTATACATCTTCTTGTATATAGTGATATGGACCATGCTGGTATAACCTGGGTATCTCCTGTATATAATTATATATGTACAGCTGGTATAGTATTGCCCCTCTCTCTCTCTCTCTCTCTCTCTCTCTCTCTCTTTATAAATGTTCCCAGCTGTATATAAACCTTGCTTATCATACAATAGAGTTCTGTATCTTTCTAGCAGATACCGGATTTTCACGCCGGTCTTTGTTCCCCCCAGGCTCAGTCATAAATTGGGCGCACTTCCGAGGCGCTGTGTACCTGCAGTAAACACTACTCCAGCGCCTGTTTTCAATCGTAAAAGGACAGTGAATTTGCCGGAGCTGAAGTTCCAGCCCTGCCCCCCCCCCCACCCCCCACTCCATCCCAAGTGGTGAAGACAATGTAAAAATGCCCATGTGGCAAAGTACTGTCACACGGGTGTTTAAAAAGTCACAAAAAGGCTATAGGCACAAATGCGACCTTTTTTAAAACTGGCGTAAAAAAGCTGGTAAATGACCCCCATCATTTTCAAGATCTCTGCTTGTTGTCTGTGAGTAGACCGTATTGGGGCCATTCAGGGCTCTGTTAAAACTGGGTGACAACCCTTCTAAGTATTAGGCCTCATGCACACGACCATTGTTGTATTCTGTTCAGCAAAAACGGTTTTCCGTTATTCCGTTTCCGTTTTTGTTTCCGTGTGTCTCCCTTTATTTTTGGAGGACCACCAGACATAAAGGAAAGTAAAAAAAAGTCTAAGACAAGTTTGCCATGCAAATTATAGGAAAAAAACGGGCGCGGACGCGGATGGCAATCTTGTGTGCCTCCGCGTTTTTTAGCGGTCCTATTGACTTGAATGGGTCCGCAAACCGTTTTCCGTGAAAAATAATAGGACAGGTTATATTTTTTGACGGACTGGAACCACGGATCACAGACGCAGATGGCAAACGGTGCATTAGCCGAGTTTTCAACTGACCGATTGAAAGTTAATGGGTCCGCAGAAAATCACAAAAAACGTCACAACGGACACGGAAAAAAACAACAGTCGTGTGCATGAGGCCTGAACAAAAATAATATAGAATAAAATGGCTCCCAACCTGTAAGAAGTGGCTGAATAGGATTTTAACGGAGGAGGACGATGGCAGGACTTGTTTTTTCAGAGCTGTTTGTCATCTCATCATCCACCGCAGAACTCATTGGACACATTTACTATAGTGTTTGCGCCTGTTTGCAGTCTACAAAATGCTGTTTTAGACAGTCTTATTTTTTTTTTTTATTTACTACTGAATTTGTGCCTGTTTTGGAGGCTTTTGCGCCTCGTTTGCCTATTTTGAGTTTTTAGACCAATTCAGAAGTTTTATAACTTTTGCGGCTTTTTTTCTGACCTATTTATGTAGCTGCTTCTTTTTTTTTTTTTTTTTTGCCTCTGAATTTGTTGCAGAAACAGTCTCATTTCTACTCCACTCCAGGGCTGGCGTACTTTGCTTCATCAGTTTTTAGTGATGAAGTGCATTAAAAAAAAAATCGCACTTTCCGGGAGACATGCGACTTTTCTCAGCACAGATGCGACTTTTTTCATGCGCAAATAAAGTAGACCAATCTAAGTGAATATGAACCTGTCATACTGAAAAACAACCACCAGAGGGCAGACTAATAGCTATATGCCAATTAATCTGCGGCTGTGAAACTTAGGCTCCATTCAGACGTCCAAAGAATGGGTCCGCATCCGTTACGCAATTATGCGGAACGGGTGCGGACCCATTCATTCTCTATGGGGACGGAGGAGATGCGGACACCACACAGTGTGCTGTCCGCATTTCCGGAGCGCGGCCCTGATCTTCCGGTCCGCAGCTCCGGAAAAAAATAGAGCATGTCCTATTCTTGGCCGCAATTGCGGACAAGAATAGGCATTTTTTTGGGGGTGCCGGCCGGGTGTATTGCGGATCTGCAATTTGCGCATCCGCAATGCACTACGGACATCTGAATGGAGCCTAATACTCAGCAAAAGAAAGACAGAAGAATGAAATACACCGGTCTAATTTTATGGCCAAAAACGGGAGAGCTTGATAGATGTCACATTGTTCAGAAAGAACAAGAACAATCTAGCACTGCCGCCATCAGCCGCGTATAGCGGTGCTACTATGTACTAAGATTTCAAAAGCAGCCAGGGCCCTTTAAGGATTATATAATGCGCCCACAGCTTCCCTGCACAGGGATTATTATTTCAGCGCAGTTAATAATAGATTTCTCTTACATCTTAGCAGCCAATAAACTGTAGGGGAATAAGTATTTATTACCACAAACAAAGGCATCTGAAGGGCTTTTCTTAAAGGACCAGTAAACCTAATACCTGAGGACAATCATACCATTCAGCGAGGTGATTACCAGTCCCTTGGACCCTGAGGCACAGTACTAGGACCTTATAGATTATAAGGTAATTGATGCTATTTTAATTGCTTTCATCAGAGATTCACCCAACCCGGGTTTCGCCAGTCCAGCTTCGTCAGGGGCTCCCCTGACGAAGCTGGACTGGCAAAACCCGGGTTGGGCGGGTCTCTAATGAAAGCAATTTGATTTTAGGCTTGAATTTTATCATATTTTGTAAGTACAATAAAACCTGTTGATTGCAGAACTACTTGGTGGAACTTCACTATTTGTGCTATAACTTCCCTCCAGGGTGCTGTTGTACGTGACTGCACCAGCCTCTGGTTACCGATTGTTTGGCTACAAGGTGGATTAACCTGAACATTGGAAAGAAGGGTCTGAGATTGGAACTCTACACTCATAAGGCAGCGAGATCGACATTTTCTGGAACTAAGGCTACTTTCACACCTGCGTTCGGTGCGGATCCGTCTTGTATCTGCACAGACGGATCCGCACAGATAATGCAAACACTTGTATCCGTTCAGAACGGATCTGTTTGCATTATTCTTTCAAAAAAAAGTCTAAGCCAAAACGGATCCGTCCTGAATTACATTAAAAGTCAATGGGAACGGATCCGTTTTCCATTGCACCATATTGTGTCATTGAAAACGGATCCGTCCCTATTGACTTACATTGTAAGTCAGGACGGATCCGTTTGGCTCTGCAAGCAGCGTTTTGGTGTCTGCCTCAAAAGCGGAACGGAGACCAAACGCAGCCAAATTGATGCATTATGAGCAGATCCTTATCCATTCAGAATGCATTGGGGCTGAACTGATCTGTTTTGGGCCGCTTGTGAGAGCCCTGAAACGGATCTCACAAGCGGACCCAGAAACGCCAGTGTGAAAGTAGCCTAAGTTTGTCATCTAACATTATTCATGGTAATATCACAACGTATTATTCGTGGTAGAGATGCAGAGTTTACAATCATACCTGGAGTCTGGTGCTTGAGGGGGCCATAGACCCCTATGCCACATACAATACACTCTTTTTATAAATGGGAGGCTGATAACAGGTAGCAATAGACTGTATTCTCCTGTCCTACAGTCATCCTCTCCCCTGAAATGGCTGATAACAGGGGGCAATAGATTGTATTCTCCTATCCTACAGTCATCCTCTCCCCTGAAATGGCTGATAACAGGGGGCAATAGACTGTATTCTCCTGTCCTACAGTCATCCTCTCCTCTGAAATGGCTGATAACAGGGGGCAATAGACTGTATTCTCCTGTCCTACAGTCATCCTCTCCCCTGAAATGGCTGATAACAGGGAGCAATAGACTGTATTCTCCTGTCCTACAGTCATCCTCTCCCCTGAAATGGCTGATAACAGGGAGCAATAGACTGTATTCTCCTGTCCTACAGTCATCCTCCCCATGAAATGGCTGATAACAGGGGGCAATAGACTGTATTCTCCTGTCCTACAGTCATCTTCTCCCCTGAAATGGCTGATAACAGGGAGCAATAGACTGTATTCTCCTGTCCTACAGTCATCCTCTCCCCTGAAATGGCTGATAACAGGAGGCAATAGACTGTATTCTCCTGTCCTACAGTCATCCTCTCCCCTGAAATGGCTGATAACAGGGGGCAATAGACTGTATTCTCCTGTCCTACAGTCATCCTCTCCCCTGAAATGGCTGATAACAGGGGGCAATAGACTGTATTCTCCTGTCCTACAGTCATCCTCTCCCCTGAAATGGCTGATAACAGGGGCAATAGACTGTATTCTCCTGTCCTACAGTCATCCTCTCCCCTGAAATGGCTGATAACAGGGGGCAATAGACTGCATTCTCCTGTCCTACAGTCATCCTCTCCCCTGAAATGGCTGATAACAGGGGGCAATAGACTGTATTCTCCTGTCCTACAGTCATCCTCTCCCCTGAAATGGCTGATAACAGGGGGCAATAGACTGTATTCTCCTGTCCTACAGTCATCCTCTCCCCTGAAATGGCTGATAACAGGAGGCAATAGACTGTATTCTCCTGTCCTACAGTCATCCTCTCCCCTGAAATGGCTGATAACAGGGAGTAATAGATTGTATTCTACTGTCCTACAGTCATCCTCTCCCCTGAAATGGCTGATAACAGGGGCAATAGACTGTATTCTCCTGTCCTACAGTCATCCTCTCCCCTGAAATGGCTGATAACAGGGGGCAATAGACTGCATTCTCCTGTCCTACAGTCATCCTCTCCCCTGAAATGGCTGATAACAGGGAGCAATAGACTGTATTCTCCTGTCCTACAGTCATCCTCTCCCCTGAAATGGCTGATAACAGGGAGCAATAGACTGTATTCTCCTGTCCTACAGTCATCCTCTCCCCTGAAATGGCTAATAACAGGGGGCAATAGACTGTATTCTCCTGTCCTACAGTCGTCCTCTCCCCTGAAATGGCTGATAACAGGGGCAATAGACTGTATTCTCCTGTCCGACAGTCATCCTCCCCCCTGAAATGGCTGATAACAGAAGGCAATAGACTGTATTCTCCTGTCCTACAGTCATCCTCTCTCCCCTGAAATGGCTGATAACAGGGGGCAATAGACTGTATTCTCCTGTCCTACAGTCATCCTCTCCCCCCTGAAATGGCTGATAACAGGGGGCAATAGACTGTATTCTCCTGTCCTACAGTCATCCTCTCCCCTGAAATGGCTGATAACAGGAGACAATAGACTGTATTCTCCTGTCCTACAGTCATCCTCTCCCCTGAAATGGCTGATAACAGGGGGCAATAGCCTGTATTCTCCTGTCCTACAGTCATCCTCTCTCCTGAAATGGCTGATAACATGGGGCAATAGACTGTATTATCCTGTCCTACAGTCATCCTCTCCCCTGAAATAGCTGATAATAGGGAGCAATAGACTGTATTCTCCCATCTAAGAAACTACACCCCTCAAGGTATTCAAAACTGATTTTACAAACGTCGTTAACCTTTTAGGTGTTCCACAAGAAGTAATGGAAAATAGAGATACAATTTCAAAATTTCACTTTTTTGGCAGATTTTCCATTTTAATATTGTTTTTTCCAGTTACAAAGCAAGGGTTAACAGCCAAACCAAACTCAATATTTATGGCCCTGATTCTGTAGTTTACAGAAACACCCCATATGTAGTCGCAAACTACTGTACGGGCACACGGCAGGGCGCAGAAGGAAAGGAATGCCATACGGTTTTTGGAAGGCAGATTTTGCTGGACATTTTTTTTTGACACCATGTCCCATTTGAAGCCCCCCTGATGCAACCCTAGAGTAGAAACTTCATAAAAGTGACCCCATCTAAGAAACTACACCCCTCAAGGTATTCAAAACAGATTTTACAAACGTCGTTAACCCTTTAGGTGTTCCACAAGAGTTATTGGCAAATGGAGATGAAATTTCAGAATTTCAATTTTTGGGCAAATTTTCCATTTTAATCCATTTTTCCCAGTAACAAAGCAAGGGTTAACAGCCAAACAAAACTCAATATTTATGGCCCTGATTCTGTAGTTTACAGAAACACCCCATATGTGGTTGTAAACAGCTGTACGGGCACACGGCAGGGCTCAGATGGAAAGGAATGCCATACGGTTTTTGGAAGGCAGATTTTGCTGGACTGTTTTTTTTGACACCATGTCCCATTTGAGGCCCCCCTGATGCACCCGTAGAGTAGAAACTCCAAAAAAGTGGCCCCATTTTAGAAACTACGGGATAGGGTGGCAGTATTGTTGGTACTAGTTTAGGGTACATATGATTTTTTGTTGCTCTATATTACACTTTTTGTGAGGCAAGGTAACAAGAAATAGCTGTTTTGGCACCGTTTTTATTTTTTGTTATTTACAACATTCATCTGACAGGTTAGATCATGTGATATTTTTATAGACCAGGTTGTCACGGATGCGGCGATACCTAATATGTATACTTTTTTTTATTTATGTAAGTTTTACACAATGATTTCTTTTTTGAAGCAAAAAAAATCATGTTTTAGTGTTTCCATAGTCTGAGAGCCATAATTTTTTCCATTTTTGGGCGATTACCTTGGGTAGGGTATGATTTTTGCAGGATGAGATGACTGTTTGATTGGCACTATTTTGGGGTGCATAAGACTTTTTGATCGCTTGCTATTACACTTTTTGTGACGTAAGGTGACAAAAAATGGTTTATTTAGCACAGTTTTTATTTTTTACGGTGTTCATCTGAGGGGTTAGGTCATGTGATATTTTTATAGAGCCGGTCGATACGAACGCAGCGATACCAAATATGTATACTTCTTTTTATTTATGTAAGTTTTACACAATAACAGCTTTTTTAAAACATAAAAAATGATGTTTTAGTGTCTCCATATTCTGAGCCATAGTTTTTTTTATTTTTTGGGCAATTGTCTCAGTCAGGAGCTCATTTTTTGCGGGATGAGGTGACGGTTAGATTGGTACTATTTTGGTGGGCAAACGCCTTTTTGATCGCTTGCTGTTCATTTTTTTGTCACCTTACATCACAAAAAGTATGTTTATTTAGCGCAGGTTTTATTTTTTATTTTTTACGGTGTTCATCTGAGGGGTTAGGTCATGTAATATGTTTATATAGCCGGTCGATACGGACGCGGCGATACCTAATATGTATACGTTCCCCCCCCCCCCCCCCCCCTATTTTTTACCAATTAGTTTTTTACTTTATTTGGGGAAAATGACGTTTTCGTTTATTTTTACTTGAAACTTTAATTTTTTGGGGGGAAAACTTTATTTTTTCAACTTTTTTTTTTTCACTTTATTATTTGTCCCACTTTGGGACTTGAACTTTTGGGGGTCTAGTCCTTTACAATGCATTCTAATACTTCTGTATTGGAATGCATTGGCTGTATGAGTAATACAGTGTGTATTACTCATACAGCTTCCGGTCTGTGAGATCCAGGGAGCTGGATCTCACAGGCTCGTCACCGGAAGGTAGCGCGATGCCTTCCTTAGACATCGCGCTGCCCTCCATGCCATCGGGACCCCCCACAGCCGCATGGGGACCCGATGGCACCGCCCGCCGCAACCGCAGGTCTGAATTGACCTGCGGTTTGCGGCGATCACCGATTCGGGGGGGGGGGTGAACACATGACCCCCCCCCCCCCCGGCATGGTGACAGGATGCCCGCTGAATGATTTTAGCGGGCATCCTGTTCCTAATAACCCCCGCCGCGCCGCAATGTTCTTTTAAACTTAGGACGTAAGGGGTTAAGCTGGGTATAATTTCCAGATGTTGATTCAGTTACATATTTATTCCCAGAGAATTCTTGTACAGTCACTCAGAATTGAGAAAGCTCGTTGGAAGAACGAGTGAAACGTTTTCAAGAAATCTACTGTAAATCCAGTTGCCTTGATTTATTCTTTAGGCCTCATGCATACAACCGTTGTGTGCATCCGCGGCCGTTGTTCCGTTTTCCATTTTTTTTCGTGGACCCATTGACTTTCAATGGGTCCGTGGAAAAATCGGAAAATGCACCGTTTTGCAGCCGCATCCGTGATCCGTGTTTCCTGTCCGTCAAAAAAATATGACCTGTCCTATTTTTCTGACGGACAATGGTTCGCGGACCCATTCAAGTCAATGGGTCTGTGAAAAAACACGATGCACACAAGATTGGCATCCGCGTCTGTGGTCCGTGGCCGCAGGCTACTTTCACACAGACGGATCCGCAGATCCGTCTGCATAAAAGCTTTTTCAGAGCTGAGTTTTCACTTCGTGAAAACCCAGATCCGACAGTATATTCTAACACAGAGGCGTTCCCATAGTGATGGGGACGCTTCTAGTTAGAATATACTTTGAACTGTGTACATGACTGCCCCCTGCTGCCTGGCAGCACCCGATCTCTTACAGGGGGCTGTGACCTGCACAATTAACCCCTCAGGTGCTGCACCTAAGGGGTTAATTGTGCATATCATAGCCCCCTGTAAGAGATCATGTGCTGCCAGGCAGGAGGGGGCACCCCCCCTCCCTCCCCAGTTTTAAATTCATTGGTGGCCAGTGCGGACCCCCCTCCCTCCCCTGTAGTACTGTAGATTCATTGGTGGCCAGTGCGGCCCCCCCTCCCTCCCCTGTAGTACTGTAGATTCATTGGTGGCCAGTGCGGCCCCCCCTCCCTCCCCTGTAGTACTGTAGATTCATTGGTGGCCAGTGCGGCCCCCCCTCCCTCCCCTGTAGTACTGTAGATTAATTGGTGGCCAGTGGGCCCCCCCTCCCTCCCCTGTAGTACTGTAGATTCATTGGTGGCCAGTGGGCCCCCCCTCCCTCCCCTGTAGTACTGTAGATTCATTGGTGGCCAGTGCGGCCCCCCCTCCCTCCCCCTCCTAATTAAAATCTCCCCCCCTATTATTGGTGGCAGCGGAGAGTTCCGATCGGAGTCCCAGTTTAATCGCTGGGGCTCCGATCGGTAACCATGGCAACCAGGACGCTACTGCAGTCCTGGTTGCCATGGTTACTTAGCAATTTTTAGAAGCATTATACTTACCTGTGAAGCCTGTGTCCCGCCGGGCGCTCCTCCTACTGGTAAGTGACAGGTCTGTGCTATAAGCAATGCGCCGCACAGACCTTTCACTTACCAGTAGGAGGAGCGCCCGGCCGGTCACAGACATTGCAGCTCGCAGGTAAGCATAATGCTTCTAAAAATTGCTAAGTAAACATGGCAACCAGGACTGCAGTAGCGTCCTGGTTGCCATGGTTACCGATCGGAGCCCCAGCGATTAAACTGGGACTCCGATCGGTACTCTCCGCTGCCACCAATGATAGGGGGGGAGATTTTAATTAGGAGGGGGAGGGAGGGGGGCCCACTGGCCACCAATGAATCTACAGTACAACAGGGGAGGGAGGGGGGCCCACTAATTGTGCGCATCATAGCCCCCTGTAAGAGATCGGGTGCTGCCAGGCAGCAGGGGGCAGTCATGTACACAGTTCAAAGTATATTCTAACTTAAGCGTCCCCATCACTGTGTTAGAATATACTGTCGGATATGAGTTTTCACGATCTAACTCAAATCCGATGGTATATTCTAACATAGAGGCGTTCCCATGGTGATGGGGACGCTTCAAGTTAAAATATTTTTTCATGTCCGTGGATCCTCCAAAAATCAAGGAAGACCCACGGATGAAAAAACGATCACGGACCTACGGACCCCGTTTTTGCGAACCTTAAAAAAAAACGGTCGTGTGCATGAGGCCTTACAGATATACCATGACCTGGATAAATAAGAACCTTCACAGACATCTCCCCTGAAATGGCTGATAACAGGGGGCAATAGACTGTATTCTCCTGTCCTACAGTCATCCTCCCCCCTGACATGGCAGATACCAGGGGGCAATAGATTGTATTCTCCTGTCCTACAGTCATCCTCTCCCCTGAAATGGCTGATAACAGGGAGCAATAGACTATATTCTCCTGTCCTACAGTCATCCTCTCCCCTGAAATGGCTGATAACAGGGGGCAATAGATTGTATTCTCCTGTCCTACAGTCATCCTCTCCCCTGAAATGGCTGATAACAGGGGGCAATAGACTGTATTCTCCTGTCCTACAGTCATCCTCCCCCCTGACATGGCAGATACCAGGGGGCAATAGACTGTATTCTCCTGTCCTACAGTCATCCTCTCCCCTGAAATGGCTGATAACAGGGGGCAATAGACTGTATTCTCCTGTCCTACAGTCATCCTCTCCCCTGAAATGGCTGATAACAGGGAGCAATAGACTGTATTCTCCTGTCCTACAGTCATCCTCTCCCCTGAAATGGCTGATAACAGGGAGCAATAGACTGTATTCTCCTGTCCTACAGTCATCCTCTCCTCTGAAATGGCTAACAGGGGGCAATAGACTTTATTCTCCTGTCCTACAGTCATCCTCTCCCCTGAAATGGCTGATAACAGGGGGCAATAGATTGTATTCTCCTGTCCTACAGTCATCCTCTCCCCTGAAATGGCTGATAATAGGGAGCAATAGACTGTATTCTCCTGTCCTACAGTCATCCCCCCCCCCCCTGAAATGGCTGATAACAGGAGGCAATAGATTGTATTCTCCTGTCCTACAGTCATCCTCTCCCCTGAAATGGCTGATAACAGGGAGGGCAATAGACTGTATTCTCCTGTCCTACAGTCATCCTCTCCCCTGAAATGGCTGATAACAGGGAGCAATAGACTGTATTCTCCTGTCCTACAGTCATCCTCTCCCCTGAAATGGCTGATAACAGGAGGCAATAGACTGTATTCTCCTGTCCTACAGTCATCCTCTCCCCTGAAATGGCTGATAACAGAGAGCAATAGACTGTATTCTCCTGTCCTACAGTCATCCTCTCCCCTGAAATGGCTGATAACAGGGGGCAATAGACTGTATTCTCCTGTCCTACAGTCATCCTCTCCTCTGAAATGGCTGATAACAGGGGGCAATAGACTGTATTCTCCTGTCCTACAGTCATCCTCTCCCCTGAAATGGCTGATAACAGGGGGCAATAGACTGTATTCTCCTGTCCTACAGTCATCCTCTCCCCTGAAATGGCTGATAACAGGAGGCAATAGATTGTATTCTCCTGTCCTACAGTCATCCTCTCCCCTGAAATGGCTGATAACAGGAAGCAATAGACTGTATTCTCCTGTCCTACAGTCATCCTCTCCCCTGAAATGGCTGATAACAGGGGGCAATAGACTGTATTCTCCTGTCCTACAGTCATCCTCCCCCCTGAAATGGCTGATAACAGGGGCAATAGATTGTAACTCTTTTATTATGAAATTGTTTGAAAACATAACAAAAAGTAAAAACAAACTAAAATATAACCAGATAATAATTACATAAAAATATAATTCGAACCATATTCTTCCCTTCCAGCCAGTTCATACCTCCTACATATACCACACACACCCTTTTATCTCCAACACACATAATATATACACTATATACATACTGTATAATATACTATATACAGATCCATCACCATCCCCCCACAACATTTTAAAAAAATATTATTTTTTATACTAAAAGGGGTATTCCTATCTCAGATAATGAGGGCATATCACTAGGATATGCCCCCATTGTCTGATAGGTGCGGGTCCCACAGCTGGGACCCGCACCTACAACGAGAATAAAGCGGAGAGCGTTGTGGCTGGAGGACCACGGATTTCCCGGGGTCCGTCCACCACCAAGCACTGCTCCCATAGAAGTGAAAAGGGGGCGCACCGCACATGCACGGCCCATGCTCCTACTCATTTCTATGGGGCAGATGGCAATAGCCGAGCCAGCGCTCGGCTATTTTCGGCGGCCCCATAGAAATGGATTGATGGCAGCTGCGCATGCGCAGTCCGTTCATTTCCCGGCTCTGTTCTCATTGTAGGTGCGGGTCCCAACGGTGGGACCCGCATCTATCAGACAATGGGGGCATATCCTAGCGTTATGCCCCCATTGTCTGAGATTGGAAAACCCCTTTAACAATATCAGAACCAAATCATATAAACTAACTGAAAACAAAAAACTGTCCACCGCCAAACCTTAAAGAAAATAACAATAAATAAAACAATAAGTAAAACAATAAATCCATCCTGGTTTAGAAATTATATATATATATATATATATATACACTGCGTGCAGAATTATTAGGCAAATGAGTATTTTGACCATATCATCCTCTTTATGCATGTTGTCTTACTCCAAGCTGTATAGGCTCGAAAGCCTACTACTAATTAAGCATATTAGGTGATGTGCATCTCTGTAATGAGAAGGGGTGTGGTCTAATGACATCAACACCCTATATCAGGTGTGCATAATTATTAGGGTCCTTTCCTTTGGCAAAATGGGTCAAAAGAAGGACTTGACAGGCTCAGAAAAGTCAAAAATAGTGAGATATCTTGCAGAGGGATGCAGCACTCTTAAAATTGCAAAGCTTCTGAAGCGTGATCATCGAACAATCAAGCGTTTCATTCAAAATAGTCAACAGGGTCGCAAGAAGCGTGTGGAAAAACCAAGGCGCAAAATAACTGCCCATGAACTGAGAAAAGTCAAGCGTGCAGCTGCCAAGATGCCACTTGCCACCAGTTTGGCCATATTTCAGAGCTGCAACATCACTGGAGTGCCCAAAAGCACAAGGTGTGCAATACTCAGAGACATGGCCAAGGTAAGAAAGGCGACCACCTGTAACAGTCCTACAGGCTCACCTAAGTCAGAGGACCGCTGGCTGGAGGTAGGAGTGGAGCCCAGTGGCAAGGACCGCAGGCAGGTAGTAGGTGCAGGAAGTCTGGCAGAGGCGTAGTCGGTAGGCAGGCGGTGGGTCAGGGCAGGCGGCAGTAAGCGTGGTCAGACAATCCGGATGGCAAGGGTGGTAGCAGTTCAGTAGGTAGGGACAAGCAGAAGAGTAGTCGGTAGGCAATTCCTGGTCAGCAGTGGACTTTCAGTAGTAGCAGGAGCAGCAGATGAGGAGAAGCTTGATCAAGGCTCAGGAGCTCAATAATCAGCAAGCTAGAGTGCAAGGGGCTGGACTTATATAGGGAAGTACCAGGTGTGGGGAATCAAGGGTGATGAGCAAGGCTTGGCAAGACTGAGGTTACATAATAGGTTTCAGGGAGTAATGTCCAGAGAGGACAGTAGCCTAGTAAGCAGGGCTACTGCCTGGGATGTGGCTGGTCACGGGTTCGAATCCCGACAGTACTCCCCCCCCTTCCAAGGTGACCTCCGGGCACCGCAGGGGCAGGGGTGCCGTTGGTGGAACTCTTTTACCAGTCTGGGGGCGTGGACATTTTCTTCTGGCTCCCAGGAGTTATCCTCGGGAGGGTAACCCTCCCACCCAATTAGGTATTGTAGTCTTCCCCGGTGGATCCTGGAGTCGAGGATCTTTGCGACAACATATTCTTCTTCACCCTGTACCCTCACGGGTGGTGGAGGGGGCGAGTGGCGGCCTGTGAAGGTGTTCTCCACGTATGGCTTGAGGAGTGAGCAATGGAAGACAGGGTGCACCCTAATGGAGTCCGGAAGGTCGAGCCGGAACGTGACCTCGTTGATTTGTGCGGTGATCCGAAACGGACCCATGTATCTTTGGGCCAACTTTTTGGAGGGGACCTTCAATCTGAGGTTCCTGGTGGACAGCCACACCTTGTCTCCCACATGGAAGCCCGGGGTGGGTTTGCGACGTCTGTCTGCTCCCTGTTTAAAACTGGGCGAGCTGGAGGTTGTCTATAATGTTCTTTTGTGCCTCCTGTAGGGTTGTTAGGCGTTCGGCCACTGCTGGGAGGGTGGAGGCGACGGGCAGGTGGGGAATGAACACCGGGTGCGAGCCTGTGTTAGCAAAGAAGGGGCTGTGCTTGGTTGAGCTATGCTCAGCATTGTTGTAGGCGAACTCGGCCGTGGGGAGATGGTCAAGCCAGTCATCCTGCAGGTGGGAGCTGAAACAGCGTAGGTACTGCTCTAGGGTCTGATTAGTTCTCTCAGTCTGCCCGTTTGACTGAGGGTGGAAAGCGGAGGATAGGTTCACTTTAACCCCGAGCGCCAGGCAGAAGTTTTTCCAGAACTTTGAGGCAAATTGTACGCCTCGGTCGGAGACCACGTCGTCCGGGATCCCATGCAGCCTGAAGACCTCTCTGAGAATTAGATCGGCCGTCTGTTTGGCGGTGGGTATGCCTTTGTAGGGGATGAAATAGGCCATCTTGGTGAGACGGTCGACCACGACCAGGATAGTGTTCATCCCTTTTGAAGGAGGAAGGTCTACCACAAAGTCCATGGAGATCGAGCCCCAGGGGCGGGAGGGAATAGGGAGGGGTTGTAACAGACCCACGGGGGAGGAACGAGGAGTCTTATTGCGGGCACAGACTGCGCACGAGGAGATGTACCTCTTGATGTCCTCCTTGTATGTTGGCCACCAGAAGGAGCGGGAGAGAAGCTCCTGGGTCTTTCTTGTGCCAAAATGGCCGGCCAGCTTGGAGTCATGGTTGAGTTTGAGCACTTCGAGCCGTGCGATTTCTGGTACATATAGTTGTAGGTCCTGATGAAACCAATGACCGTTCTTAAACGTAAGGCTGACATTCCCTGTGGGGTGGGCGAGGAAGGGGTAATTTTCGTATCCTTCTTTGATTGTGCCCAGGAGTTCTTTAGAGTAGGTGGCCCCTACGACCCTTCTCTCGGGTAAGATGTTATTTTAGCCCTTGTTACTCTGTGAGGGCTCGGAAAACATTCTGGAGAGGGCGTCAGCCTTGTCGTTTTTTGATCCAGGGCGATAGGTGATGAGATAGTTGAAGCGGGAAAAGAATAGGCTCCATCTGGCCTGTCTGGCTGAGAGTCTCGTAGCGCTGCGGATGAACTCGAGGTTCTTGTGGTCAGTTAGTACGATTATGGGGTTGGTGGCTCCCTCCAGCAGGTGTCTCCACTTGGAGAAGGCATCCTTGATCGCCAGTAGTTCCTTGTTTCCGATGTCATAGTTCTTCTCGGAGGGGGACATCTGGCGGGAGAAATATGCGCACGGGTGTAATAGCATCCTCTCCCCTGTCCGTTGTGACAAAACTGCCCCCACCGCAGAGTCTGATGCATCCACTTTGACTGTAAATGGGAGCTCGGGGTTCGGGTGGATTAGGATTGGGGCAGAAGTAAAGAGGAGTTTCAACTTGGTGAAGGCCTCCTGGGCCTCGGGTGTCCAGGAGAAGGGGACTACCTTCTTGGTGAGTTGGGTGATTGGTGCTATGACCTTGGAGAAGTTCCGGATAAACTTCCGATAGAAGTTGGCGAAGCCAATGAATCTTTGTATCTCCTTCTCGTTTTTCGGAACGGGCCAGTTCATCACAGCTTGGACCTTCCCCGGGTCCATACTTAGGCCCTCTGGGGAGATGATGTATCCGAGGAACTGAGTGGTGGTTCGCTCAAACTCGCATTTCTCTAGCTTGATATAGAGAGAGTTCTGTCTGAGTCTCTGCAGTACCCTGCGGACGTGTTCCCGGTGCTGCTCGAGGTCTTCAGAGAAGATCAAGATGTCGTCCAGGTAAATGACTACAAACAGATCCAGCATGTCCCTGAGGACGTCGTTAATGAAGTGCTGGAAGGTGGCGGGAGCATTGCAGAGTCCGAAAGGCATGACCAGGTACTCGAAATGACCATAACGTGTCCGGAAGGCGGTCTTCCATTCGTCCCCAGGGCGGATTCGGACGAGGTTGTAGGCCCCTCGAAGGTCGAGTTTGGTGAAGATCTTCGCTTCCCGGAGTCTCTCAAGGAGTTCGGAAATCAGTGGGAGCGGGTACCGTTTTTTTACGGTTATGTCATTAAGCTTTCTGTAGTCTATGCAGGGACGCAGGGAGGAGTCTTTTTTCTCTACGAAGAAAAAGGGGGCTCCCGCGGGGGAGGTGGAGGGCCGGATGAACCCCTTCCTCAGGTCCTCGTCCAGGTACTCTTTCAGAGCCTTGAGTTCAGGCTCTGAGAGGGAGTAGATACTGCCAAAGGGTATTTCGGCCCCGGGCAACAGTTCTATAGGGCAGTCGTAGGGTCGGTGTGGTGGCAGCTTGTCTGCGTTTTTCTTGTCGCAGACATCCTGGAACTCGCGGTATTGAGGGGGTAGCAGATCCTTGACGGATAGCTTTGAGATGGTGGTGTCTTCGGGTGGAAGGACGGGTTTGTGGGAGCAATTTAGCGTGCAGAACTCGGATGGGAATCGTATGCAGCGGGTTTCCCAGTCCACCGAGGGGTTGTGGGTGGCCAACCATGGGATGCCCAAGATCACTGGGAACTTCGGGGAGGCGATCAGAGAGAAGTGGATCTTTTCACGGTGATCTGGTTCTATGAGGAGTTGTAGTTCGGTGGTCTCATGAGTGGCCGGCCCCGAGGAGAGTGGGGATCCGTCGACGGTTTCCAGGTCAACGGGGGCTGCCTTGATTGTTAGTGGAATGTTCTTTTCGCGGGCGAAGGTTATGTCCATGAAGTTGCCTCCCGCCCCGGAGTCTAACATCGCTGAACAGGGGAGTTGTCGCCCCTCAATGTCGATGAGGATGGGGACGATGAAGTGGGATCCATGAGCAGCCGTGTTGTTATTTTCAGGGGCTGCTGGCGGGGTTGGAGTCTGTGGTTGCTCCTTTAGCTCCGTGACGGCAATAGTCTTTCGAATCTTATGAGGACATTTGATGGCAAAATGACCCGGCTCCCCACAGTAGAGGCAGAGGTTTTCGGCCAGCCTTCTCTCCTTCTCAGCTGTGGATAGAGACCTACGTAGAGCGTCGACCTGCATAGGTTCAGTTACTGACTGGGGGTCGCGCTGGGCGGTGGAAGAGAAGGAGTAAGTGGGTCTGTGGTCCGAGGACCAGAGTCTTTCTTTCTTCCTCTCGGAGAGTCTTTGATCTATCCGGATGCATAACTGAATGAAGTCATCCAGATCGTCCGGGGCCTCAACTCTGGCGAGTTCGTCCTTTATTAATTCTGACAGGCCTCGCCGGAATTGGCTTCTCTGTGCCGCTGGGTTCCCGGTGGTGTCCGTGACCCAACGGCGAAACTCGGCGGTGTATTCGGCGACGGAGCATCTCCCTTGCCGCAGACCATGTAGTCGCGCCTCGGCTGTCGCACAGCGGTTGGGGTCATCGAAGACTTGGCTCATGGCGGTGATGAAGTTGTTTAGGTTGTCCAGGAGCTGACTGTTAGTCTCCACGTATGGTGATGCCCATGCTAATGCTTCATCCGTCAGGAGATTGACCACGAATAGCACCTTCTTTTTCTCGGTGGTGAAGGGGGCCGGGTACATTTGAAAATAGATGCGGCATTTGTTTAGAAACCCCCGATACTGGCGTCTGTCGCCGCTGAATCTTGATGGGAGTGGCATGCGGGTGTCTGCGGGCGCGCCGCGGACGTCCAGGAGTTGCCTCTGTAGTTCAATAATCTCCCTCTGTTGGCTTTGGACTACGCCTTGGAGCTGGGCAAATTTCTCCTGATATGTAGTACCAAATTCTTGAAGTTCGGAGATCTGCTTACGCAGAGTGGCCATTGCGGACTCCATAGTGCGGCTGATTATTCTGTAATAGTCCTACAGGCTCACCTGAGTCAGAGGACCGCTGGCTGGAGGTAGGAGTGGAGCCCAGTGGCAAGGACCGCAGGCAGGTAGTAGGTGCAGGAAGTCTGGCAGAGGCGTAGTCGGTAGGCAGGCAGTGGGTCAGGGCAGGCGGCAGTAAGCGTGGTCAGACAATCCGGATGGCAAGGGTGGTAGCAGTTCAGTAGGTAGGGACAAGCAGAAGAGTAGTCGATAGGCAATTCCTGGTCAGCAGTGGACTTTCAGTAGTAGCAGGAGCAGCAGATGAGGAGAAGCTTGATCAAGGCTCAGGAGCTCAATAATCAGCAAGCTAGAGTGCAAGGGGCTGGACTTATATAGGGAAGTACCAGGTGTGGGGAATCAAGGGTGATGAGCAAGGCTTGGCAAGACTGAGATTACATAATAGGTTTCAGGGAGTAATGTCCAGAGAGGACGGTAGCCTAGTAAGCAGGGCTACCGCCTGGGATGTGGCTGGTCATGGGTTCGAATCCCGACACCACCACTGAACAAGACACACAAAAGACACACAAGCTGAAACGTCAAGACTGGGCCAAGAAATATCTCAAGACTGATTTTTATAAGGTTTTATGGACTGATGAAATGAGAGTGAGTCTTGATGGGCCAGATGGATGGGCCCGTGGCTGGATTGGTAAAGGGCAGAGAGCTCCAGTCCGACTCAGACGCCAGCAAGGTGGAGGTGGAGTACTGGTTTGGGCTGGTATCATCAAAGATGAGCTTGTGGGGCCTTTTCGGGTTGAGAATGGAGTCAAGCTCAACTCCCAGTCCTACTGCCAGTTTCTGGAAGACACCTTCTTCAAGCAGTGGTACAGGAAGAAGTCTGCATCCTTCAAGTCTGCATCACACGCGTCCAAGTACTCCACAGCGTGGCTGGCAAGAAAGGGTATAAAAGAAGAAAATCTAATGACATGGCCTCCTTGTTCACCTGATCTGAACCCCATTGAGAACCTGTGGTCCATCATCAAATGTGAGATTTACAAGGAGGGAAAACAGTACACCTCTCTGAACAGTGTCTGGGAGGCTGTGGTTGCTGCTGCACGCAATGTTGATGGTGAACAGATCAAAACACTGACAGAATCCATGGATGGCAGGCTTTTGAGTGTCCTTGCAAAGAAAGGTGGCTATATTGGTCACTGATTTGTTTTTGAATGTCAGAAATGTATATTTGTGAATGTTGAGATGTTATATTGGTTTCACTGGTAAAAATAAATAATTGAAATGGGTATATATTTGTTTTTTGTTGAGTTGCCTAATAATTATGCACAGTAATAGTCACCTGCACACACAGATATCCCCCTAAAATAGCTAAAACTAAAAACAAACTAAAAACTACTTTCAAAAATATTCAGCTTTGATATTAATGAGTTTTTTGGGTTCATAATAAAATTAATCCTCAAAAATACAACTTGCCTAATAATTCTGCACTCCCTGTAATTATATATTTTTTCACACCCATACATCTATCTAAATTCACTTGAAAAACTGTTCTGCTCAAAGTTCAAGGGGAAAAATTCCCAGGTCAGGCTGAGGCCAAAACAGTCCATTGGATCACTGTCCCCATCACTCAAAGTTCCCCAACCAACCTAACACCCAGAATATAATATAATATAATATAAGCATTATATACAACATATACAATAAAGCCAATATCATCTACAATATATACAATAATAGTACACATACACCAGGCCCAGGTTTGGCCCTTGGAAGCCCTTTTTGCTTCTCATAATTTAATTGCAAAACAAAAAGCTACAAGTGTGAGATCAGCCCATCACTAGGAGGAACTGGAGGATTAGTCAGCTAAGGCACCCCAAAGCAAAAACCAATCCAAAGACGGGAGGCTCTGGCAGCACCCAGCCTTCCACACTCCAGAAAGCGAACCTTCACCAGGTCACCGAGGATGCTCCTACATACCTCTTCCTCAGGGAAGGTTTTATGACGCGTCGAGACTAGACACCGTGTGTTCAATGTGTGGTGCCTAACCACTACACTAACTAAGAAAGAAGTGCAGCAGTCCCTACCACCCAGGTCTCTGAACGCCCCGTAGACCCACTCTGCATAGGACAGAGCAGCCAGCCAAGGCCAATTACCTAACCTAACCTAACCCTAACCCTAAAAAGCAACAATCCTACCTCCAGATCCCGACCTGGGCAGCAGGACCTGGAAATGAGAAGACAGGACCCTACTGTCAAGGAGTCTCCTCGACATGGTCCTAATCTCCCTCACTCCCAAGCCCCACCGCCGCATGATCTTCAGAGTCAGGGCAGCATAAGCCAGGATATGCCCATGTGGTGTACAGAGATCCTTAACTCGCCCACCTCTCTCCCATTCCTGGAAGAAAGGTTGAAACCATCCTTTACAAGAGTCAAATGATGATATAAAGCCACGGCACTCCAATATTTCTTAATCTTCTCTTATTTTATTGCACCAAACACAGCAACGTTTTACCTAACGGTCTTTATCAAGCTGGTGAGCTTGATAAAGACCGTAAGGTCGAAACGTTGCTGTGTTTGGTGCAATAAAATAAGAGAAGATTAAGAAATATTGGAGTGCCGTGGCTTTATATCATCATTTGACATTTGCGGGGACCAAGAGGCCGGGATCCTACGCTACAGGCACTGCCACAGACTGGATCAGCTGGAAGCCCAGTGAGTAGTGCTGTCTTATCGTTATCTTCATAATAATCACAAGAGACTACCCACAAAGGAGCCCTCTCTTTCCAGAGGTTTGCGATGTTTGCTTTAAGAAAGGTATTCAGCAAGAATACCACTGGGTTGACCATACCCAACCAGCCTTGTCTCCTTGTGTGGTATGTGATCTCCCTCCTGATTAGGTTCAGTCTGTTCCCCCTGTTAACCCGTGGCCAGAGAGACTCTGGCAAGATACAGACGCTGCCCAAGTATATCAACAAAGGGTAAGTTTTGCTGAGATTGACCCTTGGTCCACCTTTTGGGTGGCATCCTTCAGCCTGCTTTCCTAATTTGTCTGATGATAATCATCGGGGGTCGAATTTGATGCCTAGAATCTTTGCCCTACCCTGGGGTTCTGGGAGGATGCCCTGGAGACTAAAATCAGGCTCTCCTCCCAGCCAGAGAGTTTCACATTTCTCCTGGTTGACCTGGAAGACTCCGAGTAGCAATTTACCTCTGACATCACCGATCCCACCTCCTCTTGCGAAGAGGTAAAGACAGTGACATCATCGGCATAAGCCACCACTCTCAGAGAACCGCCAGGTCCATCCCAACCCCTGCCAACGGTCCACGATCTATCCTTCTAAGGAAAGGGTCAATAACGAAAATGTACAACAAAGGGCTTAAAGGACATCCCTGACGAACACCGGAACCCATCTCAAAAGAGCGGCCAATCCAACCGTTCACCAATGGGAAACTCTCTGCCCCCACATGCAAAGTTTGTAGCCGGCTAACAAACCTCCCTGCCAGGCCGTACTTCAAAAGGATGGACCACAGGTACTCATGATCAACCCGGTCAAAAGCCTTAGCCTGATCCAAAGACAGCAGATACCCTTCCGAAGACCCTCCCTGCTCTGCTCGACAGCCTCCTGGACACTAGAGACAGCGCTTAAAGCTCTCCAACTGGGAACAGAACAGTGCTGGGTCCCCGAGAGGAGGCCTAGGTCAGATTTCGCCATACGACTGAACAGTATCTTGGCCAAATTCTTCCTATCCGTATTGAGAAGCGCTATGGGACGCCAATTCTCAATACGGCACGGATCTTTTCCCTTTGATAGAATAATCAGGCCGACCTCCTCATTGACTTTGACAGAGTGCCTGAGGATAGACACTTGTTTAATACCTCGGTCAAGAGGGAAACCAAAAAGTCCTTAAAGGTCTTATACCATTCGGAAGTTAAGCCATTCGGACCTGGCGATTTTTTTTTGAGCAGAAGCCCCTCAATGGCCAGTCTCACTTCCTCTTCCCTGATCAGCTCTACCAAAATATCAAGAGAAAAATCACCTCTTGGCTCAGGGACAATTTGAGCCAGGAAAGCCGACATCTGACCCCTATCCAGTTCCTTCTTATCCAAGAGATATGACTAAAAGGATCTGACTACTTCCAAGATCCCTGACTTGGACTTCTTCAGGGATCCCGTACAATCAATTAGTCCAGCCACATACTTACAACTCACGGCCATCTTACAGTTTCTGTAAGGGTCGGGCGAGCGGTACTTCCCGAAATCCCTCTCAAAAACCAAAGATGCGTGTCTATCATACTGACATCTCATGAGCAAAGATTTCACACAGCTACCTCTTGTCGAAACCAGATGCTCAAGTTTCTTCCTTAGGGCCTGGCACAAATTATATTTGTCCAGACTCCTGAGGCTAGAGAGCTTATGGACGAAACCCGATGTTTGAACATCTCTCACCACTCCGACTTACTACTGCAAAGGTCCATTAAGGGTACCTGACTCTGCAGAAAGACCTCAAAAGACTCTCTGATCTCCGCATCTTCCAGGAGTACTGAATTCAGCTTCCACAGACCTCTACCCAGCCGAGGAGTCTCTGCAACTCCACCTCCACATACGTTAAGGCAGAAAAGACGGCTTCCTCTTTCAAATAAAACCTATGTATTTTAGACCTGACCTGACTACCTCTAAAGTAAGTGAACACCTTGTGGCCTAGGGTGTGCCAGATTTGGACATCCACCAGACGAGCCTCACTAACTATACTGTTCAGAGCGATCTGGACAGTATAGTCTCTGGAACCTCCCCTATCTTGGACTTTAGTGATATTATTAAAGTCCCCTCCAAAGACCACCTGTCGGCTGGTAAAAAGAAAGTGCTTGATTCTCATAAGAAGACACTTACGGTCCTACTTAGTCTGAGGACCGTAGATGTTTATGAACTGAAGCTCCCGTCACCTCATGAGAACATCCAGGATCAGGCACCTCCCCATTTCTAGCTCTATTACCCATCTGCATTTAACTCTTTCGGTGGTTTTAACCACCTCAGCCCCCAGTGCTTAAACACCCTGAAAGACCAGGCCACTTTTTACACTTCTGACCTACACTACTTTCACCGTTTATTGCTCGGTCATGCAACTTACCACCCAAATGAATTTTACCTCCTTTTCTTCTCACTAATAGAGCTTTCATTTGGTGGTATTTCATTGCTGCTGACATTTTTACTTTTTTTGTTATTAATCGAAATTTAACGATTTTTTTGCAAAAAAATGACATTTTTCACTTTCAGTTGTCAAATTTTGCAGAAAAAACGACATCCATATATAAATTTTGCTCTAAATTTATTGTTCTACATGTCTTTGATAAAAAAAAAATGTTTGGGTAAAAAAAAAAAATGGTTTGGGTAAAAGTTATAGCGTTTACAAACTATGGTACAAAAATGTGAATTTCCGCTTTTTGAAGCAGCTCTGACTTTCTGAGCACCTGACATGTTTCCTGAGGTTCTACAATGGCCAGACAGTACAAACACCCCACAAATGACCCCATTTCGGAAAGTACACACCCTAAGGTATTCGCTGATGGGCATAGTGAGTTCATAGAACTTTTTATTTTTTGTCACAAGTTAGCGGAAAATGATGATTTTTTTTTTTTGATTTTTTTTTCTTACAAAGTCTCATATTCCACTAACTTGTGACAAAAAAATAAAAAGTTCTATGAACTCACTATGCCCATCACGAAATACCTTGGGGTCTCTTCTTTCCAAAATGGGGTCACTTGTGGGGTAGTTATACTGCCCTGGCATTCTAGGGGCCCAAATGTGTGGTAAGGAGTTTGAAATCAAATTCTGTAAAAAATGACCTGTGAAATCCGAAAGGTGCTCTTTGGAATATGGGCCCCTTTGCCCACCTAGGCTGCAAAAAAGTGTCACACATCTGGTATCTCTGTATTCAGTAGAAGTTGAGGAATGTGTTTTGGGGTGTCTTTTTACATATACCCATGCTGGGTGAGATAAATATCTTGGTCAAATGCCAACTTTGTATAAAAAAATGGGAAAAGTTGTCTTTTGCCAAGATATTTCTCTCACCCAGCATGGGTATATGTAAAATGACACCCCAAAACACATTCCCCACCTTCTCCTGAGTACGGAGATACCAGATGTGTGACATTTTTTTGCAGCCTAGGTGGGCAAAGGGGCCCATATTCCAAAGAGCACCTTTCGGATTTCACAGGTCATTTTTTACAGAATTTGATTTCAAACTCCTTACCACACATTTGGGCCCCTAGAATGCCAGGGCAGTATAACTACCCCACAAGTGACCCCATTTTGGAAAGAAGAGACCCCAAGGTATTCGCTGATGGGCATAGTGAGTTCGTGGAAGTTTTTAATTTTTTGTCACAAGTTAGTGGAATATGAGACTTTGTATGAAAAAAAAAAAAATCATCATTTTCCACTAACTTGTGACAAAAAATTCTAGGAACTTGCCATGCCCCTCACGGAATACCTTGGGGTGTCTTCTTTCCAAAATGGGGTCACTTGTGGGGTAGTTATACTGCCCTGGCATTTTCCAGGGGCCCTAATGTGTGGTAAGTAGGTAAATGACCTGTGACATCCGAAAGGTGCTCTTTGGAATGTGGGCCCCTTTGCCCACCTAGGCTGCAAAAAAGTGTCACACATGTGGTATCTCCGTATTCAGGAGAAGGTGGGGAATGTGTTTTGGGGTGTAATTTTACATATACCCATGCTGGGTGAGAGAAATATCTTGGCAAAAGACAACTTTTCCCATTTTTTTATACAAAGTTGGCATTTGACCAAGATATTTTTCTCACCCAGCATGGGTATATGTAAAAAGACACCACAAAACACATTCCTCAACTTTTCCTGAATACAGAGATACCAGATGTGTGACACTTTTTTACAGCCTAGGTGGGCAAAGGTGCCCAAATTCCTTTTAGGAGGGCATTTTTAGACATTTGGATACCAGACTTCTTCTCACGCTTTGGGGCCCCTAAAATGCCAGGGCAGTATAAATACCCCACATGTGACCCCATTTTGGAAAGAAGACACCCCAAGGTATTCAATGAGGGGCATGGCGAGTTCATAGAAAAAAATAAATTTTGCCACAAGTTAGCGGAAATTGATTTTTTTGATTTTGTTCTCACAAAGTCTCCCTTTCCGCTAACTTGGGACAAAAATTTCAACCTTTCATGGACTCAATATGCCCCTCAGTGAATACCTTGGAGTGTCTTCTTTCCAAAATGGTGTTATTTGTGGGGTGTTTGTACTGCCCTGGCATTTGAGGGTCTCCGCAATCATTACATGTATGCCCAGCATTAGGAGTTTCTGCTATTCTCCTTATATTGAGCATACGGGTAATGAGATTTTTTTTTTCCGTTCAGCCTCTGGGCTGAAAGAAAAAAATGAACGGCACAGATTTCTTCATTCACATCGATCAATGTGGATGAAAAAATCTCTGCCAAAAAAAAAAAAGGAGGGGAAAGGCGTCTGCCAGGACATAGGAGCTCCGCCCAACATCCATACCCACTTAGCTCGTATGCCCTGGCAAACCCGATTTCTCCATTCACATCAATCGATGTGGATGAATAAATCATTGCCGGGATTTTTTTTTTTATATATATACAAAGTGTTTGCCAAAGTATATGAACACCGCCACCTCCTCAGCTCATATGCCTCGGCAAACGTATCTTTTACTGCAGAGGAGAAATCTCGTCTTGCAGCGCCGCATACACCGACTTGCGTGTAATCTGACAGCAGCGCAATGCTTCTGTCAGAATGCACATCAGTGCTGCAGCTAGTCGATCGGTTGGTCCACCTGAAAGGTAAAAAAAACAAAACAAAAAAGAAAAAACCAGGCCGCAAAGCAATAACTTTATTAACTTTAGAACAGAACATATTAACTTTTTTTTAAACTTTTTTAACTTTTTTTACTTACCGGTAATTTTTTTTTTGTTTCGTTTTTTTTACCTTTATAGAACAAACCTCTCCTTCCCCATGGGACAATGTGCAAAGCGCAAATCGCCCAAAGATGTGGCAAAGTACGTTATGCACTTTATCCCAGGTGAAAGGAGAGGTTTGCAGCAGCTGAGAGTAAAAGGGCCCTAATAGCCCTGTGTGCCTGTCCTGTGAGATGCAATCCCTATGCTAGGTGTACCTGTGTGTGGTACTTCCGGAAACACTCTCCATAGCATAGGGCAGGGTGGCCAGCACAGTCAGGACAGAAATAGCGGGTGTCACGCCTTATTCCACTCCTGCTACAGACACGACATCTTTTTCGGGGTGACGGTTGGGTTGAGGTACCAGGAACGACACTGGGGAAATGTCGCTCGTGTAGACGGCTAACTACACTGGTGGATGGGGCCACGGAACCTCCTGGGTAAAGGAGGTTCTCGATGATCTCTTCCTGGAATTTGAGGAAAGATCGTGTTCTCCCAGCCTTACTGTAGAGAACAAAACTATTGTACAGCGCCAATTGAATTAAATATACAGACACCTTCTTATACCAGCGTCTGGTTCTGCGGGAAACTAAATAGGGAGCCAACATCTGGTCATTGAAGTCCACCCCTCCCATGAGCGCATTATAGTCGTGGACACAGAGGGGCTTTTCAATGACACGGGTTGCTCGCTCAATTTGGATTGTCGTGTCTGCGTGAATGGAGGAGAGCATGTAAACGTCACGCTTGTCTCTCCATTTCACCGCGAGCAGTTCTTCGTTACACAAGGCAGCCCTCTCCCCCCTTGCAAGACGGGTGGTTACAAGCCGTTGGGGGAAGCCCACGCGACTAGTTCGCGCGGTGCCACAGGCGCAAATCCGTTCTAGAAACAAATGCCTAAAGAGGGCCACACTTGTGTAGAAATTGTCCACATAAAGATGGTACCCCTTGCCGAATAAGGGTGACACCAAGTCCCAGACTGTCTTCCCACTGCTCCCCAGGTAGTCAGGGCAACCGACCGGCTCCAGGGTCTGATCTTTTCCCTCATAGATCCGAAATTTGTGGGTATAGCCTGTGGCCCTTTCACAGAGCTTATACAATTTGACCCCATACCGGGCACGCTTGCTTGGGATGTATTGTTTGAAGCCAAGGCGCCCGGTAAAATGTATTAGGGACTCGTCTACGCAGATGTTTTGCTCAGGGGTATACAAATCTGCAAATTTCTGGTTGAAATGGTCTATGAGGGGCCGAATTTTGTGGAGCCGGTCAAAAGCAGGGTGGCCTCTGGGACGGGAGGTGGTGTTGTCGCTAAAATGCAGAAAACGCAGGATGGTCTCAAATCGTGTCCTGGACATAGCAGCAGAGAACATGGGCATGTGATGAATCGGGTGCGTTGACCAATATGACCGCAATTCATGCTTTTTTGTCAGGCCCATGTTGAGGAGAAGGCCCAGAAAAATTTTAAGTTCGGAAACTTGGACTGGTTTCCACCGGAAAGGCTGGGCATAATAGCTTCCCGGGTTTGCGGTTATAAATTGTGTGGCATACCGGTTTGTCTCTGCCACGACTAAGTCCAAGAGCTCCGCAGTCAAGAACAGCTCAAAAAATCCCAGGGCCGAACCGATTTGAGCCGTCTCAACCCGAACTCCAGACTGGGCGGTGAAAGGGGGAACTACTGGTGCGGCTGAAGTTGGTGACTGCCAATCAGGATTTGCCAGCACCTCAGGGACTCTAGGGGGTCTACGGGCCTGTCTGTGCGGTGGCTGCGACGGGGTAACTATTGCACGTGCCACCGTACCAGCTTCAACTGCCCTTCTGGTGCTCGCTACTTCACCATGTTGTACGGCAGTGCTGGTACTAGGTCCAGGAAGGGCTGCGCTGCTGGTGTATGCCTCACCACGTGATCCGTCAGCGACAGCCCCACTCTGCTGCTTAACCTGCTGCACAACCTGTGGTCTAGCGACATGGGGCCGGGTACGCCTGGTGCTGCCAGGGACCTCCACCTCCTCGTCCGAACTTTGGGTCAGAGAGCCACTGCTTTCCACAGGTTCATATTCTGACCCGCTAGATTCGTCAGATGAGGGTTCCCACTCCTCATCCGACTGGGTCAGAATCCTGTAGGCCTCTTCAGAAGAATACCCCCTGTTTGACATTTTGGACTACTACATTTAGGGGTATTCCCTGAGACTACCCAAGAAAAAAAGCAAGCCTGTCTTACAAAGGGGAGGCTAGCGAAGTACCGGAGGCTGCTGCGGTTGATAAAAAATATCAAAACTGATTTTTTTATCGCCGCAGTGCGTGTAAAGTGAATGTGCAGTGATCAAAAAAAAATATTTTTTTGTCACTGCGGTGGGGCGGGCGTGGGTGAACGCACGTGTGGGCGACCGATCAGGCCTGATCGGGCAAACACTGCGTTTTGGGTGGAGGGCGAGCTAAGGTGACACTAATACTATTATAGATCTGACCGTGATCAGTTTTGATCACTTACAGATACTATAAAAGAACAAATGCTGATTAGCGATACGCTAATCAGCAAATAAAAGTGACTGCGGTGCGGTGGGGTGGGCGCTAACTGACGCTAACTACCTAACCAAGGGGCCTAAACTATCCCTAAAACCAACAGCCAATACTAGTGAAAAAAAAAAGTGACAGTTTACACTGATCACTTTTTGTCTTTCACTAGTGATTGACAGGGGCGATCAAAGGGGTGATCAAAGGGTTAATTGGGGTGCAGGGGGGTGATCAGGGGCTACAGTGAAGTGTTTGGTGCTACTCACAGTTCAGTCTGCTTCTCTGCTGGATCCAACCGACGAAAAGGACCAGCAGAGAAGCAGAGAAGCCATATAACAGATCATATTTACTAATATGATCTGTTATATGGCCAGTGATTGGATTTTTTAAAAATCGCCAGCCTGCCAGCCAATGATCGTTGCTGGCAGGCTGGTGACGAACTTCTTCTTTAACTTTTGCCGGCCCGCGATGCGCATGCGCGGGCCGGCTTTGAGCGAAATCTCGCGTCTCGCGAGATGACGCGTATATGCGTGACTCTGCGCAGCGCTGCCACCTCCGGAACGCGATCCTGCGTTAGGCGGTCCGGAGGTGGTTAAAAAGCACCGCCACCACACTATACGGCTCGGCTGCAAGTGACCAATATGATGGCCCTAGCCGCCATTCCCGCTTGGCTTTATGAAGATCTGCCAAGCTTGACAGCCTGGTCTCTTGCAAAAATAAAATATCTGCTTCAACCTGGCTGAAAAAAATCAAAGGCCATAAATCTTGCCGTATCTGACTTTATGCTGGAGAGATTAATACTCGCCAGCATCAACGGGGTAAGTGCCGCCATCCTTGGTGATCGAACTAGATGGCCTTCTTCTTACCACCCCCACCACCCTCTGAAGATGACGCCCTGTCCTCCTTCTGTCTTTTCAGACAAGCAGAGGTATCCATAACATCTTTGCCTGCTGGCCCTGGTTTAGCCCCCTCCCTTAAGGGCATTACACCCTCTGAGGGAGGAGACTTGGCGCCCCCTGGAGGAGCCTCCTTTACGCTCTTCGGTACCCTGCCCTCACCCTCATCTTCCGAAGAGGAGGGAGAGATGTTATGAGGGCCATGATACAAGTTGTAAAATTCCTCTGGTACTTGGTCCAAGGTGAGAGGTACAGATGAATCCCACTCTCTTCTTCCTCTTCTTTTTTCTCCCTGCACCCCGCTTTTTACGCTTTCCCTCTAGCCACTTTTTGTAGTCCTCATCCAAACTCTCGCCATATGAAGAGGACACAACTGTGGCATCTGATGTTATCGAAGTTTTTCAATAGTACAGGTGTCTTCTGTTGGTAAACAGAAAATAGAGGCGCCCCTTAGGGTAATAACGTATTGGAAAGGTAAGTATTGGGCTCCAAATAGAAGGCTCACCTTAAGGAGTTGTGCAAACCTTAGGCACAACTCTAGAAGAAGCTTGTCTGAGTGGTAGAGGGTGGATCCCAAGAAAGGTCGGTCTGCAGCCACTGATGTTGCTCTTCTTATAAAATGCCTGGTTCCCCAAGAAGATTTGGAAGTAAACACGTTCAGGAAAACATCCCTCGGCGCAAGAAACCAGCTGGAAGATCCAGATTGATGTAGGTTGTCAGTAGTTTATTAAGCAGAATGATACAACGTGTTTCAGGGAGTTATCTCCCCTTCATCAGGTAAAAACTCCATGTATAACATACATATTAACATTTCAAGCAGACATACACATAAAAAGAACACCAAAAAAGGGGTCAAAGGTCGGGGGGTGTTTGTGGGTGGTCCAGGGGTGTGGTCCCCCAAGAAGAAACACCAAATGCAGACCAAAATAGTAAAATAAACATGCACATCGATAAAATACACTAAGACATTGGTGGTTCAAATGGTCAAACATAAGAATTATTTATACTCAATAAATAAATCAGTATAAAAAAATCTTGAGAAGGGTCACATGATCAAGTTGGGATCATGTGACCGCAGTAGGGATCACGTGACGTCTGGTTACCTTGGTTGCCAGATGCATAGTATGCAGGCTAGGCTGGACAGGTACAATGTACCATCTGATTTGAGGGCCTGGGAGGAAGAGGTGGCGGTCATGTGGATACCACGTTGCTAGGCAATCTGACGCAGATGTCAGAGCTGTATGCCTGGTAAAGCTGGAGGGAGCGGCAGTGTGAAGAGGACCCTATGGGGAAAAGGAACAAACTGTGGGCATTAAATAGATTATGAATTCATAAAGGAAATAATGAAAGAATGTGGGCACTGATTAAATAATAATTAATAATAATAATTAATAATAATATATATAAAAAATATAAATTAATAATAATCTATAAAAAACTATATTAGAAATCAATCTGTAAGAAATGACCTCCACTTCCGAACATTTTTTATTCATTTTTTATTCATTTATTTACTTATCTGTTTTTAATATTATTTTTCATTCAACCACGTAATACTTTTTGCTATTATCATGATTTTATTAGCATTGTCTCATTATTTGTCTTCACAACAACTATCATTACTACTATTAATTCACCAATCACGTAACACCTTGTTTGATAATATCGTTTTATTGATAATTTCCCTCGCATCTCATTTATTCTTGCAATAATTTATCCAACCATGTAACAATTTGACCTGTCATAGTTTACCAATTGACTGACTGTCACGATTATTATATTTTTACTCTTATTTACTACTCGTCACCTCCATCATTATTATTATCAGTCATCATCCCTGTTCCTTTATAATCCTTCCAGCCATCCCTTCATTCCTTCCTTCTGTGAGCTTATGTCCCTAGTCTACACTCTTAACCCACATTTGCGAATATAGTATAACCCCTCGAACATTATTAATTTTTTTTTTATGTCGATTCGCATAAAACTTTGTTCTAATACTGTACGGAGCAGGAGCTATGTACAGTATTAGAATGTATTGGCTCTGATGAACCAAAGTTATTGCTTCAAAGTACAAATTAATTTATAAAGTTATAACTTCATAAATAACTTCACAATAATAACTTTATAAATTGATAACGTAATAACGTCATAAATTAATTTGTACTGTAAAAAAACATTTCCCGAACTCGGCTTCGGTTCCAAGTGGTACCTTGGAACCGAACCAGAGTTCGGGAAATGTTTTTTACAGTACAAATTAATTCATGAAGTTATTACGTTATCAATTTATAAAGTTATTATTGTGAAGTTATTTATGAAGTTACTAGCAGAAGGATCCGGCTTCGCACAGGTATATTTCATCTATTTCATTTAATATTTGTGTATGTCATTAAAAGATATCAACAGTATCCCCCATAACAGTGTCATCCACAGCACCCTGCCCCTTTAAAGCTGACCTACAGCAGTGAAGAGAAATGGCTGGGTTGTTATGGAAACCTGGTGTAAAACTGTGTATGTGGAGACTAAGGGGCTGCGAGCTTCTATTGGCTAATAAGGTTCATGTGACCAGGCTTCTATTGGCTAATGCATTTTTGGGGAATATCTCATGCAGGGATGTCCTTTTGAACAGCTCACTCTCAGACAGCAGTTGATTACTTACAAAAATAGTTTAGGAAAAGTCTTAGTCTACTGTCCATGCGTGAAAATGAAAAGTCCATAAAGTATCATTGTTGAAGGTTAGGAATCTTCTTCTAATGTTCCTTGTGTGTCTTCCATCTTCTTAGCAGCAACCCCCAACAGAGTAAATAAAAAGACGACCCCCTTGTCTGTCTCTGTCAGTCATTTATACCATAGATACAGGCGTGTCTTACTAATGTATGGGCTTATACATTGTCATATATGGAGACTTCAAATATAGGTCTTGACGTCCTCATACGGACCTCCCATTGCCAAGTGTATTACTATAGATGGTGTCAGTGTGTAGTGTAATAAATCCTTTATATTAAATAACAATTAATTTTATATCACATATTATTTAACATTTCCCCCTCTTGAGAGTTAGAGATTTATTTTCGAACCCACAAAATCAAATTTTACAATTATCTTGGACTCTTCATTCTTCTTTTCTTCTTTATTATTATTATTATTTATTATTACAGCGCCATTCATTCCATAGCGCTGTACATATGAAAAGGGGTGCACATACATAATACAGACAATTGCACTAAGCATAAACAAGACGAGTTACAGACTGGTACAGAAGGAGAGAGGGCCCTGCCCTTGAGGCTTACAATCTACATGGTATGGGAGAAGGACACAGTAGGAGAGGGTAAGGCTGGTCATGGCGGTATAGAGGCAGCAGGGTCACTGGTTGGAGGCTTGTCTGAAGAGGTGGGTTTTTAGGTTTCTTTTGAAGGATTCCACTGTAGGTGAGAGTCTGATATGTTGGGGGTAGCGAGTTCCAGAGTGTGGGGGATGCGCGGCAGAAATCTTGGAGACGATTGTGGGAAGAGGTGATAAGAGGAGAGGAGAGAAGGAGGTCTTGAGAGGATCAGAGAGTTCGTGTGGGGGTGTATCGGGAAAGTAGCTCAGAGATGTAGGGAGGGGACAGGTTGTGGACGGCCTTGTATGTATTTGTTAGTATTTTGAACGGAATTCGCTGGGCAATGGGGAGCCAGTGAAAGGATTGACAGAGGGGAGAGGCAGAGGAGTAATAGGGTGGGAGGTGGATTAGTCGGGCAGCAGAGTTGAGGATAGATTGGAGGGGTGCGAGAGTGCTAGATGGAAGGCCACAGAGGAGAGTGTTGCAGTAGTCTAGGCGGGAGATGATGAGGGCATGTACAAGCATTTTCGCAGATTCAAAGTTGAGGAAAGCGCGGATGCGGGAGATGTTTTTGAGTTGGAGGCGGCAGGTGGTGGAAAGGGCTTGGATGTGCGGTCCGAAGGAGAGGGCAGAATCCAAGGTCACTCCAAGGCAGCGGACTTGGTTGACTGGGGAGAGTGTGCAGCCATTGATCGTGATAGATAGGTATGTTGGGGGGGTTGAGAAAGATGAGGGAAAGATGATGAATTCTGTTTTATCCATGTTAAGTTTTAAAAAGCGAGAGGAGAAGAAGGAGGATATAGAAGATAGACATTGTGGGATTCTGGATAGTAAGGTGGGGATGTCTGGACTGGAGAGGTAGATTTGTGTGTCATCAGCATAGAATCAGCATAGAAGTGATACTGAAAGCCATGAGACTCTATGAGATGTCCCAGGCCAAAAGTGTAGGTCAGTGATGCCAAGAGATGAGAGAGTTTGCAACAGAAGGGAGTGGTCAACAGTGTCAAAGGCAGAGGACAGGTCAAGGAGAAGGAGGACAGAGTAATGTTTTTTGGTTTTTGCTGTTAGTAGGTCATTGGTGACTTTGGTAGGAGCAGTCTCAGTTAAGTGGTGGGATCGGAAGCCAGATTGTAGGCGGTCAAAGAGGGAGCAGGAGAAGAGGTGAGAGGACAGTTCAGAATGGACATGTTGTTCAAGTAGCTTTGAGGCATACGGAAGAAGTGATATGGGGCGATAACTGGACAAAGAAGATGGGTCAAGTGAAGGCTTTTTGAGGATGGGTGTAATGGTAGCATATTTAAAACCAGAGGGGAAGACACCAGAAGTTAGTGATAGGTTGAAGAGATGAGTTAGGGCTGGGATAAACACTGTGGTGAGGTTAGGGATGAGGTGGGATGGGATTGGGTCAAGTGCACAGGTGGTCAGATGTGATCTGGAGAGCAGGGTGGAGAGTTTTTTTTCTGTAATGGTGGAGAAGCGGGTTTTGGGAGAAGAGGACCGAGCAGTTGTGTAGAGGGTCTGTGGGGACTGTGTACTGAAGCTTTCTATGATGTTGACTATCTTTTGATTGAAGTATGCGGCTAAGTCCTTAGCTGAGATGAGAGGAGAGGGTGGGGGCTATGGGGGACGGAGAAGGGAGTTCAAAGTGTTAAAAAGTTGTTTAGGGCTGTGGCCAGGGAAGATATAAGAGATGAGAAGTAGGCCTGTTTTGCATCAGCGAGTAAAGATTTGAATATGAGGAGGGATTGCTTGTATGCGGTGAATTGATCTTTAGAATGGGATTTCTTCCATCGCCGCTCAGCAGCCCTAGAAGCTTGTCTGAGTTTTTTGGTCAGGTTGGTGTGCCAGGGTTGTCTGATGATTTTTCGGGTTTTGTTGTGTGTGAGGGGGGCAACAATGTCCAGAGCTGTACTTATTGTGGTGTTATACAGGGTGGTGGCAGTATCTGGGTCTTGGAAGAAACAAATAGTAGAGAGTGGGAGAAGAGAGTCAGAAAGCAAGCGAAAGTCGAGATGTTTAACCACCTCCCGTCCGCACGTTGACTATAAACGTCCGGGAGGTGGTTCTCTATTTCTGAATGGACGTTCCAGAACGTCCGTTCAGAAACTGCAGCTGCACGCTAATCGTGCAGCTGCTGATCGGGTTGCCCGCTGTCAGTGACAGCAGGGCAACCCAGAGAGAAGGCAGGGACAGTGCCCAGGTGTCCCTGCCTTCTAGATCGCTGCATACACAGAGCTCACCGAGCGCTGTGTATACAGAGCAGGAAGCGCTATGCGCTTCCTGTTCCGTCCCGGCGGTCATTTGACCGCCTGGACTGGAGAATGCAGGAGCTGTGTGAGGTCTCTCAGAGACCTCGATCAGCCCTGCTCTGAGGCTGTACAGCGCTGGATTGCTGCTGTACAGCCTCTCTGGGGGGTGTATTTCTCCTGTAACTGGGGCTACTATATCAGCTCCAGTTACAGGAGAAATCAACAGTGAAAAAGAAAAAGTGAAGTAAATGTCCCCCAGAGGTCTTGTATGACCTTATGGGGGACGAAAAGTGTAAAATAAAAAATAAAAAAAATTAGGTGTTAAAAAACTAAAATAAAAAAAATTCACATGTAAAAAAAAATAATTCCCCAAAGAAATAAAACAAAAAGTTAAAAATAGAAAAAATAAAATAGACATATTTGGTATTGCCGCGTCCGTGACGGTCTGCTCTATAAATATATCACATAATCGATCCAGTCCAATAAACACCATAAAAAAATTAAATAAATAACTGTCAAAAAAAGCCATTTTTTGTCACCTTACATCACAAAAAGTGCAACACCAAGTGATCAAAATGGCCTATGTCCCACAAAATGGTACCAATAAAACCGTCACCTCATCCCGCAAAAAATTAGCTCCTACATAAGAAATTTTCTAAAAAAATAAAAAATATATATAGCTCTTAGAACATGGAGACATTTAAACATCATTTTTTTTGGTTTAAAAAATGCTATTATTGTGTTAAAGTGAAATAAATAAAAAAAGTATACATATTAGGCATCAGTGGCGGATCCAGGGGGGGGGGCAACGGGGCAATTGCCCCCCCTGAGATGGCGGCGGCGGGGCACAGGGAGATGAACGCTTCCATTGTGGAAGCGTTCATCTCCATAGTCATCTGTATCGCTGTCCTCAGTTATTACTGGCACATGGGGGCTGTTATTGCTGGCACATGGGGGCTGTTATTACTGGCACATGGGGGGCTGTTATTGCTGGCACATGGTGCCTGTTATTACTGGCACATGGGGGCTGTTATAACTGGCACAGGGGGGGGCTGTTATTACTGGCACAAGGGGGGGCTGTTATTGCTAGCACATGGGGGCTGTTATTGCTAGCACATGGGGGCTGTTATTGCTGGCACGGGGGGGCTGTTATTGCTGGCACATGGGGGTCTGTTATTACTGGCACATGGGGGGCTGTTATTAATGGCACATGAGGTGCTGTTATTAATACTGGCACATGGGGGCTGTTATTGCTGGCACATGGGGGCTGTTATTACTGGCACGGGGGGGCTGTTATTACTGGCACATGGGCAGCTGTTATTACTGGCACATGGGGGGCTGTTATTGCTGGCACATGGGGGCTGTTATTACTGGCACGGGGGGTTGTTATAACTGGCACAGGGGGGGGGCTGTTATTACTGACACAAGGGGGGGCTGTTATTGCTAGCACATGGGGGCTGTTATTGCTGGCACGGGGGGGCTGTTATTGCTGGCACATGGGGGTCTGTTATTACTGGCACATGGGGGGCTGTTATTAATGGCACATGAGGGGCTGTTATTAACCACTTCAGCCCCCTTAGCTTAAACACCCTTAATGACCAGGCCACTTTTTACACTTCTGCACTACACTACTTTCACCGTTTATTGCTCGGTCATGCAACTTACCACCCAAATGAATTTTTACCTCCATTTCTTCTCACTAATAGAGCTTTCATTTGGTGGTATTTCATTGCTGCTGACATTTTTACTTTTTTTGTTATTAATCGAAATTTAACGATTTTTTTGCAAAGAAATGACATTTTTCACTTTCAGTTGTAAAATTTTGCAAAAAAACCGACATCCATATATAAATTTGTCTCTAAATTTATTGTTCTACATGTCTTTGACAAAAAAAAATGTTTGGGTAAAAAAAAAATGGTTTGGGTAAAAGTTATAGCGTTTACAAACTATGGTACAAAAATGTGAATTTCCGCTTTTTGAAGCAGCTCTGACTTTCTGAGCACCTGTCATGTTTCCTGAGGTTCTACAATGCCCAGACAGTACAAACACCCCACAAATGACCCCATTTCGGAAAGTACACACCCTAAGGTATTCGCTGATGGGCATAGTGAGTTCATAGAACTTTTTAGTTTTTGTCACAAGTTAGCGGAAAATGATGATTTTTTTTTTTTTTTTTTTCTTACAAAGTCTCATATCCCACTAACTTGTGACAAAAAATAAAAACTTCCATGAACTCACTATGCTCATCACGAAATACCTTGGGGTGTCTTCTTTCCAAAATGGGGTCACTTGTGGGGTAGTTATACTGCCCTGGCATTTTAGGGGCCCAAATGCGTGCGAAGTAGTTTGAAATCAAAATCTGTAACAAATGAAATCCGAAAGGTGCTCTTTGGAATGTGGGCCCCTTTGCCCACCTAGGCTGCAAAAAAGTGTCACACATCTGGTATTGCCGTACTCAGGAGAAGTTGGGCAATGTGTTTTGGGGTGTAATTTTACATATACCCATGCTGGGTGAGAGAAATATCTTGGCAAAAGACAACTTTTTCCATTTTTTTTTATACAAAGTTGGCTTTTGACCAAGATATTTATCTCACCCAGCATGGGTATATGTAAAATGACACCCCAAAACACATTGCCCAACTTCTCCTGAGTACGGCGATACCAGATGTGTGACACTTTTTTGCAGCCTAGGTGGGCAAAGGGGCCCACATTCCAAAGAGCACCTTTCGGATTTTACCGGCCATTTTTTACAGATTTTGATTTCAAACTACTTTGCACGCATTTGGGCCCCTAAAATGCCAGGGCAGTATAACTACCCCACAAGTGACCCCATTTTGGAAAGAAGACACCCCAAGTTATTTTGTGATGGGCATAGTAAGTTCATGTAAGTTTTTATTTTTTGTCACAAGTTAGTGGAATATGAGACTTTGTAAGGAAAAAATAAATAAATAAAATCATAATTTTCCGCTAACTTGTGACAAAAAATAAAATATTCTAGGAACTCGCCATGCCCCTTACGGAATACCTTGGGGTGTCTTCTTTCCAAAATGGGGTCACTTGTTGGGTAGTTATACTGCCCTGGCATTCTAGGGGCCCTAATGTGTGGTAAGTAGTTTGAAATCAAAATGTGTAAAAAATGACCTGTGAAATCCTAAAGGTGATCTTTGAATGTGGGCCCCTTTGCCCACCTAGGCTGCAAAAAAGTGTCACACATGTGGTATTGCCGTACTCAGGAGAAGTTGGTCAATGTGTTTTGGGGTGTCATTTTACATATTCCCATGCTGGGTGAGATAAATATCTCGGCAAAAGACAACTTTTCCCATTTTTTTATACAAAGTTGGCATTTGACATAGTTGTATTTCTCTCACCCAGCATGGGTATATGTAAAATGACACCCCAAAACACATTCCCCAACTTCTCGTGAGTACGGCGATACCAGATGTGTGACACTTTTTTGCAGCCTAGATGCGCAAAGGGGCCCACATTCCTTTTAGGAGGGCATTTTTAGACATTTGGATCCCAGACTTCTTCTCATGCTTTAGGGTCCCTAAAATGCCAGGGCAGTATAAATACCCCACATATGACCCCATTTTGAAAAGAAGACACCCCAAGGTATTCAATGAGGGGCATGGCGAGTTCATAGAATATTTTTTTTTAGCACAAGTTAAAGGAAATTGTTTTTTTTTTGTTTTTTCTCACAAAGTCTCCCTTTCCGCTAACTTGGGACAAAAATTTCAATCTTTCATGGACTCAATATGCCCCTCACGGAATACCTTGGGGTGTCTTCTTTCCGAAATGGGGTCACATGTGGGGTATTTATACTGCCCTGGCATTTTAGGGGCCCTAAAGCGTGAGAAGTCTGGAATATAAATGTCTAAAAATTTTTACGCATTTGGATTCCGTGAGGGGTATGGTGAGTTCATGTGAGATTTTATTTTTTGACACAAGTTAGTGAAATATGAGACTTTGTAAGAAAAAACAACAAAAAAAAAACAATTTCCGCTAACTTGGGCCAAAAAAATGTCTGAATGGAGCCTTACAGGGGGGTGATCAATGACAGGGGGGTGATCAGGGAGTCTATATGGGGTGATCACCCCCTGTCATTGATCACCCCCCTGTAAGGCTCCATTCAGACGTCCGTATGTGTTTTGCGGATCCGATCCATGTATCCGTGGATCTGTAAAAAACATACGGACGTCTGAATGGAACCTTACAGGGGGGTGATCAATGACATGGGGGTGATCAGTGAGTCTATATGGGGTGATCACCCCCCTGTCATTGATCACCCCCCTGTAAGGCTCCATTCAGATGTCCGTATGTGTTTTGCGGATCCGATCCATGTATTCGTGGATCCGTAAAAAACATACGGACGTCTGAATGGAGCCTTACAGGGGGTGATCAATGACAGGGGGGTGATCAATGACATGGGGGTGATCAGTGAGTCTATATGGGGTGATCACCCCCCTGTCATTGATCACCCCCCTGTAAGGCTCCATTCAGATGTCCGTATGTGTTTTGCGGATCCGATCCATGTATTCGTGGATCCGTAAAAAACATACGGACGTCTGAATGGAGCCTTACAGGGGGTGATCAATGACAGGGGGGTGATCAATGACAGGGGGGTGATCAGGGAGTCTATATGGGGTGATCACCCCCCCTGTAAGGCTCCATTCAGACATCCGTATGTGTTTTGCGGATCCGATCCATGTATCCGTGGATCCGTAAAGAACATACGGACGTCTGAATGGAGCCTTACAGGGGGGTGATCAATGACAGGGGGGTGATTATGGAGTCTATATGGGGTGATCACCCCCCTGTCATTGATCACCCCCCTGTAAGGCTCCATTCAGACGTCCGTATGTGTTTTGCGGATCCGATCCATGTATCCGTGGATCCGTAAAAAACATACGGACGTCTGAATGGAGCCTTACAAGGGGGTGATCAATGATGGGGGGGTGATCAATGACAGGGGGGTGATCTGGGAGTCTATATGGGGTGATCAGGGGTTAACAAGGGGTTAATAAGTGACAGGGGGGGAGTGTAGTGTAGTGGTGTTTGGTGCTACTTATTACTGAGCTGCCTGTGTCCTCTGGTAGTCGATCCAAGCAAAAGGGACCACCAGAGGACCAGGTAGCAGGTATATTAGACGCTGTTATCAAAACAGCCTCTGGATCGACTCTCGCGTCTCGCGAGATGACGCGTATATGCGTGACTCTGCGCAGAGCTGCCGCTCCGGAACGCGATCCTGCGTTAGGCGGTCCGGAGGCGGTTAATACTGGCACATGGGGGGGCTGTTATTAATACTGGCACATGGGGGGGGGGGCTGTTATTAATACTGGCACATGGGGGGGCTGTTATTAATACTGGCACATGGGGGGGCTGTTAATAATACTGGCACATGGGGGGGCTGTTATTAATACTGGCACATGGGGGGGCTGTTATTAATACTGGCACATGGGGGGGCTGTTATTTAATACTGGCACATGGGGGGCTGTTATTTATACTGGAACATGGGGTGCTGTTATTAATACTGGCACATGGGAGGGCCGTTATTAATACTGGCACATGATTGGGGGCACTATAGGGGCATCTACTGAGGCCACAAAGAAGGGGTATTTTATATGGGCGCTCTGTACAGTACAATTTTATACTGGGACACATTATAGTGGGTACTATAGGGAAGGGGGGAGAGGAGTACTATGGGGTCATCTACGGGGGGCACTAAGAAGGGCTATTTTATACTTGCAAATTATGGGGGACACTGAGGGCATCTACTGGAGCATTTTATACTGTTACATTATGGGGGGCACTAGGAGGAAGGAGGGTGTGGAGCACTATGGGGGCATTTACTGGGGGCACTATATAGGGGTATTTTATACTGGCACATTATGGGGGCATTATGGGGACATTAGCTCACCTGGGGGCATTACAAGGGGGTATTTTTTGCACTGTCACATTATAAGGAGAATTATTTCTACTGGGGGGGCATTATGGTGGGCTTTATTACTCCCCCATGGTATGACCCCCTAGTAGCAGCACCATCCTCTCCCTGCTCTGCTATCCCTCTGCCCCTTCTCCAAATCCTTATTATGAAATCTTTCTCATTAGGATAAAACACATCAGCTCCACCGAGCCCCCGGCCAAAGTGTTGAAGTGGTGTCCGAGATCCCCAAGGGCCAAGCTAAGTAATTGTAAGTTTTCATGTGGAATATGTTTGTTATACACATATAGCATATACAGTATACCTCTACACTGTGTAGTCTGTTCTATAAGCACCATTGTTTTGTGGCGGCGGACAGAAAATAATCTGAAAGTGCCCCTCCCGAGACCAGGTTCTGGATCCGCCACTGTTAGGTATTGCCGCGTCCGTAAAAACCAGCTCTATATAAAAATATCACATGACCTAACCCCTCGGGTGAACACCGTAAAAAAAAAAAAAAAACTGTGTCAAAACAAGCAATTTTTGTCACCTTACATCACAAAAAGTGCAACACCAAGTGATCAAAAAGGCGTATGTCCCACAAAATTGTCCCAATAAAATTGTCACCTCATCCCGCAAAAAATGAGCCCCTACATAACAAAATCTCTCAAAAAATAAAAAATATAGCTCTTAGAACATCGAGACACTAAAACATCATTTTTTTGGTTTAAAAAATGCTATTATTGTGTTAAAGTGAAATAAATAAAAAAAAGTATACATATTAGGTATATATATAGTTCTCAGAACATGGACACATTAAAACATTATTTTTTTGTTTCAAAAATGCTATTATTGTGTAAAACTTTAATATATAAGAAAAAGTATACATATTAGGTATTGCCACGTCCGTAACAATCTGCTCTATAAAAATGTCACTTGACCGAACCCCTCAGATGAATGCTGTATAAATAAATAAAAACTGTGCTAAAACAACCAATTTTTTGGTCACCTTGCCCCATAAAGTGTTATAATGAATGATCAAAAAATCATATGTACCCAAAAATAGTACCAATAAAACTGGCACCTTATCCCCTAGTTTCCAAAATGGGATCACTTCTTGGGAGTTTCTACTGTAAGGGTGCATCAGGGGGCTTCAAATGGGACATGGCATCTAAAAACCATGTGGAGTTCCTTTTCTTCTGGGCCCTGCCGTGTGCCCATACAGCAGTTTATGACCACATGTGGGGTGTTTCTGTAAACCGCAGAATCTGGGTAATAAATATTGAGTTTTGTTTGGCTGTTAACCATTGATGTGTTAAAGAAAAAATTGGATTCAAATGGAAAATCTGCCAAAAAAGTGAAATTTTAAAATTTGATCTCCATTTTCCTTTAATTCTTGAGGAACGCCTAAAGGGTTAACAAAGTTTGTAAAATCGGTTTTAAGTAACTTGAGAGGTGTAATTTCTACAATGGGGTCATTTATGGGGGTATCCACTATGTAGGCCCCACAAAGTGACTTCAGACCTGAACTGGTCCTTAAAAAGTGGGTTTTGGCAATTTTCTTAAAAATTTTAAGAATTGCTTCTAAACTTCTAAGCCTTCTAACGTCCTAAAAAAATTAAATGACATTTCCAAAATTATGCCAACATAAAGTAGACATATGGGGAATGTTAAGTAATAAATATTTTATGAGGTATCACTTTTCGTTTTAAAAGCAGAGAAATTTAAATTTAGAAAATTGTGAATATTTCAAAATTTTGGGTAAATTTGGCATTTTTTCATCAATAAAGGTGAAATATATTGGCTCAAATTTATGATTATCATGAATTACAATGTGTCACGAGAAAACAATCTCTGAATGACTTGGATAAGTAAAGGCGTTCCAAAGTTATTACCACATAAAGTGAGATATGTCAGTTTTGCAAAATCAGGCCTGGTCACGAAGGGGGCAAATGGCCCAGATGGCAAGTGGTTAAGGTTCCTGCGGTGGGGGGTGGGGCGCTAGTGTGTGGACCGGGGGAGCAGCAGAAGAGACGAGTGAAGAAAAGATGAGTAGGTTGTGGTCGGATAGGGGGAGAGGCGAATTAAAAAGGTTAGATAGGGAGCAGAGGCGGGTAAAGATAAGATCTTCTTTCTTTATAAATGAATTGTCCATCAATTATTTATTTGACAACAAAATAATAATATTTGCTGAACATATGGTAAACTGTGATTGAATACTAACGAAGTAGATTGAAGAATTAATCTAATATCTTATTAGGCATCTTCTTCCTCTCTTCATCCTCTTCCTATGCTCTCGTCATGGTCTTGATGCTGTAGTTTCACTTATTCATCTTAAAGTCTTTGATAGCACTGATTGATAGAACTGTATGTGGATGATGTGCAGTCCCTTCAATTGAATTGTATCATATTTTCCAATGATGTTCATGTACAAGATCTATCACTGCTTATTACTTGTGGTGACACAGCTTTCCTGGGCACAGATTTTGACTTACATACCAGGAATTCCTTGGTCTTCTTCAGAAGCGTCATGCAATTTACTCTGAACAGCTGTGACATCTTTGTCATTCCCCTTCTTTCTCACCAGGTTTAACAGGGTAGAACTTTATAAGGAATTTGGAGTAACTGTCCATTCAGCCTCATCTGAAGAATTTCAATCTCTCAGCAAGATTGTTGCTGATCAAATGAAATGAACGTAGTCCTTTAACAAAGCTTTTAGCTTCTGCATCACAAGTAGCAAATTCCTGAACTTCACAGAGATGTTTATGGCAATCCAATGGAATAGCTTTTTCAGGAAAAGAAAAAACAACAACCTAGGCCGTACATAGGCGCCAAATATTTCACTTCTTGAACCCTAGCTATTGTAAATCTAAATCACTTACTCCTTCTGTCACAGACCTTCTTTTTGTGTCGACAGAACTTTCTTTCTATGAACTTTACCTCTGGAGCCGTCTATGGACAGGTCCGCTTCAGATACTCTTCACCCTTGTTTGATCACTCTCCAGTGCCCCTTCTCCAGTGCCCCTTATCTTCACACCTTTCCCAGAATATAACACAGATTTGTTAACCTCCAAGTCTTTTCCTGTGCACATCAATCTTTATTTTTATATAGACTTCATGAATATCACAGCCTCTAGAAAACGTGATATTTCCTGTTGACTTTAGTCTTGATTGAAGATATCTTCTTCTTCTTTCCTATTGCTACACCAAAAGTTGGTGATCATACCTAACCTATAGTATCACAGTGCACCATACCATTCATTTATTACCATATTATATTTCAACATAATATAAATGTTTATATATTATTGAAAATATTATCCTAATACAAAATCCTTTATGTAAGTGTAACCTTTTTATCTTTATTCCTCCAGTCAGGTATCTTTGTGTATGTTTGTGGGATTTTTATAAATAAAAATTATATTAATTTAATTGATCACACAAAATATATCTTTCTACAGTAAAACCAAATCATTACCATTTTAATAAAGTAATATTCTGCCTGAGATATGGCATATTACTCTATTAAATATCATTGTATTCTTCTTCTTTAAAATAAAAGTGTAAATATAAACCTTTGTTTAGAAAAGCAACAAATATGTATTAACATACTCCCCATAGCTGGATATGCTTTCCAATATAGTTGACCCTTATATTTAAATTACCATTAATTAGTTTCAATTCCTATCACTGATCCAGGATTAACTCCTTCCATATTTGGAACCTCTCTAGAATACAATATCCCAAATAACAGTTACATGGACTACATGGTAATCATGGAGTTACTGTATGTCACACTCACATTTCCTGATTAGACGATTCATACAATTGTGTAATAGATAACTATATAAATATTTCATTATACCCTTGTATTTGCATATTTTCTTTCATATACCAATACGTATTGACACTCAAGTTTACTAAGTTTGATTATTATTCTTAGACTATAACTCTTGGGAGACATGAGTATGCCTTGACCACCTGTGGACATCACTCCTGTATAAAAAAAAACATGAGTGCTTTACCATAAAATAACCTAAGAATCTTGAAAACCTTACAAATGTTCAGTTTGAGGATATATATAGAGATGGCCTTGCAGTTCGCCCGGCGGTCATTTCGCAGCGAACTTTGCTTGTTCGCGATTCGCCGAACATGCGAACATATAATGATGTTCGCATGCACCATATTCTTTTGCATTGCGCCAAACTTTGACCCATGACACATCCATCAGGTGGGACAGGACAGCCAATTGAAACATTTCAGCACATGGACATACCCCCACCCTATAACAGAACCCGATCTGGCAGCCATTTTACATTTTGTGTTTTGCCAGTGTAGGGAGAGGTTGCTGTGTGGAGCAGTGACAGACTGTTAGGGACACCAAACGCTGGCTAATAGGGCCACAAAAGTCCTTTTAAGGACTTGTATAGGTGTGCTATCAATAGGTGTGAAATACTGAGGGGTGTGATATACTTATAATATACTTTCTAAAATAGAAAGTATAGAGTGTATTTGTATTGTGCAGCAGCTGTGTGCGGTTCTGCTGCGATACCACAGGTATATAGAGGGATAAGCACTATTGGAACAACTATTTGCAACGGGTGTGATATACCTGTTGCCCCCCAAAAAAAACAGATTGAGGGGTGCAATATACCTGCTTCCACAAAATACTGATTAAGGGGTTTGATATACAAACCGGATTCCAAAAAAGTGGGGACACTATACAAATCGTGAATAAAAACTGAATGCAATGATGTGGAGGTGCCAACTTCTAATATTTTATTCAGAATATAACATAAATCACGGAACAAAAGTTTAAACTGAGAAAATGTACCATTTTAAGGGAAAAATACAGTTGCAAGAAAAAGTATGTGAACCCTTTGGAATGATATGGATTTCTGCACAAATTGGTCATAAAATGTGATCTGATCTTCATCTAAGTCACAACAATAGACAATCACAGTCTGCTTAAACTAATAACACACAAAGAGTTAAATGTTACCATGTTTTTATTGAACACACCATGTAAACATTCACAGTGCAGGTGGAAACAGTATGTGAACCCCTAGACTAATGACATCTCCAAGAGCTAATTGGAGTCAGGTGTCAGCCAACTGGAGTCCAATCAATGAGATGAGATTGGAGGTGTTGGTTACAGCTGCCCTGCCCTATAAAAAACACACCAGTTCTGGGTTTGCTTTTCACAAGAAGCATTGTCTGATGTGAATGATGCCTCGCACAAAAGAGCTCTCAGAAGACCTACGATTAAGAATTGTTGACTTGCATAAAGCAGGAAAGGGTTATAAAAGTATCTCTAAAAGCCTTGCTGTTCATCAGTCCACAGTAAGACAAATTGTCTATAAATGGAGAAAGTTCAGCACTGCTGCTACTCTCCCTAGGAGTGGCTGTCCTGTAAAGATGACTGCAAGAGCACAGCGCAGACTGCTCAATGAGGTGAAGAAGAATCCTAGAGTGTCAGCTAAAGACTTACAAAAGTCTCTGGCATATGCCAACATCCCTGTTAGCGAACCTACGATACGTAAAACAATGAACAAGAATGTATTTCATGGGAGGATACCACAGAAGAAGCCACTGCTGTCCCAAAAAAACATTGCTGCACGTTTACAGTTTGCACAAGTGCACCTGGATGTTCCACAGCAGTACTGGCAAAATATTCTGTGGACAGATGAAACCAAAGTTGAGTTGTTTGGAAGAAACACACAACACTATGTGTGGAGAAAAAGAGGCGCAGCACACCAACATCAAAACCTCATCCCAACTGTGAAGTATGGTGGTGGGGGCATCATGGGTTGGGGCTGCTTTGCTGCGTCAGGGCCTGGACGGATTGCTATCATCAAAGGAAAAATTAATTCCCAAGTTTATCAAGACATTTTGCAGGAGAACTTAAGGCCATCTGTCCACCAGCTGAACAGAAGATGGGTGTTGTAACAGGACAACGACCCAAAGCATAGAAGTAAATCAACAACAGAATGGCTTAAACAGAAGAAAATCCGCCTTCTGGAGTGGCCCAGTCAGAGTCCTGACCTCAACCTAATTGAGATGCTGTGGCAGGACCTCAAGAAAGCGATTCACACCAGACATTCCAAGAATATTGCTGAACTGAAACAGTTCTGTAAAGAGAAATGGTCAAGAATTACTCTTGACCGTTGTGCATGTCTGATCTGCAACTACAGGAAACGTTTGGTTGAAGTTATTGCTGCCAAAGGAGGTTCAACCAGTTATTAAATCCAAGGGTTCACATACTTTTTCCACCTGCACTGTGAATGTTTACATGGTGTGTTCAATAAAAACATGGTAACATTTAATTATTTGTGTGTTATTAGTTTAATCAGACTGTGATTGTCTATTGTTGTGACTTAGATGAAGATCAAATCAAATTTTATGACCAATTTGTGCAGAAATCCATATCATTCCAAAGGGTCCACATACTTTTTCTTGCAACTGTATGTTGAAAGAAAATCAGAATTTCATGGTGTCAACAAATCTGTGTGGCATCTCCCCTTCTTCTTACAACACTCAACAGACATCTGGGGACCGAGGAGACCAGTTTCTCAAGTTTAGAAAAGGGAATGCTCTCCCATTCTTGTCTAATACAGGCCTCTAACTGTTCAATCGTCTTGGGCCTTCTTTGTTGCACCTTCCTCTTTATGATGCGCCAAATGTTCTCTATAGGTGAAAGATCTGGACTGCAGACTGGCCATTTCAGTACCCGGATCCTTCTCCTACGCAGCCATGATGTTGTGATTGATGCAGAATGTGGTCTGGCATTATCTTGTTGAAAAATGCAGGGTCTTCCCTGAAAGAGATGACGTCTGGATGGGAGCATATGTTGTTCTAGAACCTGAATATATTTTTCTGCATTCATGGTGCCTTTCCAGACATGTAGAGTTTCAGCTGGCAACGGCGGATGGCACGGTGGATTGTGTTCACTGACAATGGTTTCTGGAAGTATTCCTGAACCCATTCTGTGATTTCCTTTACAGTAGCATTCCTGTTTGTGGTGCAGTGTCGTTTAAGGGCCCGGAGATCACGGGCATCCAGTATGGTTTTACGGCCTTGACCCTTACGCACTGAGATTGTTCCGGATTCTCAGAATCTTCGGATGATGTTATGCACAGTTGATGATGATAGATGCAAAGTCTTTGCAATTTTTCGCTGGGTAACACCATTTCTGATATTGCTCCACTATCTTTCTGTGCAACATTGTGGGAATTAGTGATCCTCTACCCATCTTGGCTTCTGAGAGACACTGCCACTCTGAGAAGCTCTTTTTATACCCAATTGACCTAATTAGTGTTATTTGGTCTTCCAGCTCTTTGTTATGCTCAAATTTACTTTTTCCAGCCTCTTATTGCTACTTGTCCCAACTTTTTTGGGATTTGTTGACACTGTGAAAATTGGAATCAACGTATTTTTCCTTTAAAATGATACATTTACTCGGATTAAACGTTTGATCTGTCATCTACGTTCTATTACAAATAAAATATTGACATTTGCCATCTCCACATTATTGCATTCAGTTTTTATTCACAATTTGTTTAGTGTCCCAACTTTTTTGGAATCCGGTTTGTACCTGCTTCCACAAAATTCTGATTGAGGGGTGCGATATACCTGCTTCCACCAAATATTGGTTGAGGCCTGCGATATACCTGCTTCCACAAAATACTGTTTGATGGGTGCGATATACCTGCTTCCACCAAATATTGATTAAGGGGTTCTATATACCTGCTTCCACAAAATACAGATTGAGGGGTGCGATATAACTGTTTCCACAAAATACTGATTAAGGGGTTTTATATACCTGCTTCCACAAAATACTGATTTAGGGGTGCAATATACCTGCTTCCACAAAATATTGATTAAGGGGTTCTATATACCTGCTTCCACAAAATACTGATTATGGGGTGCAATATACCTGCTTCCACCAAAAACTGATTGAGGGGTATGTTATACCTATAATATACTTTCTAACATAGAAACGATATAGTGCATTTGTATTGTGCAGCAGTTGTGTGCGGTTCTGCTCCGATACCACAGGTATATAGAGGGACAAGCGCTATTGGAACAACTATTTGCAATGGGTGTGATATACCTGTTGCCCCCAAAAAAACTGATTGAGGGGTGCAATATACCTGCTTCCACAAAATACTGATTGAGGGGTGCGATATACCTGCTTCCACAAATTACTGATTAAGGGTTTTTTATATACCTGCTTCCACAAAATACTGATGGAGGGGTGCGATATACCTACTTCCACAAAATATTGATTAAGGGGTTCTATATACCTGCTTCCACAAAATACTGATTAAGGGGTTTGATATACCTGCTTTCACAAAATACAGATTGAGGGGTGTGATATACCTGCTTCCACCAAAAACTGATTGAGGAGTGTGTTATACCTATAATATACTTTCTAACATAGAAAGTATATAGTGCATTTGTATTGTGCAGCAGTTGTGTGCGGTTCTGCTGTGATACTGCAGGTATATAGAGGGACAAGCCCTATTGGAACAACTATTTGCAACGGGTGTGATATACCTGTTGCCCCCCAAAAAACTGATTGAGGGGTGCAATATACCTGCTTCCACAAAATACTGATTAAGGAGTTTGATATACCTGCTTCCACAAAATACTGATTGAGGGGTGCGATATACCTGCTTCCACAAAATACTGATTGAGGGGTGCGATATACCTGCTTCCACCAAATATTAATTGAGGCCTGCGATATACCTGCTTCCACAAAATACTGTTTGATGGGTGCGATATACCTGCTTCCACAAAATACAGATTAAGGGTTTTTTATATACCTGCTTCCACAAAATACTGATTGAGGGGTGCGATATACCTGCTTCCACCAAATATTGATTAAGGGGTTCTATATACCTGCTTCCACAAAATACTGATTAAAGGGATTGATATACCTACTTCCACAAAATACTGATTAAGGGGTTTGATATGCCTGCTTCCACAAAATACTGATTGAGGGCTTCTATATACCTGTTTCCACAAAATACTGATTGAGGGGTGCAATATACCTGCTTCCACAAAATACTGATTAAGGGGATTGATATACCTGTTTTCACCAAATATTGATTGAGGCCTGCGATACACTTGCTTCCACAAAATACTGATTAAGGTGTTTGATATACCAGCTTCCACCAAATACTGATTGAGACCTGCGATATACCCGTTTCCACAAATACTGCTCTTCTATAGGGACTTTGGCACAGGGTCATTTTAAAAATGACAGGCAGAGGAAGAGACAGGCTGTTCCGCAGGGGTGGTAGGGGTCGGGCAGGTGCACCAGGCCGGAGCCTAAGTGGGAAGTTGGAGAAGGTGCGTGCGATTACGTCACCAGAGTTGGTTGAGTGGCTCACTCAGTCTTCCGCTTCTGCACCCTCCTCATCCTCTGTATCTGCACCCTCCTCACTCTGCTGTGTGCACCCCCAAAGACACCACCACCACCATAGCCCCTCCACTCAAATCAGAGGAATTCTTTTCCTATCCATTCCCAGACCTTACCGATGCGCAGCCATTCTTGGCATCGGATGAGGAAGAGGAGGTAGCAACGGCCGCAACCCAGCGGTCTGACGACAGTAACCAGATCAGCCCATGGAGGGAGGTCCCCACTATTGCTGCCTACTCTGAGATCTCTATTGTCAGTGGTGGTGAAGGTGACAATGATGACGTGTCTATGGACGTCACGTGGGTGCCCACAAGAGAGGAAGAGGAGGGGAGTACAGAGGGAGAGATGGAGCAGCAGATAGGGAGGAGAAGGAGGAGAAGCAGGCAGAACTCGCAGTGCACCGGAGGCAGAAAGCATACTGCAAATGTATCTGCTAGCCATCCACCATGCACGGTCACATCTTGCGCTCCCAGGACGCCGGCACATGGCTCCGCAGTGTGGGCTTTTTTTAACGTGTCAGCTGCTGACAATAGTGTTGCCATCTGGAGCCTGTGCTGTCAACGCATAAGTCGCAGTAAGCCCAACACTCACCTAGGGACAACCGCCTTAAGAAGGCACCTGGCCTCCCATCACCGAGCCCAGTAGGAGCAACGCCGTCAGAACCCACAAAGCCACACTCCCGGCGCTCCACGTCCTGCCTCTTCTCCTTCTCCTCTCTCCTCCTATTTGTCCTCCACTCCACCTTCCACAGTGCCGTCGTCGCGTTCAACTGGCAGAAGGCAGGCTTTTGTGGCCCAAATGTTCTAGCGTAAAAAGTTGATGATGCCGGATTTCCCTCTTGCCCAACGGCTGACCGCTGGTTTGTACGAACTGCTAGCCCGCCAACTACTGCCATATAAACTGGTGGACTCGGAGGCCTTTAGAAAATTTGTGGCCATTGGCACACTGCAATGGAAAGTCCCCGAAAGGAAATATTTCTCCCAGAAGGGCATCCCAGAGCTATATGGCCATGTTCAGCGGCAAGTGAATATATCTCTGGCACAGTGTCGGTGCCAAAATACATCTGTCTACAGACACATGATGTAGCAAACACGGGAAGGGAAGGTACATAACTTTTACTGCCCACTGGGCAAACCTTCTGACGGCAGTCAAGCATGTAACCCATGGCACCCGTGTGGATTTGGTGTTACCGCCATGGATTGCATGCAGGCCTCCCTCTTCTTCTCCTCCTACTCCATCCTACGCCTCCTCCTCAGCTGACTCCTCCTTTTTCACTGCTACCGCCTCTTCCACTGCGCCCCCCAAGCTCCCCAGAATCTATTAGACGTGCCAGGTGAGACGCTGCCATGCTGTGCTGCGGCTGTTGTGCCTGGAAGCCAAGAGCCACACTGGTCCTGCACTGCTTTCAGCTCTGCGGTCACAGGCCGATCAGTGGCTAACCCCGCTAAATTTGACAGTTGGTAAAGTGGTGTGCGACAACGGTGCCAATCTGCTGAGCGAGCTGAAACAGGGCAAAATGACACGTGCTGTGCATGGCACACGTCTGAACTTAGTCGTGCAGCGATTTGTTGCCAAATACCCCAGGTCCAGGACGTCTTGCGGCAGGCCAGGAAAATCTCTGGCCATTTTAGAAGATCTTACACGGCCATGGTTCGCCTTACTGACGTTCAGCGGCGACACCACCTGCCCGTCAGACGTCTGATTTATGACTGCCCGATGCGCTGGAACTCCACCTTGAATATGCCTGATAGGCTGCTCCAGCAGAAACGTGACGTTAACGACTACCTGTACGAATTCTGCAGCAGGACAGGTTCTGGGGAGCTTGGTTTCTTTTCACCGCGCCAGTGGCTGCTCATGCGCGACGCATGCAGACTTCTGCGGCCATTTGATGAGATCACCAAACTGGTCAGTCGCAGCCAGGGCGCCATCAGTGACATCGTACCTTTCGCCATCTTTCTGGAGCGTGCATTGCATTGTGTCATTGATCAAGCCGTCGAGGAGCAGGAGCTGGAAGATGAGGAAGTCGCAATGCTGGATGAATTTCCAGGGGGGACTACTGCATCTGAGACAAGTCAGCAGGAGTCTGAAGAGGAGTCAGAGGAGGATGGTGGCTGGGGAGATAAGAAGGAGCAATAATAGCAGGCTTTGAGGGGGACTTTAAACTTTTCGGGGATCCCTGGTGTTGTCCATGGCTGGGGGGAGGAGACCGAGGATGACATTCTCCTGGGCGATGAGCAGGAGCCAGGGCGATCCACCGCTTCCAATTTAGTGCAAATGGGGGCCTTCATGCTCCAGTGTTTGAAGAGGGACCCCCTTATAAAAAAAATAAAGGGAAAGGACCAGTACTGGGTGGCAACGTACTTAGACCCACGGTACAAACACAAAATGGCGGACATGTTATCAGCATCACAGAGGGCTGGCAGAATGCAGCATTTCCAGGCCTTGCTGCGAGAGATGCTGCATTCTGCTGTTGCGGGCGCTGGCAGAGGAATTTCCACCTACAGCGAAACAGGCGCGGGTACCAATCCAACCGAGCCTGCAAGAAGAGGGCGGTTTGAAGATGTGTTGGTCACTTTGGATATAAGATTATTCTTTCAGCTAACCCATCGACAGCCGCCCTCAGGATCCAGCCTCAGGGAACGTCGACAGGTGTCCGACTACATCAGGTTAACGGCCAATGTGGACGCTCTGAGAAGTGAGGAACCCCTGGACAACTGGGTGTGCAGGCTTGACCTGTGGCCAGAGCTGGCACAATTTGCCATGGAACTCTTGGCTTGCCCCTTGTCGAGTGTCCTGTCCGAAAGGACGTTCAACGCAGCAGGGGTGATCGTGACCGATAAGCGCACTCGCCTAGCTCACGACAATGTGGACTACCTCACATTTTTTTAAATGAATGAGGCATGGATCTCGGAGGAATTCAACACCTGTGACGACCACGTGTAATTGAATTTCCTCATGCCAGTCCACACATATCCGACACCACCCAGAACAAAGAATGGTCCTTGCCTTATGTATATACAGTGGCATAAAAGGCCTTCTCTATCAGGTGAATGCCTAATTTTGGGGGCCAGTATTCCACTGGTCTGCAGTAAAATTGTTATTCAGTGACTGCCTAATGTACCTCTAGCCACATAATCACTTTTTTTTTTCTGTCAGGTGAATGCGTAATTTTGGGGGCCTGTACTGGCTTACAGTAAAATTGTTATCCACTGACCGTCTAATATACGGCGCGTTCGCGAAACGTCCAGGCCGATGTTTGTCTATCACTAGATAGGAGTGGATATAAAAAGTCTACACACTCCTGTTAAAATGTCAGGTTTCTGTAAAAAAAGGAGACAAAGATAAATCATTTCATCCAAATCAACAAAGGAATGGCTTCACCAGAAGAAGATGACAGTTTTGGAATGGCCCAGCCAGAACCCAGACCTGAATCCGATTGACAATCTGTGGGGTGATCTGAAGAGGGCAGTGCCCAGGAGATGCCCTTGCAATCTGTGGGGTGATCTGAAGAGGGCCGTGCCCAGGAGATGCCCTCGCAATCTGTGGGGTGATCTGAAGAGGGCCGTGCCCAGGAGATGCCCTCGCAATCTGTGGGGTGATCTTAAGAGGGCTGTGCCCATGAGATGCCCTCGCAATCTGTGGGGTGATCTGAAGAGGGCTGTGCCCATGAGATGCCCTCGCAATCTGTGGGGTGATCTGAAGAGGGCTGTGCACAGGAGATGCCCTCGCAATCTGTGGGGTGATCTGAAGAGGGCTGTGCCCAGGAGATGCCCTCGCAATCTGTGGGGTGATCTGAAGAGGGCTGTGCCCAAGAGATGCCCTCGCAATCTGACAGGTTTGGAGAGTTTTTGCAAAGTAGAGTGGGAAAATCTAGCCAAGTCAAAATGTGCCATGCTGATAGACTCATACCCTAAAAGACTGAGCGCTGGAATAAAATCAAAAGGTGCTTCAACAAAGTATTAGTTTAGGGTGTGCACACTTATGCAACCACATTATTTTATTTTTATATTATTTCTTCCCTCCACCTAAAAGATTTCAGTTTGTTTTTTAATTGAGTTGTACAGTTTATAGGTCACATTGAAGTTGGAAAAAGATCTGAAATTATTTATCTTTGTCTCATTTTTTTACATCACAGAAACCTGACATTTCAACAGGGGTGTGTAGACTTTTTATATCCACTGTGTATATATATATATAAACACATAATATTCATACAAATTAAGACCAATATATTACTACCATGAATAAAATATATAATATCTTCCTGTATATGAGGATATAGTTCTGTATATGAGAATATAGTTGTGCATGTGTGTGTAGTATCAATAATAAATCATCACTATAAATAAATAAAACCACTTCTGAAAACCAAAATAAGACAATCTTATAGAAAGTAAATTACCTGTGAATCTTTATGGTTCTATATACTGGATCATCAAATATTCAACTAAGGCTCCTTTCGCATCACCATTTCTCCTTTCCGTTCTCCGGCTCCGTTGAGGAGCAGGAGAACGGAAAAGATGGATTCTGCAGATAACTGAGACCTAACTGAGCGTAACGGAGCCTAAAGACCCTATAGACTATAATGGGGTCCGTTCAGTATCCGCTCAGAATGTGTCACATTGTTATTATGAGGCCTCAATATTATCTATATTCTTAACACAATTTAGACAAATTTCCTTTATCTCATGTCCAGTATAAATGTTAGATATATAATTATCAACACAAATAATGAAATATGTTGTATAATCCTACAATATATCTGACATGTCATTATAAGTAATATGACCTCTTTTAACTACTAATTGTTTATTCATTTCTATCTCAAATATTGTATGCTCGGTCTTAGAATAGCATTCATACATACTCACATGGCACATACTCATATGGCACAGCAGCTGCTCACATCGCTCTTACATCATCATATGCTCATATAGCCAATTAACTTCAATTAATAAAATGATGTAATAGAACCCATACGTATATATTATTTTGTAATGCGCATTATAAAAATAAATTTCAGTTATAAACCTGAAATACTTTATTTGTGAATCACAAATAAACAATAATTTAGTATGTTGCATAAACTTAAGATCCTTGAATTTCTAGAATTTGGCCTTTCCATACCATTAACCTATTCTTAGACAAAAGATCTCAAATGTCATTATTTGCTCCTGTCCATCAACTGACCACATGCTTTCCTTACCATAGCTAAACACAAGAACCATGCTTCATGCACAATGTAAGTATGCTTCTTTATTCTCTTTAACTTTAGTATTATTCTGTTAGTCAGACATTGTTACATAGATTAACAGTTTGATTACTAGATATCCCATGCAATTATGAAAGTTATTTAGTAATGTGGAGAAAATTGCTATGGAAGGAAAATTTAGATTTCGGTCAATTGCTGCTTCTCAAGAAAATTTCGACTGGAGAAAATATAAAAATAGAAAACAACATTACCGTAGATACAACAGACACATATTTCCCAGCAATATTATCTGTATAAAGAATATACAAAAATCATACTCTTCTATTCTCTGACCTTCTGCAATATAAGGAGAGAAATGTCTCTAGACTCAAGACATGAGAATAGGATCCTATTATTTTTATAATTATAGCTTCTGTCTTCTATACCAGGCATGCTCAAACTCTACATGTCCTTCTACAAAAAGAGAGAAGATGGAGCCATAATCCAAATACATGTTTTATCCTACAATGTGGTGATCTTACAATAAGTATCACATTTCTCTGTATATACTTATACCATATAATTATGTCATACATTGTCTTATAATTAATCAGAACTTTTATTTAGCTAATTTTAATGGGAAAAACTAAATCTTATCCTTATCCAGGCCAAAACCATTACCAATATGCCTGTCCTCAATAGAATTATTTCTAGACAATACTTAACCCTCTTCTTATAACTTCTCTGTTGATGAGATCCTGTAATATCCCGCTGAAGGTGACTGGTTTAGAAATTTCTAAATCTTTTAGTTCATTTAAGAAATCCATTGACTGCATTTACTTACATTTTTCATCAATAATGACAGGATAATCACATTTAAAACCCATCTGGTTTTGAATGTGTTAAATAATATGTGATATAAAATTAATTGGTATTTAATATAACGGCTTTATTACACTACACACTGACACCATCTATTCTATAGTAATACACTTGGCAATATGAGGACATCAAAACCTATATTTGAAGTCTCCATACATGACAATGTATAAGCCATACATTAGTTAACCACTTCAGCCCCCAGTGCTTAAACACCCTGAAAGACCAGGCCACTTTTTACACTTCTGACCTACACTACTTTCACCATTTATTGCTCGGTCATGCAACTTACCACCCAAATGAATTTTACCTCCTTTTCTTCTCACTAATAGAGCTTTCATTTGGTGGTATTTCTTTGCTGCTGACATATTTACTTTTTTTGTTATTAATCGAAATTTAACGATTTTTTTTGCAAAAAAATGACATTTTTCACTTTCAGTTGTCAAATTTTGCAAAAAAAACTACATCCATATATAAATTTTGCTCTAAATTTATTGTTCTACATGTCTTTGATAAAAAAAAAATGTTTGGGTAAAAAAAAAATGGTTTGGGTAAAAGTTATAGCGTTTACAAACTATGGTACAAAAATGTGAATTTCCGCTTTTTGAAGCAGCTCTGACTTTCTGAGCACCTGTCATGTTTCCTGAGGTTCTACAATGCCCAGACAGTACAAACACCCCACAAATGACCCCATTTCGGAAAGTACACACCCTAAGGTATTCGCTGATGGGCATAGTGAGTTCATAGAACTTTTTATTTTTTGTCACAAGTTAGCGGAAAATGATGATTTTTTTTTTTTTTTTTTTCTTACAAAGTCTCATATTCCACTAACTTGTGACAAAAAATAAAAAGTTCTATGAACTCACTATGCCCATCAGCGAATACCTTGGGGTCTCTTCTTTCCAAAATGGGGTCACTTGTGGGGTAGTTATACTGCCCTGGCATTCTAGGGGCCCAAATGTGTGGTAAGGAGTTTGAAATCAAATTCTGTAAAAAATGACCTGTGAAATCCGAAAGGTGCTCTTTGGAATATGGGCCCCCTGCCCACCTAGGCTGCAAAAAAGTGTCACACATCTGGTATCTCCGTACTCAGGAGAAGGTGGGGAATGTGTTTTGGGGTGTCTTTTTACATATACCCATGCTGGGTGAGATAAATATCTTGGTCAAATGCCAACTTTGTATAAAAAAATGGGAAAAGTTGTCTTTTGCCAAGATATTTCTCTCACCCAGCATGGGTATATGTAAAATGACACCCCAAAACACATTCCCCACCTTCTCCTGAGTACGGCAATACCAGATGTGTGACACTTTTTTGCAGCCTAGGTGGGCAAAGGGGCCCATATTCCAAAGAGCACCTTTCGGATTTCACAGGTCATTTTTTACAGAATTTGATTTCAAACTCCTTACCACACATTTGGGCCCCTAGAATGCCAGGGCAGTATAACTACCCCACAAGTGACCCCATTTTGGAAAGAAGAGACCCCAAGGTATTCGCTGATGGGCATAGTGAGTTCATGGAAGTTTTTATTTTTTGTCACAAGTTAGTGGAATATGAGACTTTGTATGAAAAAAAAAAAAAAATCAGCATTTTCCACTAACTTGTGACAAAAAATAAAAAATTCTAGGAACTCGCCATGCCCCTCACGGAATACCTTGGGGTGTCTTCTTTCCAAAATGGGGTCACTTGTGGGGTAGTTATACTGCCCTGGCATTTTCCAGGGGCCCTAATGTGTGGTAAGTAGGTAAATGACCTGTGAAATCCTAAAGGTGCTCTTTGGAATATGGGCCCCTTTGCCCACCTAGGCTGCAAAAAAGTGTCACACATGTGGTATCTCCGTATTCAGGAGACATTGGGGAATGTGTTTTGGGGTGTCATTTTACATATACCCTTGCTGGGTGAGAGAAATATCTTGGCAAAAGACAACTTTTCCCATTTTTTTATACAAAGTTGGCATTTGACCAAGATATTTATCTCACCCAGCATGGGTATATGTAAAATGACACCCCAAAACACATTCCCCAACTTCTCCTGAGTACGGCGATACCAGATGTGTGACACTTTTTTGCAGCCTAGATGCGCAAAGGTGCCCAAATTCCTTTTAGGAGGGCATTTTTAGATATTTGGATACCAGACTTCTTCTCACGCTTTGGGGCCCCTAGAATGCCAGGGCAGTATAAATACCCCACATGTGACCCCATTTTGGAAAGAAGACACCCCAAGGTATTCAATGAGGGGCATGGCGAGTTCATAGAAATTTATTTTTTTTGGCACAAGTTAGCGGAAATTGATATTTTTAATTTTTTTCTCACAAAGTCTCCCGTTCCGCTAACTTGGGACAAAAATTTCAATCTTTCATGGACTCAATATGCCCCTCACGGAATACCTGGGGGTGTCTTCTTTCCGAAATGGGGTCACATGTGGGGTATTTATACTGCCCTGGCATTCTAGGGGCCCTAAAGCGTGAGAAGAAGTCTGGAATATAAATGTCTAAAAAATTTTACGCATTTGGTTTCCGTGAGGGGTATGGTGAGTTCATGTGAGATTTTATTTTTTGACACAAGTTAGTGGAATATGAGACTTTGTAAGAAAAAAAAAAAATAATTCCGCTAACTTGGGCCAAAAAAATGTCTGAATGGAGCCTTACAGAGGGTGATCAATGACAGGGGGGGTGATCAATGACAGGGGGGGTGATCAATGACAGGGGGTTGATCAATGACAGGGGGGTGATCAGGGAGTCTATATGGGGTGATCACCACAGTCATTGATCACGCCCCTGTAAGGCTTCATTCAGACGTCCGGATGCGTTTTGCGGATCCGATCCATCTATCAGTGGATCCGTAAAAATCATGCGGACGTCTGAATGGAGCTTTACAGGGGGGTAATCAATGACAGGGGGGTAATCAATGACAGGGGGGTGATCAGGGAGTCTATATGGGGTGATCACCACAGTCATTGATCACGCCCCTGTAAGGCTTCATTCAGACGTCCGGATGCGTTTTGCGGATCCGATCCATCTATCAGTGGATCCGTAAAAATCATGCGGACGTCTGAATGGAGCTTTACAGGGGGGCAATCAATGACAGGGGGGTAATCAATGACAGGGGGGTAATCAATGACAGGGGGGTGATCAGGGAGTCTATATGGGGTGATCACCACAGTCATTGATCACGCCCCTGTAAGGCTTCATTCAGACGTCCGGATGCGTTTTGCGGATCCGATCCATCTATCAGTGCATCCGTAAAAATCATGCGGACATCTGAATGGAGCTTTACAGGGGGGTAATCAATGACAGGGGGGTGATCAGGGAGTCTATATGGGGTGATCACCACAGTCATTGATCACGCCCCTGTAAGGCTCCATTCAGACGTCCGGATGCGTTTTGCGGATCCGATCCATCTATCAGTGGATCCGTAAAAATCATGCGGACGTCTGAATGGAGCTTTACAGGGGGGTAATCAATGACAGGGGGGTAATCAATGACAGGGGGGTGATCAGGGAGTCTATATGGGGTGATCACCACAGTCATTGATCATGCCCCTGTAAGGCTTCATTCAGACGTCCGGATGCGTTTTGCGGATCGGATCCATCTATCAGTGCATCCGTAAAAATCATGCGGACATCTGAATGGAGCTTTACAGGGGGGTGATCAGGGAGTCTATATGGGGTGATCACCACAGTCATTGATCATGCCCCTGTAAGGCTTCATTCAGACGTCCGGATGCGTTTTGCGGATCCGATCCATCTATCAGTGCATCCGTAAAAATCATGCGGACATCTGAATGGAGCTTTACAGGGGGGTAATCAATGACAGGGGGGGTGATCACCACAGTCATTGATCATGCCCCTGTAAGGCTTCATTCAGACGTCCGGATGCGTTTTGCGGATCGGATCCATCTATCAGTGCATCCGTAAAAATCATGCGGACATCTGAATGGAGCTTTACAGGGGGGTGATTAGGGAGTCTATATGGGGTGATCACCACAGTCATTGATCATGCCCCTGTAAGGCTTCATTCAGACGTCCGGATGCGTTTTGCGGATCGGATCCATCTATCAGTGCATCCGTAAAAATCATGCGGACATCTGAATGGAGCTTTACAGGGGGGTGATCAGGGAGTCTATATGGGGTGATCACCACAGTCATTGATCATGCCCCTGTAAGGCTTCATTCAGACGTCCGGATGCGTTTTGCGGATCCGATCCATCTATCAGTGGATCCGTAAAAATCATGCGGACGTCTGAATGGAGCTTTACAGGGGGTTGATCAATGACAGGGGTGTAATCAATGACAGGGGGGGGTGATCAGGAAGTCTATATGGGGTGATAACCACAGTCATTGATCACGCCCCTGTAAGGCTTCATTCAGACGTCCGGATGCGTTTTGCGGATCCGATCCATCTATCAGTGGATCCGTAAAAATCATGCGGACATCTGAATGGAGCTTTACAGGGGGGTGATCAATGACAGGGGGGTAATCAATGACAGGGGGGTGATCAGGGAGTCTATATGGGGTGATCAGGGGTGATCAGGGGCTAATAAGGGGTTAATAAGTGACGGGGGGGGGGGTGTAGTGTAGTGTAGTGGTGCTTGGTGGGACTTTACTGAGCTACCTGTGTCCTCTGGTGGTCGATCCAAACAAATGGGACCACCAGAGGACCAGGTAGCAGGTATATTAGACGCTGTTATCAAAACAGCGTCTAATATACCTGTTAGGGGTTAAAAAAAACACATCTCCAGCCTGCCAGCGAACGATCGCCGCTGGCAGGCTGGAGATCAACTCTCTTACCTTCCGTTCCTGTGAGCGCGCGCGCCTGTGTGCGCGCGTTCACAGGAAATCTCGGCCATCGCGAGATGACGCGTATATGCGTGACTCTGCGCAGGGCTGCCACCTCCGGAACGCGATCCTGCGTTAGGCGGTCCGGAGGTGGTTAAGACACGCCTGTATCTACGGTTTAAATGACTGACAGGGACAGAGACAGACAGACTGACAGGGACAGACAAGGTGGTGGTCTTCTCAAAATCGCATTATTCATTTTTTATATAACTCTTGTTGAATCCTGGTGATGAGTCCTCTGGGTGTTCTTAACTCCAAATAACTCATACACTATATTTGGATTACCAAATAAGTTTGATATTTTTCTTACATATTTATTTTATATTTGGAGAGACATATAACAATTGGCGAGCTAGTGCGATACTGCTATATTAAAGCTTGAAGAGGGGGAAGAGTGAACTCTAAAAGAATTATCAAGCTTTAATAAGTCAGAGAATCTAAGAATCTTCTGAAGGAGGACAAGTGCCAGACGTACTAAGACGTGCTGATGACAGAAGCCCAGCCTTGAATCTACTGAGGTTGTGAGTATGGAAATAATAAATTCTATTGCTGATAAGAGTAGCTTACAATTTAAGTTTATGCCTAGTGAACAGTTAGATCTGCAGAAGATATGGTTTAGTTTATATGCAGCATGTGAACAGGAAAATAAGAAGATAGAATGTAAACGTATTTTAGTCAATAAAGAGAAAGAGAAAATAAGAAATATTTTCCATATGGTGAAGGTCTTTCACAGACTAGTGTCAGATAATTGTACTAGTGAAGTTCCAACCACTGATGCTGTGATCTGTGCTGAGGGTGGAATTTGCAATAAAGTAGACGGAAATAAGAATAATGATGATTTGAGAACTCAGCAGAATGAGATGAAACACATATGTATGATCTCTGCTGAAGGTGACCATAATCGTACAGATGAGGAAGGGTCAGTACAGCTAGAGAAGACATTGAAGATCTCTGCTGAAGGTGACTTTGTGTCAGTAGACAATGACAAGTCTATACACCAGCAGGCATTGCATATTAAAGCGGCCAGCTTACAATTAAAATTGCAGAAGCAGTTAGGAAAATATGCAAAGAAATCCCCACATATGATGCAAACCTCCATGTGTGCAGGAATTCTTAGATTTTTGAGAGCCACGCAGACAGATTTGAATTATCAAATGCACAAAGGAATCGATTATTTAGATTGTGGCTTCCTGTGAATTTTTCTAAGAGTCTAGCAATGAAACAGGATGATGATAATGAGGTTTCAAACTAATGGATTTATCATAATGATTTACAAACATTAAAAGAGCTGATTTGGTGCACTAGAAGTGACAGCATGCCCACATATGAAATTCTAAAGGAATTAAAAATTGGCAGAAAGGAATCCATATTTGGATTTATGTTCATGTTTGAACGGACATATAAAGGGGTTATTGAGAATGCCAAACCTTCACATATCATCCACATGTTTATCAGAAAGTTCACATTTTTAGAGCCTTCTGTATTGGTGTTGGCATCAGACAAACAAACATTATTTCAGGCAGCAAGGTTTTTGGACATTATGAGGAAAAATATGAAGCAGAAAATGTCTCCATCACATATAAAGGCAGAGAGATGTAAAAGAACCAAAGATACTCTTTATGAGGAATGTAGAAAATTATATGTAATGTTTAAACCCTATAATATGTTAAAATCAGTCACCGACACAAATTCCCAGGCACCAGTTGTCATTGAACATAAATCTAAGTGTCAGCCATCTACAGATACACCGACTCCAGAACAGGATCTACAGAGGGAACAAGGTCAGATTTCTAAGGCAGATACCAGTCTAGAGGACAAAGGTATAGTCATTCAGAACCAGATGGGTTTTAAATGTAATTATCCTGTCGTCATTATTGACGAAAAATTTAAGAAAATGCAGTCAATGGATTTATTAAATGAATTAAGAGATTTTGAAATTTCTAAACCAGTCACATTGAGTAGGATATTCCGGGATCTCATCAATAGAGAAGGTTTGAGAATAGGGTTAAGTATTGGCTAGAAATAAGTCTATTGAGGACAGATATATTGGTAATGGTTTTGGCTTGGATAAGGATAGGTTTTGTTTTTCCCATTAAAGTTAGCTACATAAAAGTTCTGATTAATTATAAGACAATGTATGACATAATTATTATATGGTATACATATGTATATACAGAGGAATGCGATACTTATTGTAAGGTTAGCACATTGTAGGATAAAACATGTATTTAAATTATGGCTCCATTCTCTCTTTTCTATTTTTGTACAAGGACACATAGAGGTTGGCTCCATATATATGTTAAAGGCAACAAGAAATAAAATTGATAGAGTTTTAGTAGCTGTGATTCTATGATATAGAAGACAGAAGCTAATTATAGAATTAACAGGATCCTATTCTCTATTTTGTCTTGAGTCTAGACATTTCTCTATATACTGCAGGAGATTAGAGAATAGAAGAATATGTTTTTTGTGTATTCTTTATACAGATAATATTGTTGGGAAATATGTTTCTGTTGTATCTAATATTTTCTATTTTCTCCAGTAGAAATTTTCTTGAGAAGCATTTGACCGGAAAAAAATAAATAAAATCCTTCCATAGCAATTTTCTTCACATTACTAAATAACTTTCATAATTGCATGGAAAGTCTAGTAATCATATTGTTAATTTATGTACAAATTTTTGTCTAACAGAATAATACTAAATGTAAGATATTAAAGAGGTAACTTACTTTTGGAAAAGCATGTTTCTTCTTGTGTTTAGCCATGGTAAAAAGCATGTGGTCAGTGATTGACAAGAGCACATGATGACATTTGCGATCTTTTGTCTAAGAATAGGTTAATGGTGTGTCTATGTTAATGGAGAGGCAAAATTCTAGAGTGCAAAGATCTTAAGTTTATGCAAAATAGTGAAATTATTGTTTATGTGTGATCCACAAATAAAGTATTTCAGGTTTATAACTGAAATTTAATTTATAATGCGCATTACAAAATATACATACGTTTGGGTTCTATTATATCATTTTATTAATTGAAGTTAATTGGCTATATGAGCATGTGATGATGTAAGAGCGATGTGAGCAGCTGCTGTGTTATGTGAGTAGGTGCCATGTGAGTATGCATGAATGCTATTCTAAGATATACAAGCATACAATATTTTGAGTTAGAAATTGTGTTCAATTACTAGTTAAATGAGGTCATATTATTTATAATGACATGTCAGATATATTGTAGGATTATACAACATATTTCATTATTTGTATTGACAATTATTCAGTATATCTAACATGTATGCTGGAAATGAGATAAAGGAAATTTGTCTAAATTATGTTAAAAATAAGGATAATATCGAGGCCTTATAATAGTAATGTGACACATACACTCACCTAAACAATTATTAGGAACACCATACTAATACGGTGTTGGACCCCCTTTTGCCTTCAGAACTGCCTTAATTATACGTGGCATTGATTCCACAAGGTGCTGATAGCTTTCTTTAGAAATGTTGGCCCAAATTGATAGGATAGCATCTTGCAGTTGATGGAGATTTGAGGGATGCACATCCAGGGCACGAAGCTCCCGTTCCACCACATCCCAAAGATGCTCTATTGGGTTGAGATCTGGTGACTGTGGGGCCATTTTAGTTCAGTGAACTCATTGTCATGTTCAAGAAACCAATTTGAAATGATTTGAGCTTTGTGACATGGTGCATTATCCTGCTGGAAGTAGCCATCAGAGGATGGGTACATGGTGGTCATGAAGGGATGGACATGGTCAGAAACAATGCTCAGGTAGCCCGTGGCATTTAAACGATGCCCAATTGGCACTAAGAGGCCTAAAGTGTGCCCAGAAAACATCCCCTACACCATTACACCACCACCACCAGCCTGAACAGTGGTAACAAGGCATGATGGATACATGTTCTGATTCTGTTTATGCAAAATTCGGACTCTACCATTTGAATGTCTCAACAGAAATCGAGACTCATCAGACCAGGCAACATTTTTCCAGTCTTCAACAGTCCAATTTTGGTGAGCTCGTGCAAATTGTAGCCTCTTTTTCCTATTTGTAGTGGAGATGAGTGGTACCCGGTGGGGTCTTCTGCTGTTGTAGCCCATCCGCCTCAAGGTTGTGCGTGTTGTGGCTTCACAAATGCTTTGCTGCAGACCTCGGTTGTAACGAGTGGTTATTTCAGCCAACGTTGCTCTTCTATCAGCTTGAATCAGTCGGCCCATTCTCCTCTGACCTCTAGCATCCACAAGGCATTTTTTCCCACAGGACTGCCGCATACTGGATGTTTTTCCCTTTTCACACCATTCTTTGTAAACCCTAGAAATGGTTGTGCGTGAAAATCCCAGTAACTGAGCAGATTGTGAAATACTCAGACCGGCCCGTCTGGCACCAACAACCATGCCACGCTCAAAATTGCTTAAATCACCTTTCTTTCCCATTCTGACATTCAGTTTGGAGTTCAGGAGATTGTCTTGACCAGGATCACCCCCCTAAATGCATTGAAGCAACTGCCATGTGATTGGTTGACTAGATAATTGCATTAATGAGAAATAGAACAGGTGTTCCTAATAATTCTTTAGGTGAGTGTATATCCAAGAAGACACTTGATCCTAATGTTACAGGTTAAATGTTCTATAACATTTTAAGTTATATTAAGTTAAATATTTGATGATCCAGTTTATATAATCATAAAAATTCTGAGGTACATTTTTCAATTTAATTTATAAATGTTTCATGTCAATATCTTTATGGGATATACTTTCTATAAGATTGTTTTTTTTTTATTTTTCAAAAGTGGTTTTATTCATTTATAGTGATGATTTATTTTTGATACTACATACACAACTATATTCTCATATACAGGACTATACAGGACTATATCCTCATATATAGGAAGATATTATATATTTTATACATGATATACATGATAGTAATATAGTAATATATTGGTCTTAATGTGAATGAATATTATGTATATATATATATATATATATATATATATATATATATCTTCCTCAAATTGAACATTTGTAAGGTTTTCAAGATTCTTACGTTACTTATGGTAAAGCACTCATGTTTTGTTTATACTCTGTTTATACGCATACTCTTGTCTCCCAAGAGTTTAAGTCTAAGAATAATAGTCAAATTTAGTCAATTTGTGTCAATAAGTATTGGTATATGGAAGAAAGTATGCAAATACAAGTGCATAATGAAATATTATATAGTTATCAATTACACAATTGTATGAATCATCTAATTCAGGATATGTGAGTATGACATACATGAACTACATGGTGATCATGGAGTTAATGTAAATGTTATTTGGGATATTGTATTCAAGAGAGGTTCAAATATGGAAGGAGTTAATCCTCGATCAGTGATAGGAATTGAAACTCATTAATGGTCATTTAAATATAAGGGTCAACTATATTGGAAAGCATATCCAGCTATGGGGAGTATGTAAATACATATTTGTTGCTTTTATAAACAAAGGTTTATATTTACAGTTATATTTTAAAGAAGAATACAATGATATTTAATAGAGTAATATGTCATATCTCCTGCAGAATATTACTTTATTAAAAAGGTAAAGATTTGGTTTGTAGAAAGATATATTTTGCGTGATCAATTAAATTAATCAATATAATTTTTATTTATAAAAATTCCACAAACATACACAAAGATACATGACTGAAGGAATTAAGATAAAAAGGTTACACTTACATAAAGGTAATTTTGAATTAGGATAATATTTTCAATAATGTATAAACATCTATATTATGTTGAAATATAATAAGGCAATACATGAATGGTATGGTGCACTGTGATACTATAGATTAGGTATAATCACCAACTTTGGTATAGCAATAGGAAAGAAGAAGATATCTTAATCAAGACTAAAGTCAGCAGGAAATGTCATGTTTTCTAGAGATTGTGATATTCATGAAGTCTATAAACATAAAGACTGATGTGCACAGAGTCCCAGGAAAAAGACTTGGAGGTTAACAAATCTGTGTTATATTCTGGGAAAGGTGTGAAAATAGAGGGCACTGGAGAGTGACCCAAGACAAGGGAGAAGAGCACCTGGAGCACATCTCCAGAGGTAAAGTTCATAACAAGAAAGTTCTGTCTACAAAGAAAGGAGGTCTGTGACAGAAGGAGTGCTGAAGAGCTTCAGTAAGTGATTTAGATTTAGAATAGCTAGGGTTCAAGAAGTGAGATATTTAGCGCCTATGTACGGCCTAGGTTGTTAGTTTTTTTTCTGAAAAAAGCTATTCCATTGGATTGCCATAAACATCTCTGTGAAGTTCAGGAATCTGCTACTTGTGATACTAAAGCTAAATGCTTTTTAAAAGGACTACGTTCATTTCACTTGATTGTCAACAATCATGCTGAGAGCGGAAAAACCTCAGATGAGGCAAAATGGACAGTTAATCCAAATTCCTTATAAAGTTTTACTAAATTATAACTGGTGAGAAAGAAAGGGAGTCACAGCTGTTCACAAACGCTTCTGAAGAAGACCAAGGAATTCCTGATATGCAAGTAAAAATCTGTGCTCAGGAAAGTTGTGTCACCACAAGTAGAAAGAAGCGATAGATCTTGTATATGAACATCATTGGAAAATATGATGCAATTCAATTTAAGGACATCATATCATCTGCATACAGTTCTATCAATCCTATCATAGACTTTATGTAAGTCAAATTTAAGATGAATAAGTGAAATTACAGTATCGATACCAGAGGAAGAGATGCTTAATAAGATATTATAGATTAATTCTTAAATCTATTTCATTAGTATTCAGTCACAGTTTACCATATGTTCAGCAAATATTATTTTGTTGTCAAATAAATAATTGATGGACAATTAATTTATAAAGAAGAATGAAGAGTCCAAGATAATTGTAAAATTTGATGTTGTGGGTTCTAAAAGATTATCTCACCCTCAAGAGGGGGAAATGTTAAATAATATGTGATATAAAATTAATTAGTATTTAATATAACGGCTTTATTACACTACACACTGACACCATCTATAATAATACACTTGGCAATGGGAGGTCCGTATGAGGACGTCAAGACCTATATTTGAAGTCTCCATATATGACAATGTATAAGCCATATATTAGTTAAGACATGCCTGTATCTATGGTATAAATGACTGACAGAGACAGACAAGGTGGTGGTCTTCTCACTCTCATGTCTGTTGGGGGTTGTTGTTGCTGGCTAAAGACGGGGTCATCTTTTTACTCACTCTGTAAGGGGTTGCTGTTAGAGGATGGAAGACACATGGTGCCTTAGAAGAAGTTCCTACCCTTCAACAATGACACTTTAAGGACATTCATATTCACGCATGGACAAAAGGACTAAGACTTTTCCTAACCTATTTTTGTAAGTAATCAACTTTTATGAAGACTGAAAATAAATCGCATTATTCATTTTTTATATAACTCTTGTTGAATCCTGGTGATAAGTCTTCCGGGTGTTCTTAACTCCAAATAACTCATACACTAAATGACAAAAAGAAAGCATTTAGATCACTAAAACAGGAGGGGAGCGAGGAAGCACTGAAAAACTATAAGGAAAAAAATAGAATATGTAAAAAACAAATAAAAGCCGCCAAACTAGAGACCGAGACATTAATTGCCAAAGAGAGCAAAACTAACCCTAAAATGTTTTTCAATTATATAAATGGTAAAAATTATAAATCTGAAGGTGTCGGCCCCCTACAGAGCAATGAGGGGGAAGTTGCAGAGAGCGACGAGGAGAAAGCAAAGCTATTAAATATTTATTTCTCCACTGTATTCACTGAAGATAAACTGTCAGATAAAATGCAGAATGTAAAAGTAAATTCCCCATTAAAAGTGCCCTGTCTGACCCAGGAAGAAGTACAACAGCGACTTAAAAAGATTAAAATAGACAAATCGCCAGGACCGGATGGCATACACCCCCGTATCCTAAGGGAATTAAGTAATGTAATAGCCAGACCCTTATTTCTGATATTTACAGAATCTATACTGACAGGGAATGTCCCACAGGATTGGCGCATAGCAAATGTGGTGCCAATATTTAAAAAGGGTCCATAAACAGACCCCGGAAATTATAGGCCAGCAAGTTTAACATCTGTTGTGGGTAAACTGAAAGTTTTCTAAGAGATGCTTTCTTGGAGGATCTCAATGAAAACAAGCAAATAACATCATATCAGCATGGCTTCATGAGGGATCAGTAAGTTCTAGACTTGACAGCAACGAATCAATGGATGTCGTATATCTGGACTTCTCCAAAGCATTTGACACTGTACCACATAAAAGGTTAGTATATAAAATGAGAATGCTCGGACTGGGAGAAAACGTCTGTATGTGGGTAAGTAACTGGCTGAGGGATAGAAAACAGAGGGTGGCTATTAACGGTACACACTCAGATTGGGTCACTGTCACTAGTGGAGTACCTCAGGGGTCAGTATTGGGCCCTATTCTCTTCAATATATTTATTAATGATCTTGTAGAAGGCTTGCATAGTAAAATATCAATTTTCGCAGATGACACTAAGCTGTGTAAAGTAATTAACACTGAAGAGGACAGTATACTACATCAGAGGACAGTATACTGTATATATACTACAGAGGGCAGTATACTGTATATACAGTACAGACCAAAAGTTTGGACACACCTTCTCATTCAAAGAGTTTTCTTTATTTTCATGACTATGAAAATTGTAGATTCACACTGAAGGCATCAAAACTATGAATTAACACATGTGGAATTATATACATAACAAACAAGTGTGAAACAACTGAAAATATGTCATATTCTAGGTTCTTCAAAGTAGCCACCTTTTGCTTTGATTACTGCTTTGCACACTCTTGGCTTTCTCTTGATGAGCTTCAAGAGGTAGTCCCCTGAAATGGTTTTCACTTCACAGGTGTGCCCTGTCAGGTTTAATAAGTGGGATTTCTTGCCTTATAAATGGGGTTGGGACCATCAGTTACGTTGAGGAGAAGTCAGGTGGATACACAGCTGATAGTCCTACTGAATAGACTGTTAGAATTTGTATTATGGCAAGAAAAAAGCAGCTAAGTAAAGAAAAACGAGTGGCCATCATTACTTTAAGAAATGAAGGTCAGTCAGTCAGCCGAAAAATTGGGAAAACTTTGAAAGTAAGGGCTATTTGACCATGAAGGAGAGTGATGGGGTGCTGCGCCAGATGACCTGGCCTCCACAGTCACCGGACCTGAACCCAATCGAGATGGTTTTGGGTGAGCTGGACCGCAGAGTGAAGGCAAAAGGGCCAACAAGTGCTAAGCATCTCTGGGAACTCCTTCAAGACTGTTGGAAGACCATTTCAGGGGACTACCTCTTGAAGCTCATCAAGAGAATGCCAAGAGTGTGCAAAGCAGTAATCAAAGCAAAAGGTGGCTACTTTGAAGAACCTAGAATATGACATATTTTCAGTTGTTTCACACTTGTTTGTTATGTATATAATTCCACATGTGTTAATTCATAATTTTGATGCCTTCATAGTCATGAAAATAAAGAAAACTGAGAAGGTGTGTCCAAACTTTTGGTCTGTACTGTATACTACAGAGGACAGTATACTGTATATATATACACCACAGAGGACAGTATACTGTATATATACTACAGAGGACAGTATACTGTATATATACTACAGAGGACAGTATACTGCTACAGAGGGATCTGGATAGATTGGAGGCTTGGGCAGATAAGTGGCAGATGAGGTTTAACACTGACAAATGTAAGGTTATGCACATGGGAAGGAATAATGCAAGTCACCCGTACATACTAAATGGTAAAACACTCGGTAACACTGACATGGAAAAGGACCTAGGAATTTTAATAAACAGCAAACTAAGCTGTAGAAACCAGTGTCAGGCAGCTGCTGCCAAGGCCAATAAGATAATGGGTTGCATCAGAAGGGGCATAGATGGCGGTGATGAGAACATAGTCCTACCACTTTACACATCACTAGTCAGACCACACATGGAGTACTGTGTACAGTTCTGGGCTCCTGTGAACAAGGCAGACATAGCAGAGCTGGAGAGGGTTCAGAGGAGGGCAACTAAAGTAATAACTGGAATAGGGCAACTACAGTACCCTGAAAGATTATAAACATTAGGGTTATTCACTTTAGAAAAAAGACGACTGAGGGGAGATCTAATTACTATGTATAAATATATAAGGGGTCAGTACAGAGATCTCTCCCATCATGTATTTATCCCCAGGACTATGACTGTAATGAGGGGACATCCTCTGCGTCTGGAGGAAAGAAGGTTTGTACACAAACATAGAAGAGGATTCTTTACGGTAAGATCAGTAAGACTATGGAACTCCCTGCCTGAGGAGGTGGTGATGGTGAGTACAATAAAGGAATTCAAGAGGGGCCTGGATCTGTTTCTGGAGCGTAATAATATTACAGGCTATAGCTACTAGAGGGGGGTCATTGATCCAGGGAGTTATTCTGATGCCTGATTGGAGTCGGGAAGGAATTTTTTCCCCCTTAAGTGGAGAAAATTGGCTTCTACCTCACAACAGTTTTTTTTGCCGTCCTCTGGATCAACTTGCAGGATAACAGGCCGAACTGGTACTATGTTACTATATTTGGATCAGTTTGATATTTTTCATACATATTTATTTTATATTTGGAGAGACATAACAGAATGTCTTTACTTTTGACCTCTAGACTGGTATCTACCTCAGAAATCTGACCTTGTTCCCTCTGTAGATCCTGCTCTGGAGTCGGTCTATCTGTAGATTGCTTACACTGAGAGTTATGTTCATTTATAGTTGGTATCTGTGACTGATTTTATCATATGATACGGTTTAAACAATACATGTAATTTTCTGCGTTCGTCATAAAGAGTATCTTTGCTTTTTTTTGCATGTATATGATGTTTGAGTCTTCTTAGGCCGGATTCTGTCTATTTTTACATCTACCTATATTCTATCTATACTTCTGATATGTGATGGAGACATGTTCTGCTTCATATTTTTCCTCATAATGTCCAGAAACTTTGCAGCCTGAAATAGCCCTTACTTTCAACGTTTTCCCAATTTTTCTGCTGACTGACTTTCATTTCTTAAAGTAATGATGGCCACTTGTTTTTCTTTACTTAGTTGCTTTTTTCTTGTCATAAAACAAATTCTAACAGTCTATTCAGTAGGACTATCAGCTGTGTATCCACCGGACTTCTCCTTAACGCAACTGATGGTCCCAACCCCATTTATAAGGCAAGAAATCCCACTTATTAAACCTGACAGGGCACACCTGTGAAGTGAAAACCATTTCAGGGGACTACCTCTTGAGGCTCATCAAGAAAATGCCAAGAGTGTGCAAAGCAGTAATCAAAGCAAAAGGTGGCTACTTTGAAGAACCTAGAATATGACTTTTTTCAGTTGTTTCACACTTGTTTGTTATGTATATAATTCCACATGTGTTAATTCATAGTTTTGATGCCTTCATAGTCATGAAAATAAAGAAAACTCTTTGAGTGAGAAGGTGTGTCTAAACTTTTGGTCTGTACTGTATATATACAGTTGCAAGAAAAAGTATGTGAACCCTTTGGAATTATATGGATTTCTGCACAAATTGGTCATAAAATGTGATCTGATCTTCATCTAAGTAACAACAATAGACAATCACAGTCGGCTTAAACTAATAACACACAAAGAATTAAATGTTACAATGTTTTTATTGAACACACCATGTGAACATTCACAGTGCAGGTAGAAGAAGTATGTAAACCCCTAGACTAATTACATCTCCAAGAGCTAATTGGAGTGAGGTGTCAGCCAACTGGAGTCCAATCAATGAGATGAGATTGGAGGTGTTGGTTCCAGCTGCCCTGCCCTATAAAAAACACACACCAGTTCTGGGTTTGCTTTTCACAAGAAGCATTGCCTGATGTGAATCATGCCTCGCACAAAAGAGCTCTCAGAAGACCTACGATTAAGAACTGTTGACGTGCATAAAGTTGGAAAGGGTTATAAAAGTATCTCCAAAAGCCTTGCTGTTCATCAGTCCACGGTAAGACAAATTGTCTATAAATGGAGAAAGTTCAGCACTGCTGCTACTTTCCCTAGGAGTGTCCGTCCTGTAAAGATGACTGCAAGAGTACAGCACAGACTGTTCAATGAGGTGAAGAAGAATCCTAGAGTGTCAGCTAAAGACTTACAAAAGTCTCTGGCATATGAGGAACCACAGAGGAAGCCACTGCTGTCCAAAAAAAACATTGCTACACGTTTACAGTTTGCACAAGAGCACCTGGATGTTCCACAGTAGTACTGGCAAAATTTTCTGTGGACAGATGAAACCAAAGTTGAGTCGTTTGGAAGAAACACACAACACTATGTGTGGAGAAAAAGAGGCACAGCACACCAACATCAAAACCTCATCTCAACTGTGAGGTATGGTGGTGGGGGCATCATGGTTTGGGGCTGCTTTGCTGCGTCAGGGCCTGGACGGAAAAATAAATTCCCAAGTTTATCAAGACATTTTGCAGGAGAACTTAAGGCCATCTGTCCACCAGCTGAAGCTCAACAGAAGATGGGTGCTGCAACAGGACAACGACCCAAAGCATAGAAGTAAATCAACAACAGAATGGCTTAAACAGAAGAAAATCCGCCTTCTGGAGTGGCCCAGTCAGAGTCCTGACCTCAACCCGATGGAGATGCTGTGGCATGACCTCAAGAAAGCAATTCACACCAGACATCCCAAGAATATTGCTGAACTGAAACAGTTCTGTAAAGAGGAATGGTCAAGAATTACTCCTGACCGTTGTGCGCGTCTGATCTGCAACTACAGGAAACGTTTGGTTGAAATTTTGCTGCCAAAGGAGGTTCAACCAGTTATTAAATCCAAGGGTTCACATACTTTTTCCACCTGCACTGTGAATGTTTACATGGTGTGTTCAATAAAAACATGGTAACATTTAATTATTTGTGTGTTATTAGTTTAAGCAGACTGTGATTGTCTATTGTTGTGACTTAGATGAAGATCAGATCACATTTTATGACCAATTTGTGCAGAAATCCATATCATTCCAAAGAGTTCACATACTTTTTCTTGCAACTGTATATTGGGCGAAGTCTCGCGAGACTTCGTAAAGCAATAACTTCAGCTCATCGGAGCCAATACATTCTAATACTTTACGGAGCTCCTGCTCCGTACAGTTTTAGGCTACTTTCACACTAGCGTCGGGGCTCCGCTTGTGAGCTCCGTTTGAAAGGGTCTCAGAAGCGGCCCCGAACGCATCCGTCCAGCTACCAATGCATTCTGAGTGGATGCGGATGCTTGCAGCGTTCGGGTGTCCACCTGGCAGTGCGGAGGCAAGCGGATCCGTCCAGACTTACAATGTAAGTCAATGGGGACGGATCCGTTTGAAGTTGACACAATATGGCTCAATTTTCAAACGGATCCGTCCCCCATTGACTTTCAATGTAAAGTCTGGACGGATCCGTCTGAACAACTTTCAGACTTCGAATTTTTTCTAAACTATAATGCAGACGGATCCGTTCTGAACAGATCCAAACGTCTGCATTAGGAGAGAGGATCCGTCTGTGCAGACACCAGACGGATCCTCTCTGAACGCTAGTCTGAAAGTAGCCTTAGAACAAAGTTTTATGTGAATCGACTTTGGATGTTTCATCCGAAGTCTATTCGCTCATCCCTAATTATTAATAATTTTTTTTTTATATATATATATATATATTATTATTAATACTAATTATTATTATTTATTTTATTATTATTTAATCAGTGACCACATTCTTTCATTATTTTCTTTATGAATTCATCATCTATTTAATGCCCACAGTTTGTTCCTTTCCCCCATAGGGTCCTCTTGTCACTTTTGGTGAATAGATCACACTGCCGCTCCCTCCAGCTTAACCAGGCATACAGCTATGATATCTGAGCAGGTGAACAGAACAGAGAAAGCGGCTCTCATATGAGCGCTGCCCTCTCTTCAAACAGCTGATCGTCGGGGGCGCCGGAGGACCCCGGCTAATCTGATATTGATGACCTATCCTGACAATAGGTCATCAATAGTAAAAAGAGGATGACCCCTTTAACAGTAGGACTGGAGGGAAGGGGTTAGGTTGAGAATTTAGCATGGGGGGGCCATTTCAATATTTGCCTTGGGCAGCAGAAAAGCTAGGTGCACTAGTGCTGAGTGAAGGGCCCAAGCTGAACTCTTGCACCAGGGTACATGAGCCCCTGCTTGCATACCTCCTTTTAGGAGCCGTTGCCGCCACTGGGGGGGCAGATGGACCAGACGCCCTGCCTAACTAACCTCCATCTCCACCCCCTGTCCTACAGTCATCATCTCCCCGGCCTGAAATGGCTGATAACAGGGAGCAATAGATTGTATTCTCCTGTCCTACAGTCATCCTCTCCCCTGAAATGGATGATAACAGGGGGCAATAGACTGTATTCTCCTGTCCTACAGTTATCCTCTCCCCTGAAATGGCTGATAACAGGGAGCAATATATTGTATTCTCCTGTCCTACAGTCATCCTCTCCCTTGAAATGGCTGATAACAGGAGCAATAGACTGTATTCTCCTGTCCTACAGTCATCCTCTCCCCTGAAATGGCTGATAACAGGGAGCAATAGACGGTATTCTCCTGTCCTACAGTCATCCTCTCCCCTGAAATGGCTGATAACAGGGAGCAATAATTTGTATTCTCCTGTCCTACAGTCATCCTCTCCCCTGAAATGGCTGATAACAGGGGCAATAGACTGTATTCTCCTGTCCTACAGTCATCCTCTCCCCTGAAATGGCTGATAACAGTGGGCAATAGATTGTATTCTCCTGTCCTACAGTCATCCTTTCCCCTGAAATGGCTGATAACAGGGGGTAATAGACTGTATTCTCTTGTCCTACAGTCATCCTCTCCCCTGAAATGGCCGATAACAGGGGGTAATAGATTGTATTCTCCTGTTCTACAGTCATCCTCTCCCCTGAAATGGCTGATAACAAGGGGCAATAGACTGTATTCTCCTGTCCTACAGTCATCCTCTTCCCTGAAATGGCTGTTAACAGGGGCAATAGACTGTATTCTCCTGTCCTACAGTCATCCTCTCCCCTGAAATGGCTGATAACAGGGGGCAATAGACTGTATTCTCCTGTCCTACAGTCATCCTCTCCCCTGAAATGGCTGATAACAGGGAGCAATAGACTGTATTCTCCTGTCCTACAGTCATCCTCTCCCCTGAAATGGCTGATAACAGGGGGCAATAGACTGTAATCTCCTGTCCTACAGTCATCCTCCCCCCTGAAATGACTGATAACAGGGGGCAATAGACTGTATTCTCCTGTCCTACAGTCATCCTTTCTCCTGAAATGGCTGATAACAGGGGGCAATAGACTGTATTCTCCTGTCCTACAGTCATCCTCTCCCCTGAAATGGCTGATAACAGGGAGCAATAGACTGTATTCTCCTGTCCTACAGTCATCCTCTTCCCTGAAATGGCTGTTAACAGGGGCAATAGACTGTATTCTCCTGTCCTACAGTCATCCTCTCCCCTGAAATGGCTGATAACAGGGTGCAATAGACTGTATTCTCCTGTCCTACAGTCATCCTCTCCCCTGAAATGGCTGATAACAGGGTGCAATAGACTGTATTCTCCTGTCCTTCAGTCACCCCCCCCCCCCTTGAAATAGCCCATAACAGGGAGCAATAGACTGTATTCTCCTGTCCTACAGTCATCCTCTCCCCTGAAATGGGCGATAACAGGGGGCAATAGATTGTATTCTCCTGTCCTACAGTCATCCTCTCCCCTGAAATGGATGATAACAGGGAGCAATAGACTGTATTCTCCTGTCCTACAGTCATCCTCTCCCCTGAAATGGATGATAACAAGTAGGAATAGATTGTATTCTCCTGTCCTACAGTCATCCTCTCCCCTGAAATGGCTGTTAACAGGGGCAATAGACTGTATTCTCCTGTCCTACAGTCATCCTCTCCCCTGAAATGGCTGATAACAGGGTGCAATAGACTGTATTCTCCTGTCCTACAGTCATCCTCTCCCCTGAAATGGCTGATAACAGGGGCAATAGACTGTATTCTCCTGTCCTACAGTCATCCTCTCCCCTGAAATGGCTGATAACAGGGTGCAATAGACTGTATTCTCCTGTCCTTCAGTCACCCCCCCCCCCTTGAAATAACCGATAACAGGGAGCAATAGACTGTATTCTCCTGTCCTACAGCCATCCTCTCCCCTGAAATGGGCGATAACAGGGGGCAATAGATTGTATTCTCCTGTCCTACAGTCATCCTCTCCCCTGAAATGGATGATAACAGGGAGCAATAGACTGTATTCTCCTGTCTTACAGTCATCCTCTCCCCTGAAATGGATGATAACAAGTAGGAATAGATTGTATTCTCCTGTACTACAGTCATCCTCTCCCCTGAAATGGCTGATAACAGGTAGCAATAGACTGTATTCTCCTGTCCTACAGTCATCCTCTCCCCTGAAATGGTTGATAACAGGGAGCAATAGTGTCACGATGGGCGTGCACTCAGTATAACAGATAACGCACCAACCAGGCTCTGGGCGAGAGACAGGGGTAGGGTCACCTCCTAGCTAATCCCTGACCTCTTTCCCTGCACTGCTCAGCCCACCTACAGACCTTTAAGGTAGGTATGAGGTGTCCCCGTGCCTGGGCTGACAAAACCCTTAATTCCCTGAGATGGTGAAGTGGGGAAATAGGAGCAGCCTGCTCGCACAGAACCTGGATGGGATTGATGACACAAAACAACCAAACTTGAAATAACACTTATCTTCCTGAGCTGGAACAGACAGCCAACCTTCCTTCCTAGCTTCCAAGACCACAATGATGAGTATAATCCGCTCAGAGCACTGGGCTGGTATACTATTTAAACTAATGACCCCACCCAGTGCACTTGATGAGAGGCGGATCCAGCACGGCTCCAAAACAAACACTAAACTCGTGCTGCTATCCTGGCCGATCTCCGCACATCATCAGAGTGGGGCATGACAGTACCCCCCCCCCCCCCTTCTACGGGTGACCTCCGGACACCCCAGACCAACCTTATCCGGATGGGACCTATGAAAGGCCCTCACCAGTCGGCTGGCGTTGACATCCGACGCCGGAACCCACATCCTCTCCTCAGGACCGTATCCCCTCCAGTGCACCAGGTACTGAAGGGAACCCCGAAGAACTCTCGAGTCGAGAATCCTGGAGATCTCAAACTCCAAGTTTCCCTCGACTAGAACAGGAGGAGGAGGCAATGGCGATGGTTCCACCGGTCTCACATATTTTTTTAGTAAAGACCTGTGGAACACATCATGGATCCTCCAAGTCTGCGGAAGATCCAGCCGAAACGCCACAGGATTGATCACCGCAGAAATTTTATACGGTGTCATATATCTTCTATAAGAAAAAGAATCTTCATATAAAAGAGAGGATAAAAAAAAATATAAAAATATATTATCCTTCAGGCGGACATAAAAAAAACGCCTCTAAGTTCTTTTTATCAAGTATCTTAATTTGATTTGTGCAAGCAGTGAAACAAAGGAACAATTGTATATGCAAAAATATATAATCGTTTATTATAAAAACAAAGAATATAAAAGCAATACGATTGCAAAACAAATGAAGAAGTTACAACGTAACATCTAAAATGTACCACACAGTGGTGTTCACACACCCCTATCTGATCAGCACAGTATAATTTATTGATTCATGACAACCAGTGTCATACTTTTAACAAACGGACTCATATACCTAGAGAAACTTAGGATCTTCTGTTATCAAACAGGCTATAACAATAAAACACGGATTTACAGGAAAATTAACTGTTATCCCTTGACTCTGTTTTCCTATGACCAATCAAAAATATATGATATTAATATGATAAAATATTCAGCTCGGTAATCAGACTAAGGAAAATAACTTTCCAAGGGTTTAGTCCTCTTTTCAAATAATGTCAGATCTTCCATTAACAATATGCATCTTTGCTAAGAGAATAATCAGCATTATGGAGGCACCTAACACTATATATTCCCACAATATGGGAACTCTTGACTATATACCGAGAGAAATATCTTATTAATATCACGAGTAGTAAACAAAATATACGTTACCGGGTCAAAGGTAGACAGAGTTCAGATGGGACCAGTTCTGAAGAACTTTCCTAGTAATCCAAAAAGAATAATCCAAGTTTCTTCTGGTAAAGTTTTCTTTTTGATTGAATGAATGGATGGATCAATGGATATATGGATCTTTTCTCTAGCTTTCTTTTTTTCTCTTGCTAACCTCCCATGCTACCCCGCACACGAGTAATTATTCCCCCCCTTATCTAAGAATCATCCCCTTTAGATTATGGATTCCCAATAGGGTAGGGTGGGTGTATTCGCATGCTAATAACCTCATGACGTTATCTCAACTCCTAATATGGTATAGCCCCTAATATAATGTTGCCCCTCTGCCTCCAGATGGCACTGCGGTACCGTAGGTGAACATCCCAACTTTTAAGCATTAAAATTAAATATCTAATAATACGTTCTCAGGACCTCGAAGAATGATATCACGCAATGGGTAGTGCCCGCAACATACCGAGGTTTGATGCTACAACACGCCCATGATGCCCCGACAGCTGGTCACCGAGGTGAGAAATTGACGTACGAATTGTTACAGGACTATGCTTATTGGCCACATATGTTGCAAGATGTTCGCACGTATTGTCAAGGATGTCTAATCTGTCCTCAATTCCAGCCACAGACACCCACTCATCGAGCACCGTTGATGAAAAGGGGGATGTCCATGCCATGGTCAGACATCCAAATTGACTTCATCGGACCAGTAACAACCTCATCAAAAGGCAACAGATATATGCTAACCGTGACTTGCTTGTTCACAAAATGGGTGGAATGTTTGCCTTGTAAAACATGCAGTTCAAGCGAATGTGCATCTCTTCTCATTAACCACATATTTTCCAGGTTTGGTCTTCCCCAACGCATCGAGTCTGATCGTGGAAGTAATTTCACTAGTGAGGTGATGACAAAGATGTGGGAGATACTGGGGGTAAAAAGAAAGTTACATATAGCTTATCGGCCAGCCTCTAGTGGTGGAGTGGAATGCTACAACCAATCCATTGTGAACATCCTAAAAAAGTTTGTCAATGAATCTGGTAAGGACTGGGATGTCAAATTGCCTTTGGTTCTTATGGCCATCAGAGCCACCCCAAGCGCAGCAACCAAACTTCTCCCTTCGAAATGATCACAGGCAGGAGGATGGTGTTACCCCAACATTTGCTATACCGGACGACAGACCACAATCTAATAAATGCTACAACATCTCATCAATGTGTGGAAAATCTACGCAAGCACCTTCAACATGCTTTTGCATTCGCCCAGAAGAATATAGAGAGAGCCGCAATCAGTGCTAAGACGTACTACGATCTGAAGACTACACAAAAGGAATATCAAATTTCCGATCAGGTTTATCTCTATAACTTTGCTCGGGATCAAGTGAAGGAGAGAAAATTCTTACCTTCCTGGAAAGGACCTTATGTAATCACTGACAAGTTGTCACCTGTGGTCTACAAGATAAAAATCCCTAAGGGGGATGAATTTGTAGAAAAATGGGTGCACATTAACCAGTTACGTGTTTGCCATCCTAGCTCACGACTTCGCGAGATAGAAGGAGTTGGATGAAGAGAGGTGAAAAGATTTTACGGTTCCAGCTAAAGACGGAAACCAGGATTGGTATTGTATGAACAAACATGTATACTAACCATCCTCATGTGTATTTCCTCCGTAACAAAACATCTCTTAACTTACCTCTAAAACTGAGAACTTGCTCTGTTCAAGAAAATAACCTATGCCAATCAAAGATACATGATAGCATTAACTCTTTTCTTGCAGGATAAAAAGTGAAAGATGTATGTATTCATATGTGTCATATAATTTTATAGGTACAAGATGCCGACTAAGATGATCGCCATCGTTTATATCATCCTAATCTTGGGAAAGGAGTTCCACGCTGAGCCGATTGCTGTGCCAGGTCCTTCATCCGGGATCATGCTGCTGGACACCGCAGGATTCATACTGACGAACAAGAGGATTCTATCCCAAAAGATCTACATCAGTCTGGATCCACACGTTTTCGTTGAAAGACAATTCAACGTGTCTGAGATCATGTCGCCGGAAATCCAAGCCTGGTACCAGACGCACATCGGGTATTCCCAAGAACGGATTACGCAAATCCTGGAGCAAGCGAGAAAGACCTTGACCAGAGAGACGTTTTCTACAAACCAGAGACCAAAGCGATTCATTTCTGCAATCGTAGCTGCTATAATTTTTAGCGTAATAGGCGCTGTCATTGCCACAGGTGTAACAGTTGCCAATTCCATCTCTATCAAAACATTGGAACTTGAAATCGGTGCATTAAAGAGTAACCTACTAAGTATACATGCGGAGATGGAGAAGCAGAAGAAGCACTTATCTGATTTATATACTGTTGTGCAAGATACTGTCGTCACCACAAACTTACACTCTGAATTGCTATCTCATTCAATAAATCTGCACAAAAGTAATGAACAATTTAAACAGGAACTTATATTATTGAAAGAGCGTATTGACTTTCGAACTCAAGTTTACCATGACGAAGTGCAGAGTGGGATGCAAGATCTGAGGGAAGGACGCATTCCCCTTTATTTCGTATCCTATGACGTCATTCGTAGGATGTTACAGAACATCAGTAAGGATAAGATAGAATATATTCAATTGAACCTAGCGTTCAACATGGGGATTGCCATACCATTATATGTCGATCCCATAAAAATTGAGATTTGTTTCTTATTGTCGATTCCCGTTGTTACTAAGAACAATGTATACCAGATGAAAAAGATTCATAACGTAGGCACCTGGAAAGAGAACATTCACGTTAGAATCCAAGCTCCTGATATTGTAGCCTACCAACCATGGAAACCGGAGTGGTTTTCTGTCCCAATTCTGGATAATTGTGTGATGTTCCGGGACAACAATTTTCAATGCGAGGGTGATCCATTTAACTATGATGCGACTAACGCGTTGTGTGGCCTCGAATATGAGAAACATAGATCAGAAAAATGCCAGGTGACCCTGTCAAAAATCGAGGAGGGAAACGTGGTAAATGCGGTCTTAATTAAAAATAAGTGGCTTGTTAGTACTCGCCTACCAGACATGACTGTTTTCTCAAATGACCACGTAATGGTGAAAGTCATCGCCCTGCCTTCTCGTGTATCTATTATAAAAGTACCTCAAAATTCCAGGATTATGATTGGAAATCGTACTCTATATCCTGTTGACCTAGAGGACATTGAGGGAGAAGTGGAGAGTATTGATGCCTTCCAAAACCAGGAGATTGCCATAAACCCAGACTTAAGATTTTTGCTAGATAACAAACCTAGCCATACTATTCGAATGGTAATCAGGAAGGACAACGTCACCATGGACACATTACAGTATTCGCCAGCGGACAATGATATATTGTATCCCTCCGTTTGGACACGGGGGGGAGATTATATATGGGGCATATTGTTTATTATCATAATAGGATGGTTAAGTTTGTTAACCATCCAAGTGGTGCGTTGGATAAGATTCTTCAAAAAGATTTTGGCCAAGTTATGGTACAAACAAGGTTCACGCACCCAACCTTTAGAAGAAGACATATGAAAAGCCCTTTTATGCATTCCAAATATATTCACACGTTATGGAACATTTTGGAATGAAGGGGGATTTGTTGTGCATTTTCATACGTATACAATATTATCTAATGACATTATAATCAAAATGAATGCTCATCTCATTGCCTTTAAGAATAAGATCAGCCTGAACCAAAGTTATATTATGTGGCTGAGGAAGCCAAGATGAGTTCATGGCAAGTTCAGTCTATATAAAAAAAAAAATAATTGCGGACATAAAAGTTATTACTAAAGATATGAGACCATCTGTTAAGGAGTAAGTCAACTCCCTAAAACATGTCTGTCTGGAGGGAACAAGGTTACTTGATAAGGACTCATGTCCGTATCACACACCTGCTGCATGAGATTCAATTTATATATTCATAATTATATTATATATATATATCTTTGCATGGTATATTTAGTTTACAACATATGTTAATCAATAATTCATATAATGTGTTATCTATGTGTAACAATGTATCGATTTATATATATGTCATACCATGCATTTACCATTTAAAAGGTACTGTAGAAGATACAGAAACCAGTAAGTTTATGTTAATTGGGTTTCTGGGAGAAGTAAATGCCATTTCAAAATAGTAGTTATTCATGGATGTAGATAAATGAAATGTACAAGTTCCAATGCCAAGCATCAAAGCCGCTATATAAAATTTTCATCAAGTCAACCTATATTTCAAAAGATAGGAGAAGACAGTCAACTCCAACAAGTCCAGGATATAGGTAATTAAAAGTGTCAGGGAAAGACCTTCCTCGATGATTTATATGGAAAGGTCAACGAGGTCCTGAGAACGTATTATTAGATATTTAATTTTAATGCTTAAAAGTTGGGATGTTCACCTACGGTACCGCAGTGCCATCTGGAGGCAGATGGGCAACATTATATTATTTCGTTATTTGTCCTATACCATATTAGGAGTTGAGATAACGTCATGAGGTTATTAGCATGCGAATACACCCACCCTACCTGATTGGGAATCCATAATCTAAAGGGGATGATTCTTAGATAAGGGAGGGAATAATTACTCGTGTGCGGGGTAGCATGGGAGGTTAGCAAGAGAAAAAAAGAAAGCTAGAGAAAAGATCCATATATCCATTGATCCATCCATTCATTCAATCAAAAAGAAAATTTTACCAGAAGAAACTTGGATTATTCTTTTTGGATTACTAGGAAAGTTCTTCAGAACTGGTCCCATCTGAACTCTGTCTACCTTTGACCCGGTAACGTATATTTTGTTTACTACTCGTGATATTAATAAGATATTTCTCTCGGTATATAGTCAAGAGTTCCCATATTGTGGGAATATATAGTGATAGGTGCCTCCATAATGCTGATTATTCTCTTAGCAAAGATGCATATTGTTAATGGAAGATCTGACATTATTTGAAAAGAGGACTAAACCCTTGGAAAGTTATTTTCCTTAGTCTGATTACCGAGCTGAATATTTTATCATATTAATATCATATATTTTTGATTGGTCATAGGAAAACAGAGTCAAGTTAATTTTCCTGTAAATCCGTGTTTTATTGTTATAGCCTGTTTGATAACAGAAGATCCTAAGTTTCTCTAGGTATATGAGTCCGTTTGTTAAAAGTATGACACTGGTTGTCATGAATCAATAAATCATACTGTGCTGATCAGATAGGGGTGTGTGAACACCACCGTGTGGTACATTTTAGATGTTACGTTGTAACTTCATCATTTGTTTTGCAATCGTATTGTTTTTATATTCTTTGTTGTTATAATAAACGATTATATATTTTTGCATATACAATTGTTCCTTTGTTTCACTGCTTGCACAAATCAAATTAAGATACTTGATAAAAAGAACTTAGAGGCGTTTTTTTTATGTCCGCCTGAAGGATAATATATTTTTATTTATTTTTTTATCCTCTCTTTTATATGAAGAGTCTTTTTCATATAGAAGATATATGACAACGGACCAATAAATCTTGGACCCAGTTTCCAAGATGGCACTCTCAATTTGATATTCTTAGTGGAAAACCAAACTAGATCACCCACACACAGGTCCGGACCAGTCATACGTCTCTTGTCAGCCATTCGTTTATACCTCTCACCCATCTTCTCCAAATTCCCTTGAATCCTCCGCCAGATAGAGGATAAGGCAGAAGAGAATCTCTCCTCCTCTGGCATCCCAGAGGAACCAGACCCAGAAAAGGTACCAAACTGAGGATGGAAACCGTATGCGCCAAAAAATGGCGACTTACCCGTGGACTCCTGCCTACCAGGGCCGTCTTTGCCGCAGGGCAAAAGGGGCAGCTGCCCCGGGCCCAGTTGCTCATTGGGGCCCTGGCCCAACTCGCGACTCTGACTCTATGTATCTAATATGCAGCAGCGCAGCACAGTCTACTCTTCACAGACTAGACAACTTGAACTTACAGCGAAGGCGAAGCACTTCGGCCCCCAGCCCCCGTCACTCACGTGGTAAAAGGGGGTGTGTCTTGTGTGAGTCACCGCAGCCTGGTGAAGCGCCACGGCGGAGCAGGCATCAGTAGGGACTAAGTCCCCGCCTCCGGTCCGGAGGCTAAAGGGATTGGGTGGCGGTGGTGAGTGAGTCACAGCCTCACGTGACCACTTACTACCAGACAAGAACCAGACCAGTCTCAAGTCACTGACCTGCTGACCTGACCTACCTAATAATAGTACAGTCAGGCAGCCAGCCAGAGTCGACCTGACACTGCCGCGCCAGGAGGGGAGGACAGGACTGAGGAGGAGGTAAGCAAAAAGTAGTGGCACGCTGCGCATAGGCATATATTGACTTCAGGGGCGTAACTATCAGGGAAGCAGCTGCTTCGGGGCCCCGAGCTTAGAAGGGGCCCGGGAGCAGTAGCAGGGGTGTCAGCAGGGCAGGGTTGCATGTACTATGATGTAAACTTCAGGCAGTGTATAATGGAGGGCCGCACTGAAGATAACAGCAGCTCTTGTCAGCAGCAGCTTATGCTGCTACCTTAAAAAAATCTCCCTGGAGCTTCCTTAAGACCCCCCCCCCCCTCCCCAGTTTGCTCCTCTTCACTTACTGTCATATTACGGCAGGGCAGTAGTAATGCTCTTTGCTCTTCTATCAGTGTCTAGTCGGGACAGAGTGAGGGGGGGGGGCTGCACTGCTCTCTGAGGAGGAGACACCAGCCATGTGCTGGGGGGGGGGTTAGAAACTCTTCTGGATCCTCCACAGCCTGACAAATCCATCTAGCCTGCATAAAAGGCAAGTGTATGGATGTGATTATCTATCTATCTCCTATCTATCTATTATACTGTATATATATATGTAACAGAACCTAGTTATCTCACCAGTGGAGGCATTTGGTGGAAATTTCAATGCATAAAATGCATATGTGAAATAAGAAACAGGCCTAAGACTATATAATGACTGTCTGTGTATATCTATACATTCAGCCCCATACTGAGGATGCATAGGGGAAATACACCGCCCAGTGGATGCTATTCCTGTACTTGCTTGAAATTGGTTATGCTATTTTATTCTGTGTATTCAAGTAAGCAAGAGTTCACATCTCCATTTCATTTTCGGTTCTTCTGATCCGTCAGAAGAACAGAAAAAAAGGATCCTGTAAACAAATGGATCCTGTTGCATCCATTATGCACATTTGGCATCCGTTTGAGCCATTTCTACCTGAGATCCGTTTTTTTGGACAGAAAGAAAACTCCTGTACGCAGTACTTTTTTCCGTCTGATAGAACAGATCTCAGAAATGGCTCAAACGGATGCCAAATGTGCATAATGGATGCAACAGGATCAATTTGTTCACAGGATCCTTTTTTTATATTTTTTATTACAAGATACATCCATTTTTTTTTTTTTTTTCATTCTTCAGACACATCATAAGAACGGAAAATGAAACGGAAATGTAAACTCTCCCTAATTATATTTATTGGCATTGTATAGTGTGTATAGCTGTAATATTGTGAAAGGCAGGAGCGTACCTATAGTGGAAGCAGGGGACGCAGCTACTGCGGGGCCTGAACTCAAAAGGGGCCCACCTGAGATGAGGACTAAATTGTAAAAGGGCCCCCACAATAGTATTATATACAGTGACATGATATGCAGTATATGTGTGGGAAATGGACGAAGTCGCAGCAGGGCCTGGTCTGAGTGAGTGATTTTGACTAGCTGCAGGACTGGGGCCCATGAGGGGGGGGGGGCCCATTCAATAATTTGGTGTGGGGCCCAGTCAGTTCTAGTTACGCCACTGATTGACTTTATTTTATATTAGAAGAAACCGGTCAGGTCACCAGATCCGACCATTCATAAATTTATGGGGGAATATTATAGAGAGCCCCAGGCGACAAGGGCAGGGGTTGGGTTCTTCTCTCTGTCTGACTCTGCTGCTGAACTGTGGCCTGGGGCCATCACTTGCCACATTTACTAATCTTTGCTCAGGGGGGGCCCTCATGGTGTGGACTGGACTGGTCATTTTCACTAAGGAATAGTTTAACCATTTATGTGCAAAAGAGAAAATAATAAGTCAGCTCCAATCAGATATCTGCACATAGACCAAGAGTCTTGGTCTATGTGCAGATATCTGATTGGAGCTGACTTAGTGACCTCTTTTTTTCTCTTTTGCACATAAACGGTTAAACTATATTCCTTAGAAAAAATGACAAGTCCACACCATGAGGGCCCCCCTGAGAAAAGATTTGTAAATGTGGCAAGTGGTGGCCCCAGGCCAGGCCACAGTTCAGCAGACAGAGAGAACCCAACTCCTTTGTCTCCCATCTCTATAATAATCCCCCACTAATGGGGTTATTTAAATTACTGGTGGATTATTAGAGAGACGGGAGACAAAGGAGTTGGGTTCTCTCTGTCTGCTGAACTGTGGCCTGGGGCCACCACCTGCCACATTTACTAATCTTTGCTCAGGGGTGGCCTGGGGGGCCCTCATGATGTGGACTGGACTGGTCATTTTCACTAAGGAATATAGTTTAACCATTTATGTGCAAAAGAGAAAATAAGAAGTCAGCTCCAATCAGATATCTGCACATAGACCAAGACTCTGGGTCTATGCAGATATCTGATTGGAGCTGACTTAGTGACCTCTTTTTTTCTCTTTTGAACATAAACGGTTAAACTATATTCCTTAGAAAAAAATGACAAGTCCACACCATGAGGGCCCCCCCTGAGCAAAGGGTGACACCAGCCATAGCAACGGCACTGCCTCTATCTGTAAGTCGCTGGAGTGCACGGCAGGCAGTGGAACTGTGAACTGTCTGAACTCTGAATGGCTGTACAGTCGGTAGTGGCATGTGACACATGTGGCAATAATAATGTGTCTGGTAAAGACCTGTGTCATGTGTGATGTGCATCCCAATTATGCCATAAATACGTGTGCAGATACTGGTCCTGTACTCCTGTGAGGCTGCAAGGCAGGGGTGTGGTTTGGACCACTCCTGAGACTGCATGTGCTTAGGCCTCATGCACACGGCCGTTGTTTGGGTCCGCATCTGTTGCTCCGTTCCCTGGCCCCGCCCAAAAAAATAGAACATGTCCTATTCTTGTCCGTTTTGCCGACAAGAATAGGCATGTCTACAATGGGATGCCCGTTCCGTTACGCAAATTGTGGAAGGCAAACGTGCGGCTTATGTTTTTTGCGGACCGCAAAAAACGGCACAGTCGTGTGCATGAGGCCTTACAGTCCCTAAATGAATAATACTGCAGTGATTAGCAACCATACACTACTGCTGCTCAATGTGCACATATAATATGTTGTGGTGGAGGGCGTGATTGCATGCTAGGGTGTGGGAAGGCGGGATCCAGGGGGCCCAAGGAAATCCTTGCCCAGGGTCCAATCAATATTAAAGACGGCCCTGCTGCCTACGGTTATTCAACGCAAATTCTGCTAAAGACAAAAATGAGGACCAGTCCTCCTGATTCTCAGCCACAAAGCACCTCAAGTAGGTCTCCAGGTTTTGATTAGTACGCTCCGTCTAACCATTCGACTGCGGATGAAAAGCCGAAGAGAATGAAAGTTGAATGCCAAGCCGAGAGCATAACGCCCCCCAAAACCTGGAGACAAACTGCGTGCCCCTATCAGAGACCACATCCGAAGGAATACCATGCAATTTCACAATATTATCCACAAAAATCTGCCCAAGAGTCTTAGCGTTAGGCAGACTCGTTAGTGGTATAAAGTGAGCCATTTTACTGAAACGGTCAACTACCACCAAAATCACTGTTCTCCCGGAGGAACTCGGCAGATCCGTAATAAAGTCCATAGACAAATGCGTCCAAGGACGAGATGGAATAGACAATGGAAGAAGTGAACCAGGCGGTCGCGTATGAGCAACCTTTTGACCAAGCGCAGATTTCACAAGCTGTCACGTAATTCTCAATGCTCTTACGTAACCCTGGCCACCAGAACCTCCGGGATACTAGATCACAGGTGGACTTACCACCAGGATGTCCAGCGAGAACAGTATCGTGATGTTCCTTGAACACCTTGTATCGTAGGCCCTCAGGAACAAACAACCTCCCTGGGGGACAAGAACCAGGAGCCCCCTCCTGGGCTCCCAACACCTCCATCTCCAATTCAGGGTACAGAGCGGAGACCACCACCCCATCCGCCAAAATCGGCGCCGGATCTTCTGAATCACCTCCCCCAGGAAAGCTGCGAGACAAGGCATCTGCCTTGACGTTCTTGACCCCTGGGCGAAAAGTAACCACGAAATTGAACCTGGTAAAAAACAGTGACCATCTGGCCTGCCTAGGGTTCAGACGCTTGGCAGATTGCAGGTAAGCCAAATTCTTATGGTCAGTATACACCGTAACGGGGTGAGACGCCCCCTCCAAACAGTGACGCCATTCCTGAAAGGCCAACAACTCTCTATCTCCAACATCATAATTCCTCTCGGCGACCAAGAGCTTCTTGGAGAAGAAGGCACACGGGACCCACTTGCCAGGAGATGAACCCTGTGACAGCACCGCCTCAACCCCCACCTCTGATGCATCAACCTCTACTACGAATGGCTGAGACACATCCGGCTGCACCAGAATGGGAGCAGACGCAAAACGCTCCTTAACCGCCGAAAAGGCCTGCAATGCCTCATCCGACCAGACAGAGACATCGGCGCCCTTCTTGGTCATATCAGTAAGAGGTTTTACTAGGGTAGAATAATTCGAAATACATTTTCTATAATAATTCGTAAACCCCAAGAACCGCATCAAAGCTTTCTGATTCTCTGGTCGGTCCCACTCCAGAACCGCCCGGACCTTTTCGGGGTCCATACGAAAACCGGAATCAGAAAGCATGTATCCCAAGAACGGAAGCTCTTGCACCGCAAACAAACATTTCTCCAATTTGGCATATAACTTATTCTCCCAAAGGATCGTCAAAACCTGTCTCACATGAACCTGATGGGTCTTCAGATCAGGAGAATAAATTAAAATGTCATCCAGGTAAACTACTACGAACCTCCCCACCAAGTGATGAAAAATGTCATTGACGAATCGCTGAAATACTGCTGGCGCGTTCGTCAACCCAAAAGGCATCACCAGGTTCTCAAAATGACCCTCGTGCGTATTGAAGGCCGTTTTCCACTCACCCCCCTCCTTGATCCTGATCAGATTGTAGGCTCCTCTCAAATCCAACTTGGAGAACACCTTGGCTCCAACAATCTGATCAAAAAGATCAGTGATCAAGGGCAGGGGATATGGATCCCGGACTGTAATACAGTTCAATTCCCGGAAATCCAAACACGGTCTCAGCGATCCATCTTTTTTCTTTACAAAAAACAAACCTACTGCCACTGGAGACTTAGATGGTCTAATATGACCCTTTGCCAAACTCTCGGCGACATACTTTCGCATGACCTCTCTTTCGGGTTGAGAGAGGTTGTAAAGACTTTGGCAACTTAGCCCCAGGAATGAGATTAACTGGACAATCATAGTCTCGATGAGGGGGCAATTCCTGAGCCCCACCCTCCGAAAAGACATCCGCAAAATCCGAGAGATACTGAGGTAAAGCCGTAATGGACACACCAGAGATACATGTGCCAAGACAATTATCCGAACAAAACTCGCTCCAACCAATGATTTGTTTCGCTTGCCAGTCTATAATTGGGTTATGTCTAGTCAACCATGGCAACCCCAAAACTATAGGAGCTGGCAAATCCTTCATGACAAAACAAGAAATAATTTCCGCATGTGAATCACCCACCCTTAAGTGAATACCATGAACAATGTGAGTAAGGCTCCTTTGAGAAAGAGGGGAAGAATCAATTGCAAAAACACGAATCTCGTTCTCTAACGTGCAAGTACTTAGTCCCAGGCCTTGAAGAAAAAGAAAGTCAATTAAGTTTACCCCAGCACCACAATCAAGTAATACATCAACAAACACATTTTTTGACTCTAGCGCCACCATAGCTGAAAGGAGAAAACGGGAACTGCAGGGAGCTTGCATACCTTTTAACATAAGGACAAGAAAAAATAAAATGACCCCTCTTTCCACAATAGTAACAGATTGTGCACTTTTCTAAAGTCTCTACTATCAGAATGGCAAGATATCTGACCTAACTGCATGGGTTCCTCCCTTACCCCAGAGTTATAAGTAATATCACCCTGGGCAGTAGGAGAAACAAAACCACACACAGGAGGGATCCCCTGCACGGAGGGACCCTTACACCTCTCTCTGATACGTCTATCCAACCGTATAGCCAAAGACATTGCATTCTCTAAAGTATCCGGATACTCATGAAAAGCCAGGGCATCCTTCAACCTTTCAGATAACCCCTGACAAAACTGACTACGTAAGGCGGGGTCATTCCACCCCGACTCAGTAGCCCACCTCCTAAACTCTGTGCAGTAACCAGCTGCAGTATGTTTACCCTGTAGTAAGTTACGCAATTTCAATTCTGCCATCAAGACCCGATCTGGGTCATCGTAAATCAATCCCAGGGCTTAGAAAAATTTCTCCACCGACCGGAGAGCCAGAGAACCGGGGGGCAGAGAAAAAGCCCAGGATTGCGCGCCCCCTTTAAGCAAAGACATGACGATACCAACCCTCTGATCTTCATTACCTGACGAAAATGGACGCAGTCGAAAGTACAATTTGCATGACTCTTTAAAGCGGAAAAAATCATCTGTAAATCTCTCGGGAAGAGCGACTTTATGCTCCCCACCAATTTGACCTGTACCTGATGCCAGAACCCTCTGACACTGTGTGACCGAACTACGCAGATCCGCAACCTCTAGGGATAAACCCTGCATGCAGTCACCCAGTGCATCAATCGACGCTATCACAAAAGCGCTGAGTGATGGCAGTCACAGTATGGCGGATTATAATGTCACGATGGGCGTGCACATAGTGTAACAGAAAACGCACAAACCAGGCTCTGGGCGAGAGACAGGGTAAGGGTCGCTTCCTAGCTAATCCCTGACCTCTTTCCCTGCACTGCTCAGCCCACCTACAGACCTTTAAGGTAGGTATGAGGTGTCCCCGTGCCTGGGCTGACAAAACCCTTAATTCCCTGAAATGGTGAAGTGGGGAAATAGGAGCAGCCTGCTCGCACAGAACCTGGATGGGATTGATGACACAAAACAACCAAACTTGAAATAACATTTCTGAGCTGGAACAGACAGCCAACCTTCCTTCCTAGCTTCCAAGACCACAATGATGAGTATAATCCGCTCAGAGCACTGGGCTGGTATACTATTTAAACTAATGACCCCACCCAGTGCACTTGATGAGAGGCGGATCCATCACGGCTCCAAAACAAACACTAAACTCGTGCTGCTATCCTGGCAGATCTCCGCACATCGTCAGAGTGGGGCATGACAAATAGATTGTATTCTCCAGTCCTACAGTCATCCTCTCCCCTGAAATAGATGATAACAAGGGGCAATAGACTGTATTCTCCTGTCCTACAGTCATCCTCTCCCCTGAAATGGCCGATAACAGGGAGCAATAGATTGTATTCTCCTGTCCTACAGTCATCCTCTCCCTGAAATGGCTGATAACAGGGAGCAATAGACTGTATTCTCCTGTCCTACAGTCATCCTCTCCCCTGAAATGGCTGATAACAGGGAGCAATAGACTGTATTCTCCTGTCCTACAGTCATCCTCTCCCCTGAAATGGATGATAACAAGTAGCAATAGATTGTATTCTCCTGTCCTACAGTCATCCTCTCCCCTGAAATGGCTGATAACAGGGAGCAACAGACTGTATTCTCCTGTCCTACAGTCATCCTCTACCATGAAATGGCTGATAACAGGGGGCAATAGACTGTATTCTCCTGTCCTACAGTCATCCTCTCCCCTGAAATGGCTGATAACAGGGAGCAATAGACTGTATTATCCTGTCCTACAGTCATCCTCTCCCCTGAAATGGCTGATAACAGGGGGCAATAGACTGTATTCTCCTGTCCTACAGTCATCCTCTACCATGAAATGGCTGATAACAGGGGGCAATAGACTGTATTCTCCTGTCCTACAGTCATCCTCTCCCCTGAAATGGCTGATAACAGGGAGCAATAGACTGTATTATCCTGTCCTACAGTCATCCTCTCCCCTGAAATGGCTGATAACAGGGAGCAATAGACTGTATTCTCCTGTCCTACAGTCATCCTCTCCCCTGAAATGGCTGATAACATAGGGGAATAGATTATATTCTCCTGTCCTACAGTCATCCTCTCCCCTGAAATGGCCGATAACAGGGGGCAATAGATTGTATTCTCCTGTCCTACAGTCATCCTCTCCCCGGAAATGGCTGATAACAGGGGGCAATAGACTGTATTCTCCTGTCCTACAGTCATCCTCTCCCCTGAAATGGCTGATAACAGGGGGCAATAGATTGTATTCTCCTGTCCTACACTCATCCTCTCCTCTGAAATGGCTGATAACAGGGGAGCAATAGACTGTATTCTCCTGTCCTACAGTCATCATCTCCCCTGAAATGGCTGATAACAGGGAGCAATAGACTGTATTCTCCTGTCCTACAGTCATCCTCCCCCCTGAAATGGATGATAACAAGTAGCAATAGATTGTATTCTCCTGTCCTACAGTCATTCTCTCCCCTAAAATGGCTGATAACAGGTAGCAATAGATTGTATTCTCCTGTACTACAGTCATTCTCTCCCCTAAAATGGCTGATAACAGGTAGCAATAGATTGTATTCTCCTGTACTACAGTCATCCTCTCCCCTGAAATGGCTGATAACAGGTAGCAATAGATTGTATTCTCCTGTCCTACAGTCATTCTCTCCCCTAAAATGGCTGATAACAGGGAGCAATAGATTGTATTCTCCTGTCCTACAGTCATCCTCCCCCCTGAAATGTCTGATAACAGGGGGCAATAGACTGTATTCTCCTGTCCTACAGTCATCCTCTCCCCTGAAATGGCTGATAACAGGGGGCAATAGATTGTATTCACCTGTCCTACAGTCATCCTCTCCCCTGAAATGGCTGATAACAGGGGGCAATAGACTGTATTCTCCTGTCCTACAGTCATCCTCTCCCCTGAAATGGCTGATAACAAGGAGCAATAGACTGTATTCTCCTGTCCTACAGTCATCCTCTCCCCTGAAATGGCTGATAACAGGGGGCAATAGACTGTATTCTCCTGTCCTACAGTCATCCTCTCCCCAGAAATGGCTGATAACAGGGAGCAATAGACTGTATTCTCCTGTCCTACAGTCATCCTCTCCCCTGAAATGGCTGATAACAGGGAGCAATAGATTGTATTCTCCTGTCCTACAGTCATCCTCTCCCCTGAAATGGCTGATAACAGGGGGCAATAGACTGTATTCTCCTGTCCTACAGTCATCCTCTCCCCTGAAATGGCTGATAACAGGGGGAAATAGACTGTATTCTCCTGTCCTACAGTCATCCTCTCCCCTGAAATGGCTGATAACAGGGGGCAATAGACTGTATTCTCCTGTCCTACAGTCATCCTCTCCCCTGAAATGGCTGATAACAAGGAGCAATAGACTGTATTTTCCTGTCCTACAGTCATCCTCTCCCCTGAAATGGCTGATAACAGGGAGCAATAGATTGTATTCTCCAGTCCTACAGTCATCCTCTCCCCTGAAATAGATGATTACAAGGGGCAATAGACTGTATTCTCCTGTCCTACAGTCATCCTCCCCCCTGAAATGGCTGATAACAGGGAGCAATAGACTGTATTCTCCTGTCCTACAGTCATCCTCTCCCCTGAAATGGATGATAACAAGTAGCAATAGACTGTATTCTCCTGTCCTACAGTCATCCTCTCCCCTGAAATGGCTGATAACAGGTAGCAATAGATTGTATTCTCCTGTCCTACAGTCATCCTCTCCCCTGAAATGGCTGATAACAGGGGGCAATAGATTGTATTCTCCTGTACTACAGTCATCCTCTCCCCTGAAATGGCTGATAACAGGGGGCAATAGACTGTATTCTCCTGTCCTACAGTCATCCTCTCTCCTGAAATGGCTGATAACAGGGGGCAATAGACTGTATTCTCCTGTCCTACAGTCATCCTCTCCACTGAAATGGCTGATAACAGGGGGGCAATAGACTGTATTCTCCTGTCCTACAGTCATCCTCTCCTCTGAAATGGCTGATAACAGGGGGTAATAGACTGTATTCTCCTGTCCTACAGTCATCCTCTCCTCTGAAATGGCTGATAACAGGGGGCAATAGACTGTATTCTCCTGTCCTACAGTCATCCTCTCCCCTGAAATGGCTGATAACAGGGAGCAATAGACTGTATTCTCCTGTCCTACAGTCATCCTCTCCCCTGAAATGGCTGATAACAGGGGGCAATAGACTGTATTCTCCTGTCCTACAGTCATCCTCTCCCCTGAAATGGCTGATAACAGGGGGCAATAGATTGTATTCTCCTGTCCTACAGTCATCCTCCCCTGAAATGGCTGATAACAGGGGGCAATAGACTGTATTCTCCTGTCCTACAGTCATCCTCTCCCCTGAAATGGCTGATAACAGGGGGTAATAGACTGTATTCTCCTGTCCTACAGTCATCCTCTCCCCTGAAATGGCTGATAACAGGGAGCAATAGATTGTATTATCCTGTCCTACAGTCATCCTCTCCCCTGAAATGGCTGATAACAGGGGGCAATAGACTGTATTCTCCTGTCCTACAGTCATCCTCTCCCCTGAAATGTCTGATAACAGGGAGCAATAGCTGATACTGAACTGCACAGACGTTTATGGGAACGCAGACTGCCGGGCTTGTCCCTTTAAGATGGCATCTCATTAGAGCGGTCGGCTCTGGACCAGTTTGCGTGAGGTTTCCCTGCGCAGTGATTCCAGGATTATTTATCTTTGTCCCCAGGAGCCGGATTTGTATAATAAGATTCATCATTACAGACATAGTTGGGGGGGGGGGGGGGGGGGGGGGGGAGGGTAACATGACAATTTGTGGCTGGAAATCAATATTCTAATCAATAGTGTTATTCCTGTGACACCTTGTGAAGCGGGATCTCCTGTCCTCTGACTACATTGTGGAGGGGGGTTAGTGAATATCCATTGTCTAGAAGCTCTTTATCTTAAATCACGAGAAAGGGTCTGGTAAGTTGGATTTCAACCATTCAATCCTTTTTTTCCCCCTGAGATAAGAGGTGTCATGTGTCTGGCCGCCCCTTGTCCCCTACAGAAACAACACTCAGCCGAGCTTGGAGGAGCCAGGGCTGAGCGTCGGCCAATCAGACAGGGGTGACATGTCAACCAATCAGGAATTGGATTCAGGGAAGTATTTGATTGGTTGCTGGGTCATGGAATACAATGTTTCAAGACATGTAACAAATCTCTCTCTCTATAGGGATGGATGTTAAGGGTTGTAATCCAGTTAAGGAGCCCCTACTTCTGTATCTGGGCACATAGTGAGGGTGCTGCACGTGTTCACAATAGGAGGGACAATATGTGCAGGGAGCGTAGCTCGCCGTGCCAAACGCTTCTATCTACGCCTAAAACATAACTATACAAACCCAATCCCGCCCAGTCTCTTTAATGACCCCACATAGTAATTATTCTCCCTTTATGCCACATTGTGCCTCCTTCACAATAGTGATGCCCAGATATGTGCCCCCTTCACAGGAAGTAAACAGTAAATTCTCACCTAGTTCCTCCGATGATCTGCGCTCTCCAGCGGTAGCAAGATACACAGCACGCTGCTGGGCGTTGTAGGAGGAGCCGGCAGATAAGCTGAATCAGTGCGCTATGGATGCAGAAACAGCTGAGAGCAGGACTCCGAGACAAGCACAGCCGATATCTAATGGACAGCGCCGTACCGGGTTCGCTGCGAGGATCCCGCTGCGCTCCTGCAATCACTGCAACCTCCTTCAAACGCTGATCACCGGGGGTTCCGGGTATTTGACCCCCACCAATCAGCTATTGATGACCTATCCTGAGGATACGCCATCAGTGTTAAACTCATTGGGAAACCCCTTTAAATCCAGTTGTGCCACTGCAGTTTTCCAGGCCGGATCAATGACGTCACATTCTCAATATTCTGCACTACGTTAAAAAGAATCCTTGCCTCTAGTCCTTCTCAGCACTGATGCTGAGAAGGCTTTTGACAGGGTTCGCTGGTCTTTCATGAATCTAATTTTACGTTCTCTAAATTTTCCAGACCCTTTCATACACGCAATAGATGCCATGTATTCAAATGCCTCTGCTTCAATATCAGCTAATGATATTATTTCTGACCCCTTCAGAATTAGCAATGACACTCTTTCTCCCCTTCTTTTTGTTCTGACACTTGAACCTTTACTACAAACTATTAGACTAGATACAGATATTAAAGGGATAGTACTGGGTGATCAAGAGCACAAAATAGCTGCATGTTAATAATGGTTAGTAATCCAGATACAGCACTTCACAAGACTTAAAAACATTTAGAAAATTATAGGCTCCATTCTAACTTCAAAGTTAACCACAATAAATCCCTGATAATATGCACTCGCATCTCAGAAACAACGTCTGGAACAAGACTCAACTTTAAGGCTACTTTCACACTAGCGTTCATTGATCTGCACAGATACTTCTGTTGCAAAAATACAACCGCATGCATCTGTCATGAACGGATCCTTTTGTATTATCTGTAACATAGCCAAGACGGATCCGTCATGAACTCTATTGAAAGTCAATGGAAGACGGATCCGTTTTCTATTTTGCCAGATTGTGTCAGAGAAAACAGATCCGTCTCCATTGACTTGCATTGTGTGTCAGGACAGATCCGTTTGGCTCAGTTTCGTCAATCGGACAGCAAAACGCTGCAGGCAGCCTCCAGAGCGGAATAGAGAATGAACGGAGGCAAACTGATGCATTCTGAGCGGATCTTTTTCCATTCAGAATGCATTAGGGCAAAACTGATCCGTTTTGGACGCTGGTGAGAGCCCTGAACGGATCTCGGAAACGGAACGCCAAAACACCAGTGTGAAAGTAGCCTTAACTGGTCCTCTCCCCACCTGACTAATTTAGGGGTGAAGATAAGCACAGATCCTAGCAAACTTTTCACTCTAAATTATTCACCTGTCCTAAAGAAGATCATGGAAGAACTTACCAACCTTGATATACCCTGTGGCGAAACCAACCTCGCCACTGGGTTTTGGAGGGGCCTGGTTGCCAGCCTCTTGCCCCAGGATTATGGGCCCTCTCATCAGCCCATGCTAAACTTAAACCCCATGGCGATTTGACTGTGTTTGTGGCATCTGAGCGCTGTTCAGATATATTGAGCGCTCAGATCCAAGCCATCTGGGGATAATTTGAATGTGGGGGTTCTGTTCAGTTTGATAGGAGTTATGTATTTTTGTGTAGTTTTGCTGTTGTGAATAGAGGTATTTTCTGTACCTAGTTGGCTTACCACACCCAGTTAAGCCAATTATCTCACACAGCCTAACTCTGTAAAAACTGGTTCTGGGCAGAAAAGCCATGCTTCCTTTGTTCACAAAGGACTTTTACTAACTTTTGAACCCCTGGTCTAATTTGTGCTATTTTGGGATATGTTAAACGTCTATGTTTACTGTAATGGTTGAGACATTGTATGTTTGAGTAGTGATATCTGTCCTATTGTCCCCACGTGTGTATTGGCGATTTACCTTTGTCCTGAGAGATAATTGAATTACTCCTCGGTTGTCTCCAGGACAGAAGACATTGTGTATTCTCCTGCCTGTGATAATTACATCAACCCATTGTGTAAGGTAATTGTATCACAGGCAGAGGGGAGGATTTTGTGTGGGAGTGTTTTACTGTATTGTACGTGTTTATTGGTTGTTTTTACAAAACCCTGTGGGTGGTACTGATGTGTACCAATGTTATATAAGATCAATAAACACACAGCTATGGGTGGCCACTGCTTGACCCTCAACATGGAGCCTTGTCTCGTTCTTGGGGGGGATTCACTGTATGCTGTTAGAGACTGATTGCTAGGAGTGTAAGCCGCTTGGGTGCGTTTCCTATTCGTCTGCTAGCAGCTATTCGTGAGGTTCCATTCGGGAGTTTGGAGCATTCCCTTGTATGCCGTTAAGTACCCATACTATCATGGTTCGGTAGAAAAAACATCCTACTAAACTACCTAAACTAACATATCTGCAACAAGCACTACCAATCCCTGTCCCATCTTCATTCTATGCAACGTTGAGATCCCTTTTTAGGACCTTCATCTGGAATAAGAAAAAAGCCTGTATATCTTATAAAGCCTTAACCTACCCTAGAGAGAAAGGGGAAATTGCGCTCCCAGACCCTGATTTATACGGTAGAGCAGTCCTTCTCGCCGGAATGGTCGATTGGCTGAGAGCCCCTCCTCAAAAATCGTGGGTCCCTATGAAACAAGCTATGTTAGGATCCACGTTTAGAGCCTTCTTATTGGGACAAAAAACTCCTCACCTCTCCTAACCTAATACCTCTTCTATCATGAAGGTGTCATGGTCTTACCTTCTTGCTGTTCTCCTTCGTTTGACATGTGCTGGCGGCCATCTTGGTTTCTGGGTTTCTTGTAGCCTTCCACCCTGCGGCTCCTCCTTCCCACTGGGAGGAGCTGGATGCCTAGCTCATATATATAGGAGGTCTGTGGCTTCAGTTCCTTGCTTGGTCCTCCTGTGTTCACATGCTTCTAAGACTGCTGCTGCTTCTGGTTCCTGATCCTGGCTTCGTCTGACTACCCTGCTGGTTCCTGATCCTGGCTTCGTCTGACTACCCTTCTGGTTCCTGATCCTGGCTTCGTCTGACTACCCTGCTGGTTCCTGATCCTGGCTTCGTCTGACTACCCTGCTGGTTCCTGATCCTGGCTTCGTCTGACTACCCTTCTGGTTCCTGATCTCTGGCCTCTCAAAGACTCTGCTTCGGTTTCACCATTCGTTTGGACTTTTGCTTTACAGCTTTATTTTCAATAAAGCCTTCTTATTTTCACTTATCTCTTGTTGTACGTCTGGTTCATGGTTCCGTGACATTAGGACCAAGCCATGAGTTCTGACGGTACAGGGCCATCCTCGCTACCCATGCTGGTTGCCAGACTTGATCAGCAGGATCACCTGTTGGGTCGGTTCGCTGTGGTGTTGCAAACCCTGCTTGAACGCACGGCTCATTTCGCTCCGGTTGCCGATGGGTCGGTTGTCGCTCCTACTGCCGCTCCGGTTGTTGCGCCAGAGTCTACCCCGGCACCTGTTGTTGCGCCTGCGGTGTTTCGGGGTATGACCGGTTCTGCCCCTCTTCCACAGCGCTTTGGGGGAGAGCCAACTCTGTGCCGAGGTTTCCTTAACCAGGTGGGCATTTATTTTGAGTTGCTGCCACATGCCTTTCCTACTGAGAGATCAAAGGTGGGCTTCTTGATCTCGCTGCTCTCGGACAAGGCCTTGGCCTGGGCCAGACCTTTATGGGAGAACAACAATCCGGTGGTTGCCGAGTTTTCCGGTTTTGTTGCTTCTCTTCGGAAGGTATTCGATGTGCCGGCTCGTGCTGCCTCTGCCGCGAAGCTCCTTATGTCCATCAGACAGGGTTCACGATCCTTAGCTGAATACGCCATTGAGTTTCGTACCCTGGCAGCAGAGGTGGGCTGGAATAATGAGGCTCTGGTCGCTGCTTTCTCTCATGGTCTCTCGGATGCCTTGAAGGATGAGGTTGCAGCTAAGGACCTACCAGTGGAGCTCGAGTCTCTTATTTCTTTCCTGATTTTGATTGACACCAGACTCAGGGAGAGACCTTCCTTTAAGGAGAGCCTGCGGAGGTCTTCTAACAGATTGGCGCCTACGTTTGCTGTCCCACCCGTGCCTCCCTCTCCTCCCACGCCTCCTGGGGATGACTTGTCTGGGGGTGAACCCATGCAGCTGGGGTTTGCTCGCCTGTCCGAGGGGGAGAGGGTACTCCGGAGACGCGAGGGTCGATGCATGTACTGTGGTCTCGGTGGGCATTTTCGGTTGGCATGTCCGAACCGTCCGGGAAACGCTCGTACCTGAGATCCTGTCGGGGGCAGATCTTGGGTGGAGTCTCCTCGTCCCCGGTTTCCCGTGTTGACAAACCACTGATCACTGTTGTCCTCTCCTGGGTCGGGGGCTCAGTGACGACCCAGGCGTTGGTGGACTCTGGTGCTGGTGGTTTGTTCATTGATAGTGTGTTCGCGGCCGCCAATTCCATTCCTCTGCAGGCTCGAGGTTCCCCACTGGCTCTTGAGGCGATAGACGGCAGACCCCTTCTGTCGTCACACGTGACTCATGAGACCCTTCCAGTGGGGATAGCCATTGGTGCCGTTCACAGAGAGTCGGTCTGCCTCCAGGTTATTTCGTCTCCACACTACTCGGTGGTCTTGGGGTACCCCTGGCTCCAGAAGCATAATCCGACTTTCGATTGGAGATCGGCCGAGATCCTCTCGTGGTCACCGCAGTGTGGGGCTAGTTGCATCCATGGGTCTGTCAAGTTGCTGTGTACTTCCTCGGACTCTCTGTTGCCCCCTGAATACGAGGAGTTCCGGGATGTATTCGATAAGGTGCGCGCGGTTGCCCTACCTCCGCACCGCCCATACGATTGTGCCATAGAGTTACAACCTGGTGCCGTTCCTCCTCGTGGCAAAGTCTATCCACTGTCGGTAGCGGAGAATGAGGCCATGGAGGAGTACGTGAGGGAGGCGCTTTCACGCGGACACATTCGCAAATCCTCGTCCCCGGCAGGGGCTGGATTTTTCTTTGTGAAAAAGAAGGGCGGTGAGTTGAGGCCTTGCATCGATTACAGGGGTCTCAATCGCATCACGATCAAGAACGCTTACCCGATACCCTTGATTTCCAAGCTGTTCGATCGCCTTAAAGGGGCCACGGTCTTTACCAAACTCGACCTGAGGGCGGCATATAACCTGGTAAGGATCAAGGCGGGCGATGAGTGGAAGACCGCGTTTAACACCAGGACCGGTCATTATGAATCCTTGGTTATGCCCTTTGGGTTGTGCAATGCGCCCGCAGTCTTTCAGGAATTCATCAACGATGTTTTCCGTGACCTGTTGCAGCAGTGTGTGGTGGTCTATTTGGATGACATCTTGGTATATTCTGAATCCATGGAGGCCCACATTCTGGATGTCAGACGAGTGTTGCAACGGTTACGAGAGAACAAGCTGTTCGGTAAGCTTGAGAAATGCGAATTTCACCGATCCCAGGTAACCTTCTTAGGTTACATAATTTCCGCTGAGGGGTTCTCCATGGATCCTGAGAAGGTTTCGGCTGTCTTACAGTGGCCCCAGCCCAGTGGTCTTCGTTCCCTGCAGCGCTTTTTGGGCTTCGCCAATTATTATCGGAAGTTCATCAGGGACTTTTCCATGCTGGCCAAGCCTCTCACGGATCTGACCAGGAAGGGCAGTAATTCCCAGGTCTGGCCGCTCGAGGCCATCCGAGCTTTTGAGGCCCTAAAGTCCGCTTTTGTGTCGGCTCCGATTCTGTCGCATCCCAACCCTGGGTTTCCCTTTGTCCTCGAGGTGGACGCGTCTGAGACGGGAGTAGGCGCCCTTCTGTCTCAGCGTAGAACACCAGAGGGTCCTCTGCTTCCTTGTGGGTTTTACTCCCGGAAACTGTCTTCCGCGGAGTGCAACTATCAGATTGGTGACAGGGAGTTATTGGCCATCGTGCAGGCCCTTAAAGAATGGAGGCACTTGCTCGAGGGTTCGGTGGTTCCGGTTCTCATCCTGACGGACCATAAGAATCTGACCTACCTTTCTGAGGCCAAGAGATTGACACCACGTCAGGCCAGATGGGCTCTGTTCTTGTCACGTTTTAATTACGTGGTCTCCTACCTACCCGGTTCCAAGAACATCAGGGCGGATGCCCTATCACGGCAGTACTCCGAGCTGTCCAGGGAGGAGTCGATTCCGACTTCGGTCATACCTCCGAATCAGATCCTGGCCGCCATTCGCACCAGCCTGACCTCTCCCCTGGGTGAGCAGATTTTGGCGGCTCAATCTGGTGCTCCCTCTGGGAGACCCAACGGCAGATGTTTTGTGCCTTGCGCACTCGGTTGTTGCGAACCTACCATAACTCCAAGACCGCGGGGCATCCTGGAAAGAATCAGCTGTCCTGGGCTGTTTCACGTCTGTTCTGGTGGCCTTCCCTACGTTCCGACATCGCCGCATATGTAGCGGCATGCTCCGTTTGTGCCCAGAGTAAGTCCCCTCGGCACCTTCCGTTGGGTCTTCTGCAACCCATAGCCACCGGGGAGCGCCCATGGTCACACCTGGGGATGGATTTCATTGTGGACCTCCCTGCATCCCGAGGCCATACGGTCATTCTCATGATTGTGGATCGGTTTTCCAAAATGTGCCACTGTGTTCCTCTCAAGAAGTTACCCTCTGCACAAGAGTTGGCCACGATTTTTGCCAGGGAGGTCTTCCGGTTGCACGGTTTGCCCAAGGAGATTGTGTCGGATCGGGGGAGTCAGTTTGTGTCCAGGTTCTGGCGCGCCTTTTGCTCCCAGTTGGGGATTCATCTCTCCTTCTCCTCGGCCTACCACCCTCAGTCCAATGGGGCCGCAGAACGATCCAATCAGGCCTTGGAGCAATTCCTTCGTTGCTATGTCTCCGATCACCAAGACAATTGGGTTGACCTTCTGCCTTGGGCTGAGTTTGCCAGGAACACGGCGGTGAACTCTTCCTCTGGGACGTCTCCCTTCATGGCCAATTATGGGTTCCAACCTGCCGTGTTACCGGAGGTATTCTCTCCCCAGGATATTCCGGCTGTGGAGGATCACCTTTCCGTCCTACGTGCTTCTTGGGTACAGATCCAGAAGTCCCTTGAGGCCTCTGCGCAGCGCCAGAGACTCCAGGCTGATCGCAGACGAGCGCCTGCTCCTTCCTACCAGGTCGGAGACTGTGTATGGTTGTCCACCCGCAACCTCAACCTTCGAGTGCCCACTCCCAAGCTGGCGCCTCGCTTTGTTGGTTCCTTCCGAGTGCTTCGCAGGGTAAACCCGGTAGCCTATGCCCTTGCGCTTCCTCCTGGCATGCGGATCTCTAACGTGTTTCATGTCTCCCTGTTGAAGCCACTGGTGTGCAATCGTTTCACTTCCTCGGTTCCTCGGCCTCGTCCGGTCCGAGTGGGCAATCATGAGGAGTATGAGGTGAGCAATATCCTGGACTCACGCCTGGTCCGCGGTCGGGTGCAGTTTTTGGTCCATTGGCGTGGTTATGGTCCAGAGGAGCGTTCCTGGGTTTCCTCCGCAGATGTCCATGCTCCTGCCTTGCTCCGAGCCTTCCACGCACGCTTCCCTCAGAAACCGTTTTTTGCTCCGCGGAGGAGGGGCCTTTGAGGGGGAGGTACTGTCATGGTCTTACCTTCTTGCTGTTCTCCTTCGTTTGACATGTGCTGGCGGCCATCTTGGTTTCTGGGTTTCTTGTAGCCTTCCACCCTGCGGCTCCTCCTTCCCACTGGGAGGAGCTGGATGCCTAGCTCATATATATAGGAGGTCTGTGGCTTCAGTTCCTTGCTTGGTCCTCCTGTGTTCACATGCTTCTAAGACTGCTGCTGCTTCTGGTTCCTGATCCTGGCTTCGTCTGACTACCCTGCTGGTTCCTGATCCTGGCTTCGTCTGACTACCCTTCTGGTTCCTGATCCTGGCTTCGTCTGACTACCCTGCTGGTTCCTGATCCTGGCTTCGTCTGACTACCCTGCTGGTTCCTGATCCTGGCTTCGTCTGACTACCCTTCTGGTTCCTGATCTCTGGCCTCTCAAAGACTCTGCTTCGGTTTCACCATTCGTTTGGACTTTTGCTTTACAGCTTTATTTTCAATAAAGCCTTCTTATTTTCACTTATCTCTTGTTGTACGTCTGGTTCATGGTTCCGTGACAGAAGGCTACCTATTAAGTTTGGGATAGATTACAGGGTTCACAATACAGGATTCCTCACCCCTCCCCAACATTATTAGTCAGAGATGTACTTTAACTAGCCCCTAAGGCCCTTCGCGACAGTCTTCCATCTTTTATCAAGAACTCTGACCTCCGGATTATTGACCTATACCGGGACAATCACCTCCTTTCCATAGAAGACATGAGCTGTCTTCTGGGCACTTCTTCACCTAATATTAATTCACTATATTTTTTCCAGGCGTACATAAACCAATAGGTTGATTTGAGAAACCTACTCCGGCCCCTTACTTGGTTTGAAAGCCTGATTAGTCAAGCACAATCTCCTACCAAAACCATCTCACAGCTTTATAGCAGATTGAGAACCCCAGCTAACTCTACCACTCCGGCTTTTATTAGGCTAGAGGAAAAAGACCTAAAAAAAAAAACTGTCAACAGCCGGGAAGTAGACAATATCTTTATCTCGCCACACAAAATGTCCAGATGCGTAAAAGTACAGGGGAATGGATATAAAACCATCACAAGATGGTATAAGACCCCAGACAAAACATGCCTATACTCCATGTCGGCCTCGGATACATGCTAGAGATGCTCAAGAGCTAGGGGCACTTATTTCCACATCTGGTGGAGCTGTCCTAAAAGACTTCAATGGTGGGAAGGAATTTTCCAAATTAGCAACCAAATATGTGGAACAACGTTCCAACCCTCCCCGGAAATAGCCCTTTTATACTTATTCACACGGGGCCCACGAGTATCAAACGTAGGTCTGTTCAGGCATTTAACCAGCACAGCCAGACTTCTCATCCCGAAGCACTGGCTCTCCCCCGACATCCCATCTAGCAAACATTGGTTACTTAAAGTAGATCAGATATACAGATTGGAAGAAATTTCTTCCTGGGAAAAGAGATCGATTCACAAATTCACAAAAATCTGGCACAACTGGAAAACTTACAGAGGTATTGGAGTACAGTAAACCCAAAATACGATATTAACACTTATGGAAAATATTCCGACATGCTGCTGTCAACCCTGCATATAAGAGTGATCGCTGGATAACTAATGCCTGACCCGCTCCAGAACAGTGATCATTTTTGAATTACCATATGACCTGCAACTTTCCATTGACTTACCGACATGTTATGGTTTAGTAATAATATTTCCTATTGGAGTTTCGTGATCCTCCACCTGTTGTTAATGTCTCTATTCAATTTTTTGGAGGATCTCGGTTTACACCTCCGATGTATGTATTCTTACCTTTTGTTTAATAAAGCATAAAAAAAAACACATGACAGCAACAGCCAAGCACCGGCCAGTGATTGGTTGAAGAGGTCTCATGTTTTCAACATTGCATCATCACTGAAGACATGCAAACAAAGCGCAGTGGGGAGAACTGGAGGGGCCACTGGGTTTATTGCGTAAGTAGCGCTGCTTTTAGCATTTTTGCATTGTCCAATGTTTCCTTTTTTTCTTTTGTTATTTTGTTTTGAACCCAATAATCCCTTTAATTTCTGAAGGTAGAACTTGGCTGCTTCTCTGATCATTTATGGCAGTGAGATCCGTTAAAGATGATCATTATCATATGACGTTCAAATCTAGCTGTTCTAGAGGAAGATGAAATAATTCTAGAGAATTCACTTCCTGAATGATACAATATTTCTTACCTGTCGCTCTGATAATAATAAACCATTCATAAGTCCTCACACCCCATACTGACTGATCCTAGAGAATGCTATAAATATGACAAAATGCAAATTAGAAATCAATCACAGGTTGGGTCTGAATACTTGAATGTAAATGAGGAACGTGAGTCATTTGTTAAACCGCTCAATTACCAAGTTTAACTCCATACTGATACTATATCGTACACAATCAGGCCTGCAACACACAACACGGATTAACTATGCACTAGAGGACGAATGGAGCTACATATGATTACATAGTAACTGCACGGTGTGTACAATGATGTAGAGGCACATCCACCTTCAACCCTTTCGTATATACAGTGCTGCCCATAATTATTCATACCCCTGGCAAATTTTGACTTAAAGTTACTTTCATACAACTAGCAAGTAATTTTTTGATGGGAAATGACATCGGTGTCTCCCAAAAGATATTAAGACGATGTACAAGAGGCATTATTGTGGAAAAAAAACATTTGAGCAAAAAATACAAGAGGACATGGTCGGAAGCCAAAAGTGACACCTGTGCTGCCAGGAGGATAACTAGAGAGGTGAAAAAGAATCCAAGGATCACCACCAAGGCCATCCTGGTGAATCTGGGCTCTGCTGGTGGCAATGTCTCAAGGCAGACAATCCAACGGACACTGCACAATGCAGACCAAGGAGGACGTCTGTAACGGACCGTTCAGCACACAACTCCGTTCAGACGATATCCTCCTTTCAGATTGACAGGGAGCTACTACAAGCACCAGTCTGCCGAACTGCAAACTACACGAACACTGGAAACCGCGGAACAGGAAAAGCATACAATCGGCTTACACTCCTGGCAATCAGCATACAATCTAATTCCCCCAATAACGAGACGACACTTCACTTGAGGGTTAAGCAGAACTCTGTAATGGGTTATTTTTCAGCCTTTTATGCAAGTCTCCTAGCAAGGGACACTCTCCCTGGGGCCCTTGTAAAAGACTGTGACAGTTTATATTTTAGCCAATCACACGCATTTACAGTATTGAAACCTTACCAGAAATTATACACAAAATCCCCTTCCCTCTGTCTGTAACACAATCAACAAAATACAATGAGCATTGTCTGTGACGCAATTAACTAACACACTCGCATTGTCTGAGACGCAATCCACAAAATACAATTACCAAACGTAATGGGCTAACTTAATCACTCACAGACAGAAAACACACATTTTCCCCCCAAACACAGAAAACACCCCAAAACCCCACATATCCCCATAATGTATACATCCATGGATAGCTCTGATCTGGGTGAACAACATATCCAAAAATCACCCAGATCCAAGCAGGGGTTCCCGAATTCCATGGAAGTCGCATTTGGCCGGCCGCAAGCATGGCTTTCCTGCCCAAAACAGTTCCACAGATTTAAGCTGTGCGGCTGGTCTGTCTTCTCCTTCAAAGTTAGTATGGGCCATAATCCTCGGGCAGGAGGCGGGCAAACAGCCCCCTCCAAAACACCGTGGCGAAGTGGCTTTCGCCACAACGTCACTTCTCCAGATAAGGCACACAAAAGATCGCTTGGCCTTTGCAAAAGCTCATCTGGACAAAGAAGAAGACTTCTGGTCTTCTGTGTTATGGTCAGATGAAACAAAAATTTAATTGTTTGGTCACAATGATGTTTCCTTCATTTGGCGTAAAAAAGGAGAAGCCTTTAACCCAAATATCACCATCCCCACTGTCAAACATGATGGTGGGAACCTAATGCTTTGGGGGTGTTTTTCAGCCAATGGACCAGGGAACCTAATCACAGTAAACGGCACCATGAATAAAGAGCAATACGTGAGGATTCTTACCGACAAAATCAGGCCGTCTGCAGAGAAACTTGGCCTTGGGCACCAGTGGACATTTCAACATGACAATGACCCAAAACACACAGCAAAAGTGGTGAAGAAATGGTCAGCAGACAACAACATTAACGCTTTGGAGTGGCCCAGCCAGAGTCCAGACTGGAATCCAACTGAGAATCTGTGGAGGGAGCTAAAGATCAGGGTGATGGCAAGAAGACCCTCCAACCTGAAAGATTTGGAGCTCATTGCTAAAGATGAATGGGCAAAAATACCTGTGGAGACATGCAAAAAGCTGGTCTGTGATTATAGGAAGCGTTTGATTGCTGTAATAGCCAATAAAGGCTTTTCTATTGATTATTGAGAAGGGTAGGAATAATTTTGGACTTGACACTTTTTTCTCAAATGTAAATTAAAGCTGAGAAATGTTTTTTTTTCCCACAATAATGCCTCTTGTACATCGTCTTATTATCTTTTGGGAGACACCTATGTCATTTCCCGTCAAAAAATTACTTGCTGGTTGAATAAAAGTAACTTTAAGTCAAAATTTGCCAGGGGTATGAATTTTTATGGGCAGCACTGTGTCACGAGAAAATGTAAATTGTGAGTATAAAATGGTGCACCAAACATGCACCCCCAATGTAATGGGAGGTAACTACTGACCCCTCAGTATCAAAGTATAAGAAAAAATATACTGCTCCTAACTACAAGAATATAACTACTATAATACTGTCCGTAGCTAAAAGAATATAACCACTATAATACTGCCTCCTATGTACAAGAATATAACTACTATAATACTGCTCCTATGTACAAGAATATAACTACTATAATACTGCCTCCTATGTACAAGAATATAACTACTATAATACTGCTCCTATGTATAAGAATATAACTACTATAATTGTCGGGATTCGAACCCATGACCAGCCACATCCCAGGCGGTAGCCCTGCTTACTAGGCTACCGTCCTCTCTGGACATGTCTCTCTGAAGCCTATTATTTACCTCAGTCTTGCCAAGCCTTGCTCATCACCCTTGATTCCCCACACCTGGTACTTCCCTATATAAGTCCAGCCCCTTGCACTCTAGCTTGCTGATTATTGAGCTCCTGAGCCTTGATCAAGCTTCTCCTCATCTGCTGCTCCTGCTATTACTGAAAGTCCACTGCTGACCAGGAATTGCCTACCGACTACTCTTCTGCTTGTCCCTACCTACTGAACTGCTACCACCGTTGCCATCCGGATTGTCTGACCACGCTTACTGCCGCCTGCCCTGACCCACCGCCTGCCTGCCGACTACTCTTCTGCTTGTCCCTACCTACTACCTGCCTGCGGTCCTTGCCACTGGGCTCCACTCCTACCTCCAGCCAGCGGTCCTCTGACTCAGGTGAGCCTGTAGGATTGTTACAGAATAATCAGCCCCACTATGGAGTCCGCAATGGCCACTCTGCGTAAGCAGGTCTCCGAACTTCAAGAATTTGGTACTACATATCAGGAGAAATTTGCCCAGCTCCAAGGCGTAGTCCAAAGCCAACAGAGGGAGATTATTGAACTACAGAGGCAACTCCTGGACGTCCGCGGCGCACCCGCAGACACCCGCATGCCACTCCCATCAAGATTCAGCGGCGACAGACGCCAGTATCGGGGGTTTCTAAACCAATGCCGCATCTATTTTCAGATGTACCCGGCCCCCTTCACCACCGAGAAAAAGAAGGTGCTATTCGTGGTCAATCTCCTGACAGATGAAGCATTAGCATGGGCATCACCATACGTGGAGACTAACAGTCAGCTCCTGGACAACCTAAACAACTTCATCACCGCCATGAGCAAAGTCTTCGATGACCCCAACCGCTGTGCGACAGCCGAGGCGCGACTACATGGTCTGCGGCAAGGGAGACGCTCCGTCGCCGAATACACCGCCGAGTTTCGCCGTTGGGTCACGGACACCACCTGGAACCCAGCGGCACAGAGAAGCCAATTCCGGCGAGGCCTGTCAGAATTAATATAGGACGAACTCGCCAGAGTTGAGGCCCCGGACGATCTGGATGACTTCATTCAGTTATGCATCCGGGTAGATCAAAGACTCTCCGAGAGGAAGAAAGAAAGACTCTGGTCCTCGGACCACAGACCCACTTACTCCTTCTCTTCCACCGCCCAGCGCGACCCCCAGTCAGTAACTGAACCTATGCAGGTCGACGCTCTACGTAGGTCTCTATCCACAGCTGAGAAGGAGAGAAGGCTGGCCGAAAACCTCTGCCTCTACTGTGGGGAGCCGGGTCATTTTGCCATCAAATGTCCTCATAAGATCCGAAAGACTATTGCCGTCACGGAGCTAAAGGAGCAACCACAGACTCCAACCCCGCCAGCAGCCCCTGAAAATAACAACACGGCGGCTCATGGATCCCACTTCATCGTCCCCATCCTCATCGACATTGAGGGGCGACAACTCCCCTGTTCAGCGATGTTAGACTCCGGGGCGGGAGGCAACTTCATGGACCTAACCTTCGCCCGCGAAAAGAACATTCCACTGACAATCAAGGCAGCCCCTGTTGACCTGGAAACCGTCGACGGATCCCCACTCTCCTCGGGGCCGGCCACTCACGAGACCACCGAACTACAACTCCTCATAGAACCAGATCACTGTGAAAAGATCCACTTCTCTCTGATCGCCTCCCCTAAGTTCCCAGTGATCTTGGGCATCCCATGGTTGGCCACCCACAACCCCTCGGTGGACTGGGAAACCCGCTGCATACGATTCCCATCCGAGTTCTGCACGCTAAATTTCTCCCACAAACCCGTCCTTCCACCCGAAGACACCACCATCTCAAAACTATCCGTCAAGGATCTGCTACCCCCTCAATACCGCAAGTTCCAGGATGTCTGCGACAAGAAAAACGCAGACAAGCTGCCACCACACCGACCCTACGACTGCCCTATAGAACTGTTGCCCGGGGCCGAAATACCCTTTGGCAGTATCTACTCCCTCTCAGAGCCTGAACTCGAGGCTCTGAAAGAGTACCTGGACGAGGACCTGAGGAAGGGGTTCATCCGGCCCTCCACCTCCCCCGCGGGAGCCCCCTTTTTCTTCGTAGAGAAAAAAGACTCCTCCCTGCGTCCCTGCATAGACTACAGAAAGCTTAATGACATAACCGTAAAAAACCGGTACCCACTCCCACTGATTTCCGAACTCCTTGAGAGACTCCGGGAAGCGAAGATTTTCACCAAACTCGACCTTCGAGGGGCCTACAACCTCGTCCGAATCCGCCCTGGGGACGAATGGAAGACTGCCTTCCGGACACGTTATGGTCATTTCGAGTACCTGGTCATGCCTTTCGGACTCTGCAATGCTCCCGCCACCTTCCAGCACTTCATTAACGACGTCCTCAGGGACATGCTGGATCTGTTTGTAGTCGTTTACCTGGACGACATCTTGATCTTCTCTGAAGACCTCGAGCAGCACCGCGAACACGTCGGCAGGGTACTGCAGAGACTCAGACAGAACTCTCTCTATATCAAGCTAGAGAAATGCGAGTTTGAGCGAACCACCACTCAGTTCCTCGGATACATCATCTCCCCAGAGGGCCTAAGTATGGACCCGGGGAAGGTCCAAGCTGTGATGAACTGGCCCGTTCCGAAAAACGAGAAGGAGATACAAAGATTCATTGGCTTCGCCAACTTCTATCGGAAGTTTATCCGGAACTTCTCCAAGGTCATAGCACCAATCACCCAACTCACCAAGAAGGCAGTCCCCTTCTCCTGGACACCCGAGGCCCAGGAGGCCTTCACCAAGTTGAAACTCCTTTTCACTTCTGCCCCAATCCTAATCCACCCGAACCCCGAGCTCCCATTTATAGTCGAAGTGGATGCATCAGACTCTGCGGTGGGGGCAGTTTTGTCACAACGGACAGGGGAGAGGATGCTATTACACCCGTGCGCACATTTCTCCCGCCAGATGTCCCCCTCCGAGAAGAACTATGACATCGGGAACAAAGAACTACTGGCGATCAAGGATGCCTTCTCCGAGTGGAGACACCTGCTGGAGGGAGCCACCAACCCCATAATCGTACTAACTGACCACAAGAACCTCGAGTTCATCCGCAGCGCTAAGAGACTCTCAGCCAGACAGGCCAGATGGAGCCTATTCTTTTCCCGCTTCAACTATCTCATCACCTATCGCCCTGGATCAAAAAACGGCAAGGCTGACGCCCTCTCCAGAATGTTTTCCGAGCCCTCACAGAGTAACAAGGGCCAAAATAACATCTTACCTGAGAGAAGGGTCGTAGGGGCCACCTACTCTAAAGAACTCCTGGGCACAATCAAAGAAGGATACGAAAATGACCCCTTCCTCGCCCACCCCACAGGGAATGTCAGCCTTACGTTTAAGAACGGTCATTGGTTTCATCAGAACCTACAACTATATGTACCAGAAATCGCACGGTTCGAAGTGCTCAAACTCAACCATGACTCCAAGCTGGCCGGCCATTTTGGCACAAGAAAGACCCAGGAGCTTCTCTCCCGCTCCTTCTGGTGGCCAACATACAAGGAGGACATCAAGAGGTACATCTCCTCGTGCGCGGTCTGTGCCCGCAATAAGACTCCTCGTTCCTCCCCCGTGGGTCTGTTACAACCCCTCCCTATTCCCTCCCGCCCCTGGGGCTCGATCTCCATGGACTTTGTGGTAGACCTTCCTCCTTCAAAAGGGATGAACACTATCCTGGTCGTGGTCGACCGTCTCACCAAGATGGCCCATTTCATCCCCTACAAAGGCATACCCACCGCCAAACAGACGGCCGATCTAATTCTCAGAGAGGTCTTCAGGCTGCATGGGATCCCGGACGACGTGGTCTCCGACCGAGGCGTACAATTTGCCTCAAAGTTCTGGAAGAACTTCTGCCTGGCGCTCGGGGTTAAAGTGAACCTATCCTCCGCTTTCCACCCTCAGTCAAACGGGCAGACTGAGAGAACTAATCAGACCCTAGAGCAGTACCTACGCTGTTTCAGCTCCCACCTGCAGGATGACTGGCTTGACCATCTCCCCACGGCCGAGTTCGCCTACAACAATGCTGAGCATAGCTCAACCAAGCACAGCCCCTTCTTTGCTAACACAGGCTCGCACCCGGTGTTCATTCCCCACCTGCCCGTCGCCTCCACCCTCCCAGCAGTGGCCGAACGCCTAACAACCCTACAGGAGGCACAAAAGAACATTATAGAAAACCTCCAGCTCGCCCAGAGGCGTTTTAAACAGGGAGCAGACAGACGTCGCAAACCCACCCCGGGCTTCCATGTGGGAGACAAGGTGTGGCTGTCCACCAGGAACCTCAGATTGAAGGTCCCCTCCAAAAAGTTGGCCCAAAGATACATGGGTCCATTTCGGATCACCGCACAAATCAACGAGGTCACGTTCCGGCTCGACCTTCCGGACTCCATTAGGGTGCACCCTGTCTTCCATTGCTCACTCCTCAAGCCATACGTGGAGAACACCTTCACAGGCCGCCACTCGCCCCCTCCACCACCCGTGAGGGTACAGGGTGAAGAAGAATACGTTGTCGCAAAGATCCTCGACTCCAGGATCCACCGGGGAAGACTACAATACCTAATTGGGTGGGAGGGTTACCCTCCCGAGGATAACTCCTGGGAGCCAGAAGAAAATGTCCACGCCCCCAGACTGGTAAAAGAGTTCCACCAACGGCACCCCGGTAAGCCTGCCCCTGCGGTGCCCAGAGGTCACCTTGGAAGGGGGGGGAGTACTGTCGGGATTCGAACCCATGACCAGCCACATCCCAGGCGGTAGCCCTGCTTACTAGGCTACCGTCCTCTCTGGACATTACTCCCTGAAACCTATTATGTAACCTCAGTCTTGCCAAGCCTTGCTCATCACCCTTGATTCCCCACACCTGGTACTTCCCTATATAAGTCCAGCCCCTTGCACTCTAGCTTGCTGATTATTGAGCTCCTGAGCCTTGATCAAGCTTCTCCTCATCTGCTGCTCCTGCTATTACTGAAAGTCCACTGCTGACCAGGAATTGCCTACCGACTACTCTTCTGCTTGTCCCTACCTACTGAACTGCTACCACCGTTGCCATCCGGATTGTCTGACCACGCTTACTGCCGCCTGCCCTGACCCACCGCCTGCCTGCCGACTACTCTTCTGCTTGTCCCTACCTACTACCTGCCTGCGGTCCTTGCCACTGGGCTCCACTCCTACCTCCAGCCAGCGGTCCTCTGACTCAGGTGAGCCTGTAGGATTGTTACAATAATACTGCTCCTATGTACAGGAATATAACTACTATAATACTGCCTCCTATGTACAAGAATATAACTACTATAATACTGCTCCTATGTACAAGAATATAACTACTATAATACTGCTCCTATGTACAAGAATATAACTACTATAATACTGCTCCTATGTACAAGAATATAACTACTATAATACTGCCTCCTATGTACAAGAATATAACTACTATAATACTGCCTCCTATGTACAAGAATATAACTACTATAATACTGCCTCCTATGTACAGGAATATAACTACTATAATACTGCTCCTATGTACAAGAATATAACTACTATGTACAAGAATATAACTACTATAATACTGCCTCCTATGTACAAGAATATAACTACTATAATACTGCCTCCTATGTACAAGAATATAACTACTATAATACTGCCTCCTATGTACAAGAATATAACTACTATAATACTGCCTCCTATGTACAAGAATATAACTACTATAATACTGCCTCCTATGTACAAGAATATAACTACTATAATACTGCCTCCTATGTACAAGAATATAACTACTATAATACTGCTCCTATGTACAAGAATATAACTGCTATAATACTGCCTCCTATGTACAAGAATATAACTACTATAATACTGCTCCTATGTACAAGAATATAACTACTATAATACTGCTCCTATGTACAAGAATATAACTACTATAATACTGCCTCCTATGTACAAGAATATAACTACTATAATACTGCTCCTATGTACAAGAATATAACTACTATAATACTACCTCCTATGTACAAGAATATAACTACTATAATACTGCTCCTATGTACAAGAATATAACTACTATAATACTGCTCCTATGTACAAGAATATAACTACTATAATACTGCCTCCTATGTACAAGAATATAACTACTATAATACTGCCTCCTAGCTGTGAGGACGTGTGTTAGTGTTCTCCTGATGTCTGGAGAAAGCCCAGGGAGGGGTCACCCTGGGCAGGGAACTTCCCTCAGCAAGGCCCAGGCTTCCAGGCCTACACTGGGAGAAAACTCCCAAACTATTCCTAATGTGGATGCAAATCCCAGAGCTCCCAGTAAGCAGCAGAAGGAAAAGAATGGATGACTTGTTATTCTGAAGAAAGAAGGTGAGTGCAGTGAAGATTGCAGCAGATTCCAGGCCCAGCCAGCAAGGTGCAGAGGTGATGATGAGCACAGGCCATGCAGCAGGTGAGCAGCTCCCCCCTCCTGCACACAGACAGAGACGGACATCTCTGTATCTCTGGAGAAACAGACTTTGCAAGAAAACCTAAAACAACAAGTTGTGGTTTCCAGCATGGCCTGCCAAGGCCGCACTAGACCGGTAGCAATGCCTCAAAGAGTTCCCAAACATCCCTTGTCTGCAAACACTGCAAAGTGTGAACTGGCCTCAGCAGATGCAACTGGAGGTGTAAGCAGCAAAGCTGGAAAGGCAAAGCTGCAGGAGACCAGTGACTCCACACAGCCTACAACCCTGCCCCGACCAGGACAGCAGGTGAAGGAGACCATGCGAGTAGGGTGACCACATTTCCTAACTGCCATTCAGGGACACTTACTTTCACAAGTGCATTTCGTCAAACTTATACTTGAGACTGGCAAAAACATATCTGCCTGTGCATTGTTCAGTATTTCTGCACACATTAACTGGATATTTAGACATCTCTTAAGAAATAGATTTATACCGTATACTGTATATTGTGGGGCACAGTGGAGAGGTATATTGTGTGGCACAGTGTAGAGGTATATTGTGTGGCACAGTGTAGCGATATACTGTACATTGTGTGGCACAGTGTAGAGGTATACTGAATATTGTGTGGCACAGTGCAGCGGTATACTGTACATTGTGTGGCACAGTGTAGCTGTATACTGTATATTGTGTGGCACAGTGTAGAGGTATACTGTATATTGTGTGGCACAGTGTAGCGGTATACTGTATATTGTGGGGCACAGTGTAGCGGTATACTGTATATTGTGTGGCCCAGTGTAGAGGTATACTGTATATTGTGTGGCACAGTGTAGCTGTATACTGTATATTGTGTGGCACAGTGTAGAGGTATACTGTATATTGTGGGGCACAGTGTAGAGGTATACTGTATATTGTGGGGCACAGTGTAGCTGTATACTGTATATTGTGTGGCACAGTGTAGAGGTATACTGTATATTGTGTGGCACAGTGTATGCTATATGTGTATAGCAAACATATTTCACATGAATACTTACAATTACTTGACTTGGCCCTTGGGGATCTCGGACGCCACTTCCACACTTTGGCCGGCGACTCGGCGGAGCTGATGTGTTTTATCCTAATGAGAAAGATTTAATAATAAGGATTTGGAGAAGAGGGAGAGGGATAGCAGAGCAGGGAGAGGCTGGTGCTGCTACTAGGGGGTCATACCATGGGGGAGTAATAAAGCCCACCATAATGCTCCCCCCCCCCCCCAGTAGAAATAATTCTCCTTATAATGTGAAAAACATACCCCCTTGTAATGCCCCCAGTTGAACTAATGCTCCCATAATGTGCCAGTATAAAACACTCCTTCTTAGTGCCCCCCGTAGATGACCCCATAGTGCTCCTCTCCCCCCTTCCCCATAGTGTCCCAGTCACCATAATGTGTCCCAGTATAAAATGCCCCTATACAGAACCCCCCATATAAAATACCCCTTCTTTTTAGCCTCAGTAGATGCCCCTATAGTGCCACCCAATAATGTGCCAGTAAGATGTGCCCCCATAGATGCCCCCTAATCATGTGCCAGTAAGATGTGCCCCTATAGATGCCCCCAATCATGTGCCAGTAATAAGAGCCCCCCCACCATCATGTGCCAGTAGCCAGAGTGCCCCCCATCATGTGCCAGTAGCCCCCCATCATGTGCCAGTAGCCCCCCCTTATGTGCCAGTAGCCCCCCCTTATGTGCCAGTAGCCCCCCCTTATGTGCCAGTAGCCCCCCCTTATGTGCCAGTAGTCCCCCTTATGTGTCAGTAGTCCCCCTTATGTGCCAGTAGTCACCCTTATGCGCCAGTAGCCCCCCCTATCATGTGCCAGTAGCCCCCCTTATGTCTGTGCCAGCAGCCCCCCTTTTGTGCCAGTATTGTAATTCGTATATATATATATATATATATATATATATATATATATATATATTATATATAAAAAAAACAACGTATACTTACCTCCTCCAGGATGCGATGCAGGCCTCTTCCGGCCTGTGTCCCTCGTTGGCTCAGGCGGCGCGATGACGTCATTGCGCCGCCTGCACCAGCCTCTGATAGGCTGGCAGCACTAGGCCGGCAGCCTATCAGAGGAACAGGGAGGGGACACACCTCTCCCTCCCCTGCCGGCTGCCGCAGCACAGACATTTGTATCGCCGTCCTGAGGATGGCGATACAGATGACTATGGAGATGAGTGAGCGCTACCACAATGGAAGCGCAGTGCTCATCTCCTGCTAGGCCCTGCCGGCGCCCCCCTTCTGACAGCGCCCCCGGGACAGACTCTCCAAAGGCGGGACTGTCCCGGGCGATCCGGGACACGTGGTCACCCTACATGCGAGCACCTGAGCTGCAGATGGCGGAGATGATCCCAGCACTGGTAAGGAGAATAGGGGAGTTAGAGCACCACAAACAACCTGAAAACTGCGCACCCCGATAGTAACACCTTGTACGATACCAAGCTGCACTCACTGAGCATAGAGCTGGCGGAGGTGGTGAAGGAGATGGACTGTGTCCTGGAGAGGATGGGGCCGAGTCCTACAGGAACCAGGAACGGTTCTCCCAGCAGAGACAGAGCTGTGACTCTGGCTCCTCTAGAGCACAATCAGGGTCTGTGTCCCCAGATGAGACCCGGCGTGTCACACAACCAATACTGAAGCCTGTAAGTTTCTCTTTCCAGAAGGGAGGTGGGCAAGATCAGCAAACACCTTCAGCTGTCCCTGAGCAACATCATGAAGCTGTGGCACCACAAGTCCCAGCAGAGACAGTGAAACAGCAGGACAGTGGACATGTATCAATGGGTCAGGGTGATGCGGAGACGCAGGAGAGATCTGTTACTGGGGCACAGACAGGGGACAGTGATAATGTACCCTGGTCGGGGGCTGGTGATCAGTGATGGCCAGTTTGCATTGTTCGCCCGCGAACACATGCGAGCTGCCATCTTAACTCACAAGTCCGGCGATGCACAGGTAAGTCCTTACCTGTGCCTGTGCGCGAGCCGGTCTGAAACAAATGCGGTCACCGGGAGCAGGCAGTTCCGAGATCAGCCGCCGGGGGCCTTTATCTGGCTGTTCTCGGAACTGCCTGCTCCCGGTGACCGCATTTGTTTCAGATCGGCTCGCGGCACAGGTAAGGACTTACCTGTGCATCGCCAGACTTGTGAAAAAAGATGGCAGCCCGCATGTGTTCGCTGGCGAACACTGCGAACTGGCCATCACTGCTGGTGATAACGTACAGTCGGTGTGGGATGTGCAGCCATCTGAGGTGGACGGGGGGCAGGAAAGTGTACATAACGATGTGTGTAAATTCTTCCCCTTAAAGGGGTATTATCATCTTAATCTGTTAATGATTTAACAATGATCATTTTTCTAAATATATTTAATTAACAAATTCCCACCTCTTAGAAGAAAATAAACCTATACTTACCTGACTGTTGTCTTCCGTCTCCCCTGGTTACGGCCACCGCTCTTCTCAGGAATCGCGGTGGCCGCGCGTGTGCCGACGACTTCTTATCTTCGGCCGGCCGCGAGCTGTACTGAACGCGCACGCCGAGACCGCGCATGCGCTATGGTGATTTCTTCCTGGCCAGTATAGTATACTTGCCAGGAAGAAGTCACCAGGGTGCATGCGCGGTCTCGGGCATGCGCGTTCAGTACAGCGCGCGGCCTGGTCGGGAGAAGACATCAATCAAGATGGAGCCCGCCGAGTGCCGAAACCAGGAAGTGGACAGCGCGCCGGGAGCAGGTAAGTATTAAACGGCGTCATGAGAATACCCCTTTAACAAAACCCATACCGGATGAGATGAGCCCCTCTAGTGCAGACACACACCCCAATACACAGATGTAGTGAGCACCGTCAGGATCCTCCCAGAAACGCCTGGAGCCGCGGCGCTCCATCCTTCACCTCTGCCGCAGGCTATACAGGCCAGGCGTTTAAGAGGAGGAACGTGATGAGGTTTAAACACCAAGGCACCAAAGAAGACCTCCCAGATAGGAGGTTTGTGGTGAGGAAACTCATGTGCCACCAGATGGGGTTTTCTCCAGCGGACATGTGTCACCTTCTGTATATGAAGAGGCCAAGAGGAACAAAAGAAGGAAAAAAGATAAGTCTTCCCGTAAGTCTGAGGAGGAACATAACCTGGGCCAAAACATCAGGAAAAAGTCAGTAACGGTGCAGGAGTCGTGGTCCTATCAAACAGATATGAGGCTTTATCAGAGTCAGATGGTGATTATGAGCATAAGCTGCAGAGAATAGATAACGAATGTGAAGCAGACACAGGGGACCCCCCACAAAGAAGAAGCCCCCTCCTGTAGAAGCTCCTATAGAGTCAGATATGGAGACTGGTGGTAGGCAGGGAGCCTCTGATTCTGACCTATGATGATGGGAGTCACTTATCTGCTCTTTCTCTGTCTTATGATGGCTGGGTTTTCTCTAAAAGTTGCTTCAAGCAATGTGAACAGCATCAAAGTAAGAAGGACCAGACACGCGGTAAACGATCACCTCAGATATCTAGATGCAGATGTAATCTTTCTACAGGAGACACGTTTGACCACCTTAGGGCATCTACGAGAGGCTAAGAGTGAATGGCGGTCTGGTCCTTCTTACTGGTCACTGGCTGTGGAGCCTTATGCCGGGGTGGCCATATTGTTTAATACCAATGACGTGACACAGGTTAACGGAGGTAGCTATGGGAAGGTGCCTGGTGCTGGAAGTGACCATCCATGGTAGACGGCTCCGCTTCATTAACATCTACGGCCCATAGACAGTGGCTGAGAGAATCCAGCTATTCAATGACATGAAGCAGTATATTTGCCGCTCTTTACCTGTGGTGATGGCGGGGGACTTTAATGTTACTTTGTCATCAGGTGATAGGTCCTCGGGCAGAGCGGTGGTCAGAGACTCCAGAGTCTTACATAACATAATACTTCAGGCTGGCCTAAGTGATGTCTTCTCATTGGGTGGTAGGAAGCCAAACTTCACTTATCCTTGTGCTGACAGGAGCAGTAGAATAGACATGGCGTTTGTGAATCCTACAGAGACTATTATCGGGATGAGTGAGAAGGTCGTCCCCTACTCTGACCACCTGGCTTTGGTTTTCTGCTTGGGAGCCACTTAACGCTCTGATATTGGTAGGGGGCTATGGAGGCTTAATTCCAGCATCCTGGATGATGTCTGTGTCCAGGAATGTGTCCACTGCCTTTTTCAGGTTCAGCTACAGAGAGTGGACATGTCGTAGTTTTATTCCGGCCACCTCTTGGCATGTTTGCTATACTCCGGTCCGCCCCCATTATAGTCAATGGGGCCGGAGTGGACCTCCTGCGGCACGTGTGCACTAGTGGCAACATGGATCTAGCTCATCCGCCTGAACAGCCTGCCGGAGAAGGCTGCCGCTAGTGTGAAACTAGCCTAAATCTGCTGTCTAACGGTAAAGAGCCGAGTGACATCAAGAACTGGAGGCCGATTGCCCTCTTGAATGTCGACATGAAGATGCAGCACGCCAGACCTGCAGGGTATAGCGAAGCGAGGTCACGGTTATGGGCAATCGAGGGTTGCTCACTGTATTGGAGAACCCTGGGCAGGCATGCGGCAGTGAAGGAGAGGTAGACACAGTTCCTCTGGGGCACACTCTGTATGTAGGGACCAGGCCTGATGGTGGATGAGGTGCCCTGGATGTTGCAGGTATTTTGAGTGCCTGGGGCAAGGTCCCTTTTGGATTCGTGACGCCAGTGCCTGTAACGGTGGCACACCGATTTATGGTTGGAATAACTGAGGTACACAGATGGTATAGAGAACCAAACGTTTCTTTACTGAACAGTCCAACTTTGTACAGTAAGGTAGTTATACAGTCCCTTTATATCACAGCTTTACAAGCAGGCTTATTCCACAAGATGGCAGGTATTAATTATGCAAGATACTCAGAGGGTAAATCCTTGGTATATATATAGCTTCCTCTCGTATTAAATCCTTGCTTTTCTTCCTAAAGCATCTGCCTATCAGGGTTACTTATCTTTGCCTGTAATATACTTGCTTTACTGATGACGGGCTGTGGTTTCTCCCAGGAGGTGCTGTCCTGCCACTGGGGTGTCTTCAGAGCTTACTAAGGCTCTCTTGATCCGCAGGTAGGCTAGGATCCCTCTACTAGCCTCCTGGTAACAACTAGTAGCCTGGGCTGTCTAGCTGCATGACAGGAGGAGGCCGTCAGCTTGTCTCTGGCTGGTGCCTTCTAACTTCTGTCTCTGCGGACTCCTGACTCTGAACTAACTCTCCCTGTCTGGGCCTGGACATTTATACTAGGGGCTCCCTATCTCCCTCTAGTGTCTGGGATGTCTAACTACACCCAGCTAGGCCTGCTATTGCATCATACAGGGGAACATTGCATATAAAAACACATTATAAAATACATTGAATGCACACTTAAATATAACATTTCTGTCCCTTGTGAGTAGGAGTAACGCACACACCAATTGACCCTTGTGTAGTGCCCACCTTTACCTAGTGGGACACTACAAAGATTTTGGCAAAAATCTATGGGCCACTTTGTCAAAGTACGGTATTCCGGGACAATTTATTGATTGACTAAAATCTTTAGACTTCCGGTTCCAGCGCTGGCATGGAGTGAAGCATCCAGCTGAGCTCCGCTACCCTCAAGAACCCGATACCCTCCTAAGGCCTCTTTCACACGGGCGAGATTTCCGCGCAGGTGCAATGTGTGAGGTGAACGCATTGCACCCGCACTGAATCCGGACCCATTCATTTTTTATGGGGCTGTGCTCATGAGCGTGGTTTTTAATGCATCACTTGTGTGTTGCGTCAAAATCGCAGCATGCTCTATTTTGTGCGTTTTTCACGCAACACAGGCCCCATTGAAATGAATGGGGCTGCGTGAAAAATCGCATTTCATCCGGATGGCATGCGTTGCGTTGCGTTTTTAGCGCAAGTAACTTGGCAACACAGAATGGATTTAAGACAGGAAGTTGAGTTGCTCAGTGTCTGGCTCCAGGCAGCACATGAGGCAGGCGTTTGTTTGCAGCACACTTTTCCAGCCCTTGCGGACCATTGCTTTATCAAAAAAGCCATTCCGAGGACACCATGGCCTATGGATGTAGAGAGGCTGATAGTCTTCATCCAAGAGAGGCCCTGCATCTGGGATACGCGAAGTGGGGACTACCACGATCGTTACAAAAAAGATGAGGCCTGGGTGGAAATGACCAAGGAGCTTTTTGCAACCATGTGGGATAAAACACATGGGAAAAGTCGCCAGAATTTGGGTAAGTACCCAATGTATACATGTGTGATCCTTGCTGTCCTCCCTAGCATAGCACATGTCATATGTTATCTTCCCTAGCATAGCACAGGTCATATGTTATCCTCCCTAGCATAGCACATGTCATATGTTATCCTCCCTAGCATAGCACATGTCATATGTTATCCTCCCTAGCATAGCACATGTCATATGTTATCCTCCCTAGCATAGCACATGTCATATGTTATCCTCCCTAGCATAGCACATGTCATATGTTATCTTCCCTAGCATAGCACGTCATATGTTATCCTCCCTAGCATAGCACATCATATGTTATCCTCCCTAGCATAGCATGTCATATGTTATCCTCCCTAGCATAGCACATGTCATATGTTATCTTCCCTAGCATAGCACAGGTCATATGTTATCCTCCCTAGCATAGCACATGTCATATGTTATCTTCCCTAGCATAGCACATGTCATATGTTATCCTCCCTAGCATAGCACATGTCATATGTTATCTTCCCTAGCATAGCACATGTCATATGTTATCCTCCCTAGCACAGCACATCTCATATGTTATCCTCCCTAGCATAGCACATGTCATATGTTATCATTTGTAGGATTGTATATTTTGGTTAATTTTCCTTTCTTGTCTTTTTATTACAAGTGGATGAGGTAAAGAATCGTTGGCGGAGCTGCAGGGATCAGTTCCGCAAGGAAATGCAACACCAGGCGAAGAGTGGTTCTGGGGCCACCAAGAAAAGACCATATATGTTTCGGGACCAACTGATGTTCCTCCATGAGGTCATGGAGCTGCGTCCGTAAGTCAATTCTACACAATGACCACTACATGTTTATCCATATACACTGTTTGTAGACTATGTAGTTAAAGGGGTATTCCCATCTTACACAATGGGGGCATATCTTTAGGATATGCCCCCATTTTCTGATAGCACCTATATTGAGAACAAAGCGGGGAGCGCTGTGGCTGGAGGACCTCAGATTTCCCGGGGTCCGTCCACCACCAAGCGCTAATCCCCACCTCTCCCGTAGAAATGTATGCAGGGCGGCTTCACATGCGCAGTGCGCTCTACTTCACTTTCGGCGCTCCGTTCTCGATATAGGTGCGGGTCCCAGTGGTCGGACCCCCACCTATAAGACAATAGGGGCATATCCTAGCGATATGCCCCCATTGTCTGAGATAATAAATCCCCTTTAATGTTATATAGGTTAAATATGTTCATGTTCAAAAGGCATATTTGCAAATCACTAGCAACCATAGAAATTACTCCTTATCATGAGCAAAAGTTGTTGAACAACATGACAAGTGGATTAGGATTTTTATGGGCAGCTGTGACACTTCTAATTTCCAAAACGTAATATGTTGGGTAGTTCATGTAGTACTATGTGCTATAAATAATTTGAGGTTTATAGTAATATGTGACGTGAATAGTAATAAGCGAAAATACTGTTCATCTACTAATGTACTATTTTTGTATTATTTTTAAAGAACGGAGGACAACCTAAGGAGGAATTGGAGAAGTCAGCACCAAAGCTGTCCAGGTGGATACTGCACCAGGACCAAGCACCGCACCATCCAGACCACCACCTGTTTCGGGAGCAGATTCCCCCCACCCATTTGGCTCTACCCAGCAGGGCCAGACGACGGGCAATGGCTCCTGCCGAGACTAATATCAGTACTCGGGTTCTTGATATTTTTATCGAGAGCCCGGCAGGAGGATGAGTTTGACTTTTATGCCCATAGTCTGGCCTCGTATTTGCGCCGGCTGCCTTCAGAACGAGTATTGAGAACACAGTCAGCTCTCAATATTGTTCTGGATGCAGCCACTCACCCCAACGACCTGACCGACATTTACTGGGCCCTAGAAAATTGGCGCCTCCATGGGAACTTGTATGGCCCCCAGAAAATGCCATTTTCCCAGGCCTCACAGCCTCCACCACCACCTCCTCCACAATTCCACCCTCCAAGGGGACATTATGGGCCACCTACTCGCCCATATGACCCACATTATAATGTGAAGTTGGCATATGGGCAGTCTGCACCCATCACATCTCAACCTGGCCCATCGCAGTACTCGGGGGCCCCCCTCCCCAACCAGCCTACCCTGGGCCACAGTTTCAGGCCCCACCCTCGCCATCTGGGCGTTATACAAATTTGTAAATGTAAAATATCTTTCTTTTATTTACAAAACAGTATTATTTAAAAAAAAGTCGATATAACTAATAAGTTTATGTTATAATAAACAGAGTTTTATTTAACTGAATTATATTGTAACTTCTCTTTATTATATACATTGCATATTTATATTTATGTATCAGCAACACATACACAACATTAATAACAGTCTACTGTATAGTGGTGTATTGTTTATTACTAAAGTACAATACTGTAGGACTCTAAGTATACTGTATAGTAATATACTATACAGTAATCTTACCCAAATACACTTAACTATATATATATATATATATATATATATATATATATAGTTATGTACTTGTTGTGTAGATTGTTTTGAGGATAACTGTACACAGACTATTATAAATGTATATTTCACCTATATCTTAACTTTTCTAAACTTTATTTAACATTTTTTTAATTTTTATACATATATACATAACATGTTTTCCACAATATAATGTCCTTTTAGGCACACTATAGTAAACACAATACAGATGGAGTTATGTGCCATGACACATGTTATTGATATTTTTGTGGTACATCATAATGCGCCCAAGTCCAACTTTAGTAATGATGATGGGAAAGCATGCATACATGTGTAGCGAAATTTACTAAATGTGTATGAATGAGGTATTAGTACATATTTCACATACTGTGTTGTAACCAATATATATGTCAGCAAAATATCTAAGCTCGCAACCCACGTCAAGGGTCCTCATTATTTTTCGAGTCCATAACGACCAAAAACAAAAGCTGACTAAAAGATATCCATCCAGGTAAAACAAAAAACTGGCAAAAATACACGTCCATGAGTCGAGGTCTACTGCTGAAAGGGAAAGAACCGATAGGGGACATAAAATAATCCGAAAATAACTCCCGCACTCTCAGTCCAGCAGATCCAGATCCTCCAAGTGGTAAAGTGTCTCTTTCTGATGGAGGACTGGAGACTTGGGTGTTGACTCATAGGTGCGTATGTAGTTGTGCAGCACTTGATCACATTGACATTTTGTGGGGCCAGCTGGATGGGCGACAGGAAAACACGCCATTTATGAGAAAAAATCCCACAAACCTTCTGGTCCTACTTAACCGCTTTACGTCCGCCCATAGGATATAAACGTCCTATGGGTGGACCTCTATTTCTGAAAGCACGTTTTAGAACGTCCTTTCAGAAATAGCAGCTGCACGCTAATCGTGCAGCTGCTGATCGGGTTGCCCGCTGTCAGTGACAGCAGGGCAACCCTAAGACAAGGCAGGGACAGTGCCCAGGTGTCCCTGACTTCTGGATCGCTGCAGACACAGCTATGCGCTTCCTGTTCCGGCCCGGCGGTCATGTGACCGCCGTGACCGGAGAGTGCAGGAGCTGTGTGAGGTCTCTCAGAGACCTCGATCAGCCCTGCTCTGAGGCTGTACAGCGCTGGATTGCTGCTGTACAGCCTCTATAGGGGTGCATTTGTCCTGTAACTGGGGCTACCATGTCAGCCCCAGTTACAGGAGAAATCAACAGTGAAAAAAAAAAGAAAAAGTGAACTAAATGTCCCCCAGAGGTCTTGTATGACCTTATGGGGGACGAAAAGTGTAAAATAAAAAAAATAAAAGGTTGAAAATAAAAAAATAAAAAAAAGTTTCACATGTAAAAAAAAAAAGTCCCCAAGTAAGGAATGAAAAAAAAGTTAAAAATAAAAAAAAGTATACATATTAGGTATTGCCGCGTCCGTAAAAACCAGCTCTATAAAAATATCACATGACCTAACCCCTCAGATGAACACCGTAAAAAAAAAATAAAACTGTCAAAACAAGCAATTTTTGTCACCTTGCATCACAAAAGGTGCAACACCAAGTGATCAAAAATGCGTATGTCCCACAAAATAGTACCAATAAAACCGTCACCTCATCCCACAAAAAATGAGCCCCTACATAAGATAATCTCTCAAAGAATAAAAAAACTATAGCTCTTAGAACATGGAGACACTAAAACATCATTTTTTTGGTTTCAAAAATTCTATTATTGTGTTAAAGTGAAACAAATAAAAAAAAGTATACATATTAGGTATTGCCGCGTCCGTAAAAACCAGCTCTATAAAAATACTACATGACCTAACCCCTCGGGTGAACACCGTAAAAAAAACAAAAAAACTGTCAAAACAAGCAATTTTTGTCACCTTGCATCACAAAAGGTGCAACACCAAGTGATCAAAAACACGTATGTCCCACAAAATAGTACCAATAAAACCGTCACCTCATCCCGCAAAAAATGAGACCCTACATAAGAAAATCTCTCAAAAAAAAAAAAAACTATAGCTCTCAGAACATGGACACATTAAAACATAATTTTTTTGTTTCAAAAATGCTATTGTGTAAAACTTTAATAAATGAGAAAAAGTATACATATTAGGTATCGCCACGTCCGTAACAATCTGCTCTATAAAAATGTCACTTGACTGAACCCCTCAGGTGAACGTTGTAAAAATAAATAAATAGAAACTGTGCTAAAACAACCAATTTTTTGGTCACCTTGCCCCATAAAGTGTTATAATGAATGATCAAAAAATCATATGTACCCAAAAATATTACCAATAAAACTGGCACCTTATCCCCTAGTTTCCAAAATGGGATCACTTCTAGGGAGTTTCTACTGTAAGGGTGCATCAGGGGGCTTCAAATGGGACATGGCATCTAAAAACCATGTGGAGTTCCTTTTCTTCTGCGCCCTGCCGTGTGCCCATACAGCAGTTTATCACCACATGTGTAGTGTTTCTGTAAACCGCAGAATCTGGGTAATAAATATTGAGTTTAGTTTGGCTGTTAACCATCGATGTGTTAAAGAAAAAAATTGATTAAAATGGAAAATCTGCCAAAAAAGTGAAATTTAAAAATTTGATCTCCATTTTCCTTTAATTCTTGTGGAACGCCTAAAGGGTTAACAAAGTTTGTAAAATCGGTTTTGAATACCTTGAGGGGTGTAGTTTCTACAATGGGGTCATTTATGGGGGTATCCACTATGTAGGCCCCACAAAGTGACTTCAGACCTGAACTGGTCCTTAAAAAGTGGGATTTGGCAATTTTCTTAAAAATGTGAAGAATTGCTTCTAAACTTCTAAGCCTTCTAACATCCTAAAAAAATAAAATGACATTTCCAAAATGATGCCAACATAAAGTAGACATATGGGGAATGTTAAGTAATAAATATTTTATGAGGTATCACTTTCTGTTTTAAAAGCAGAGAAATTGAAATTTAGAAAATTGCAAATTTTTCAAATTTTGGGGTAAATTTGGGATTTCTTCATAAATAAAGGTAAAATATTTTGACTCAAATTTATGACTATCATGAAGTACAATGTGTCACGAGAAAACAATCTCTGAATAACTTGGATAAATAAAGGCGTTCCAAAGTTATTACCACATAAAGTGAGATATGTCAGTTTTGCAAAATTTGGCCTGGTCAGGAAGGGGGCAAATGGCCCAGATGGCAAGTGGTTAACCGATAATTAAAATTGCGCCTCAGCATCCAAACCTCGCCTAGGAAAGGGCCGCATGAGGTGGGTATAAAGGGCAAAACCCTGGTCCCCTACAACCACATAAGGCGCTGCTGGGCCAGAGGAGGAAGGTCTGCTGGCTGTGGTACGTCCAGTTGGTTGGACTGAAGCCACCGACCCATTCTGGAAGCCCTGAAGATGCGAGCATCTGCAGAACTTCCATAGGACCCAATATCTACAGTTATAAACCTGGCTGTATAAGCCAAGGCCAACAAAACTACAGAGAAAAACTGCTTATACTTATAGTATCGGGACCCTGGTTCGGTGGCGTCTTAACCCGTATGTGCCCCCGTCAAGGGCACCAATACACTTTCTCCAGGAAGCCCTGGGCTGTATCAGCCACTGCGGCCTGGTTGGAGCCTTCGGTGTCAACCAAATGGCGGCACATGTAGCCCGTACCACGCCAGCAATTGTGGAGGTCCCCATTCTAAAAACAAAATGTAACGACGGAAAAGAAGTTCCTGCCGCAAGATATCTGAAAAAAAACAAAAACAAATGAATACACTACTTAGCACAAGTTTAAAAATCGAGTACATTACTTTACATCATTTAATAGCGATGTGTCGGGCAAGTTGAAATTAAAATACCCCAAACTCCAAGACTGGGACTCAATACTTTATAGTCATAGATACTTCCAGACCATTGGCAGATACACACAGGTGACTATCCTCATCATTACTGGCAGGATTAGAATAATTAACCCCCGCGGAACTGGAATCTGCTGTGACTAATCAACGACTTGTTAGTGCACCAAGTGACTTTATACAAAGTGGCGGCCCCAAAACCACACGCAGTTTATGTATAAATATAACTATATACAATCCGTGTTTATTACTATGAAGTACTTCTACATAGAGGAGGTAAAGTTCTGAGGACACCGGCCATGGACAGAACTGCTGTGTATTCATGTCTGAGTCTGATAATATAGTCTTACCCTAAAGTAGTAATGAGATGTTCCTCAGGGGACGCACTCCGCCGAATGTTGGTGTCCTGGAAAGTCAAGGCCGCAACTCCCCCAACAGCCGATCGCAGGTAGCCCCCGACATGCGGCAATAATTGAAGAACTTCGGAGGGTGCGCACGGAGGTCAGAGTACAAGCCAACAAAGAGACCTGTGCCGGCCCGCTGCGAAATGATAGGCTGCACCCACACCCGCTTCCTCCGCGGTTCCTCCTCCATCATTTCTGGCCGCTCTCCAAAACAACGGAAGACCAGGCAGTGCAAGAAGACACGGTCAGTGGATGACACGGTGAAAGTGGACGTCCTGCAAAGGGAAATCCAACACCAGACACACATACACAACAACCACACGACAAGAAAATGGCGCTGTCCAACAAAACTATGCACGCTGGGGGTATTTATATGTGTTTGCAGTCACAGGTGAATGTAGAGGATGGATCAGGTTTGTTTCACGTGCGTGAAAAACGCATGCCATCCGCATGTCACACGCGCGGGAAAAACAACAACGCGACGCAATTGCATACAAAACTGAAGCACTCGCAAGCAAAATCGCACAATTTTCCCTGAACGCACCCTGAACGCATCCGGCCCAAATCCGTGACGCCCGTGTGAAAGAGGCCTAACACCGCCGAAAGGCTCTATTCCCCTGCCGAAAGGTTGGGACGCTTACAACACCACTCCGAGACACATGGATAAGATGTCAGAAGAGGGAGAAGACCAGGGGGCCGCGCCGTACGGGGCAGCAGCTAAGATGGCGGCGACTGAGGAATTAAGTGCAGCGTCCCACTCCACACAACAGGACCCGCAGCCGCTTCTTCTAGCCCGATCCCTGCTGTGGACCTCCAACAGATGGCCATAGAGGTGGCCAATCGCCTGGCTCCAGATTTAAAAGAATCCCTGGCTGTAACTATCCAGTCAGCATTAACGGATCTGCAGGACGCCTTTACCCAACAGGGCTGCCGCATAGATGAATTGGAGCAAAGGACCTCGTGCATGGAAGAGGATCTAGGCGGCACCCATACAAAAGTTGAAAAAATGCAAAGGGAGATCTGGGAACTGAGAGAGAAGTTGGACGACTTGGAGAATCGCTCCCGCCGCAGCAATCTCCGTCTTGTGGGCTTACCTGAGGAGGTACCGGCTTCAGAGCTGCGATGGATCTGCGAAATAGACTTACCCAGAGCCCTGGGACTCTCTACTCCTAGAAAAGTGGAGAGGGCGCACAGATTGGGCCCAAACTTAAATGCTCCCTGAAGCACGCCAGATAGCAACACAACGTCTCCCAAAGCAAGACAAGTCATAATGAAGTACCTTGACTATACGGATAAAGAGGAGATAATCCGTGCTTATCGCGTGCGCAAGGAACTGCTTACTTTCAGAGGCTACAAGGTCATGGTCTTTAACGGCAGTTACCAAAAAGAGGAGAGCTTTCAGCGGCATCTGATCATCACTCTTCAAACGTAACATACGCTTCCAATTGCTGTACGCGGCTCTGCTGAGGGCTAAATGTGCCGATGGCTCCTTTAAGACTTTTGAATCACCTTCAGAGGCAGAGATTTTCTTCGCACAAGGCCCCTACCTCCCTGAAAAAGACGCCTCTGGGGATCAAAGTAATGACAGGTCGCGCCCGCCGCGATACCCACCGTCTACACCATCGCAAGCGCCAAGAGCGCAAGAAACGGGTCTGGGGAATACTGCTTCCAAAGAACAGAGGAAACAACGTCAATGAGGATTGAAACACTAGCGGGATAGGACTCTCCACGGGTCCTCGCTTTCTACATCAAGACGTTTATTCACAGTCTCATTGGGGTCCTTGTGACAGACTCTATGACGTGGAGAACAGCTCAGGCCATCTTAACGCAAGGACTGCCGTGAGATTTCTTATGTACTCTCTATCTGTACATCTTTTGGCCTAGGTGGGGAATACCCCTCTCACACATATAGGGTCTATATTCTTCTGATTTGTATGTTAATTTACCCGCACTTTCAGATCAGCTATGGAGGGGCGGAGGGATGTTTAATGCCAGAAAAAAAGTGAAGTGCATTAGTATATTCTTTTCTTGTTTGTTATCTTACATTTTCAGGAAATTACCAGAATTTACCTCATTGTTTCTTAAGTTCTACAAGTCAGAACTAGGTACTATATATCATGGTTAAGGTAATAACATGGAATGTGAAGGGTCTCCGTTCTCCACACAAGCGCAATATGGTGCTCCGCCATCTTAAACGCTGTGGCGAAACTAACCTCGCCACTGGGTTTTGGAGGGGCCTGTTTGCCAGCCTCTTGCCCCAGGATTATGGGCCCTCTCATCAGCCCATGCTGAACTTAAACCCCATGGCGATTTGACTGTGTTTGTGGCATCTGAGCGCTGTTCAGATATATTGAGCGCTCAGATCCAAGCCATCTGGGGATAATTTGAATGTGGGGGTTCTGTTCAGTTTGATAGGCGTTATGTATTTTTGTGTAGTTTTGCTGTTGTGAATAGAGGTATTTTCTGTACCTAGTTGGCTTACCACACCCAGTTAAGCCAATTATCTCACACAGCCTAACTCTGTAAAAACTGGTTCTGGGCAAAAAAACGCCATGCTTCCTTTGTTCACAAAGGACTTTTACTAACTTTTGAACCCCGGGTCTAATTCGTGCCATTTTGGGATATGTTAAATGTCTATGTGTACTGTAATGGGTGGGACATTGTATATTTGAGTAGTGATGTCTGTCCTATTGCCTCCACATGTGTATTGGCGATTTCACTTTGTCCTGAGAGATAATTGAATTACTCCTCGGTTGTCTCCAGGTCAGAAGACATTGTGTATTCTCCTGCCTGTGATAATTACATCAACCCATTGTGTAAGGTAATTGTATCACAGGCAGAGCGGAGGATTTTGTGTGGGAGTGTTTTACTGTATTGTACGTGTTTATTGGTTGTTTTTACAAAACCCTGTGGGTGGTACTGGTGTGTAACAATGTTATATAAGATCAATAAACACACAGCTATGGGTGACCACTGCTTGACCCTCAACACGGAGCCTCGTCTCGTTCTTGGGGGAGATTCACTGCATGCTGTTAGAGACTGATTGCTAGGAGTGTAAGCCGCTTGGGTGCGTTTCCTATTCGTCTGCTAGCAGCTATTCGTGAGGTTCTGTTCGGAGTTTGGAGCATTCCCTTGTATGCCGTTACAATTGGTGGCAAGCGGCGGGATCGTTCCCACAGCCAGAAGGACAGCTACAGGAGACACCATTCCATGGACTTTACAATTTAAGAGCAACGCATGTCCCAGTACAGCGACCCTGACAGCAACAGAATGGAACCAGCAGTGGAGTACGATGAGGAAGACCTGGATGGCCGGGATGCATTAAGGAAAGGGATCTGGTACCAGGCCCTGGATAATGTACAATACCAGCGAGGCGAGAGTCTCCCCAATGAAGAGCAGCGATTGCAGAAGCAAGTGGCCCTGCGGATGCCCTTCCTGGGAGAGCAGCCCCTGGAGGAATGGGTGAAGGAACTAGAGCACCGGGTATGGCAGGAGCTATGGCTGGAGGATGCCTACAAGGCGCTCTGGTGGTATATGGCACAGTATATACCCTGGACAGCTGTGCATGACAAGCCAGAGGGAGAGGAGTTTGATGGTCCTGGCCTGTTATGGGAGTCCTTTGCAGAGCCTGACTTCGGGAGCCCTGCACAGTCCAGACTTCAGGACATTTTCTACGAGAGGGAGGCTAGGCAGGATTGGGATGACCCCCATGAGGTAGAGAAAGACCTGACTCACCTAGCAACCCTGGAGTGGGAACTGGAGCAGGACTACCGAGATCTCTTCCACTCCATTGAGAAGGCTCAGCAGGACAGCAAGATGACAGACCCAGGTCCAGAGCCCTTCAGCTGGGAGGATATTGTGGATGTTTATTGGGAAGAACCCCAGGTGGCCGGTGGAGATGGGACCGATGTCTCTCCACTGCTCCTGCAGGGAATTGGGAGCCCAGTCTCCATTCCCCAGCGGCAGGCTAAGTTACAGAGGGCAGAGACAGTTGGTCCTGTCCCCCAGTGGCAGAGTGTCCTACAGGGAATAGAGAGCCCAGTCTCCTTTCCCCAGCAACAGGACACTATATTGGGAGCGGAGACAGTCGGTCTCCCTCCCCAGAGACTGGAAGTATGTATGGGATAGGAGCTTGTTACCCCTTCTCCCTATTGGCAGTGTAAATTGCAGGGAATTGGGAGCCCAGTCTCCATTCCCCAGCGGCAGGCTGAGTTACAGGGGGCAGAGACAGTCGGTCCTGTCCCCCAGCAGCAGATTGAGTTGTTGGGAATTGGGAGCCCAGTCTCCATCCCACAGCAACAAAAGGATTTGTTGGGAATTGGAAGCCTAGTCTCCATTCCCCAGCGGCAGCTTAACGTACCAGGGGGAGACAGTAAGCTCCACAACCGTGCAGATGGGACCGTGGTCTCTGCACTCACAGCACAGGGGGTAGGGACAGTCGGTCTCCCCCTCCAGCAGCAGAGCTGGGTATCCAAAGGGGAGACAGTCGGTCTCCCCCTCCAACAACCAGGCTCCAACCAGGCTTCTTCCGTGGTAGCGCTGGCACCAGGGCAGAGTACCGATGATCCCTGCCCACAAAGCAACCTTCACTCCAAGCCAGGGAGCAACACAGAGACCGGGAGTACCAGTTACCAACATAACCTTGGTGGACTCACTGGACAGAGACAGGCTACCAAATTCAACAGGTCCAGTATTTGGTTGTGGGTGGACTGCCAGACTAACTCAGATACCGACTGGCGTAGGGTCAGGTATCTGGTTAGTCTTTCCTGGGAGGGGGAGATGTGTGGCAAAACTAACCTCGCCACTGGGTTTTGGAGAAGCCTGGTTGCCAGCCTCTTGCCCCAGGATTATGGGCCCTCTCATCAGCCCATGCTAAACTTAAACCCCATGGGGATTTGACTGTGTTTGTGGCATCTGAGCGCTGTTTGAATATACTGAGTGCTCAGATCCAAGCCATCTGGGGATAAGTTGAATGTGGGGGTTCTGTTCAGTTTGATAGGAGTTATGTATTTTTGTGTAGTTTTGCTTTTGTGAATAGAGGTATTTTCTGTACCTAGTTGGCTTACCACACCCAGTTAAGCCAATTATCTCACACAGCCTAACTCTGTAAAAACTGGTTCTGGGCAGAAAAGCCATGCTTCCTTTGTTCACAAAGGACTTTTACTAACTTTTGAACCCCGGGTCTAATTTGTGCCATTTTGGGATATGTTAAATGTCTATATTTACTGTAATGGGTGGGACATTGTATATTTGAGTAGTGATGTCTGTGCTATTGTCTCCACGTGTGTATTGGCGATTTCCCTTTGTCCTGAGAGATAATTTAATTACTCCTCGGTTGTCTCCAGGACAGAAGACATTGTGTATTCTCCTGCCTGTGATAGTTACATCAACCCATTGTGTAAGGTAATTGTATCACAGGCAGAGGGAAGGATTTTGTGTGGGAGTGTTTTACTGTATTGTACGTGGTTATTGGTTGTTTTTACAAAACCGTGTGGGTGGTACTGATGTGTACCAATGTTATATAAGATCAATAAACACACAGCTTTGGGTGACCACTGCTTGACCCATAACACGGAGCCTCGTCTCATTCTTGGGGGGATTCACTGTATGCTGTTAGAGACTGATTGCTAGGAGTGTAAGCCGCTTGGGTGCGTTTCCTATTCGTCTGCTAGCAGCTATTCGTGAGTTTCCGTCCGGAGTTTGGAGCATTTGCTTGTATGCCTTTACAAACACCTGGGAGCGGATATTGCTCTTTTGCAGGAAACACATCTTGAGGAACCAGATTTTCAAAGAATGGCCAAATTGTGGGTAGGGGAGGTATATGGCTCTCCAGCAGTGCAAGGAAAAGCAGCGGTCATCACATTGGTTCATAAAAACTTCAGGCATCGGATCAGCGCTCATTTTTCTGATACTGAGGGAAGATTATTGATTATTACTCTATCTTGCCCTGAGGGTGACATGAACGTCTACAATATATACGCCCCCAACACAACCCAAGGTCCCTTCTTCTCTTCTTTAAGGGATAAAATACTGACAGACCCAATCAGGGATAAAATATTGGGGGGGGATTTTAATACTGTGGTTTCTCCTATAGAAGATCATAAGCGAATGGAAGGGATTACAACTGACCTCACCGCAGGCAGCAAACTTTTAGCTTCTCTCCTAGAAGACACGTCATTGTTAGACGCCTGGAGGACTCTACATCCAGATGATAGGCAATTTACACACTATTCAAATGCCCAACATTCCTGGTCAAGGATAGATTATTGGATTATAGCCCCTCAACTATTAACCAGAATACATGAGGTCCATATTGGGGATTTAGTAATTTTGGATCAATCCCCAGTTCTCTTGACTTTGGCAGATTCGTCCCCCAAGGGCACGGAATTTATTTGGAAGTTTCCATCCTACCTAACGAAAGATGATTCTTTTGCAGAACTATTACAAGGATGGTGGCTGGAATATAGCTCCCTAAACCAGGAACATTCAACTAACCCAATGCTGTTTTGGGATGCTGGAAAGGCGGTACTACGGGGTCGATTAATATCCCACACTGCAGGGCTAAAAAAGGCTCATTACATTAAAACCAGTAGAGAGGTCCAGAGAACGTACAGCGAGTTCCTACAATTCGGCACACCACATCACAAGCAAGCCTGGGTACAAGCCAGACGGGACTTTGATTTATGGGCAAATAGTAAGAAAAATCTCTATAGTGCAAATTAGGAACTGGAGTTCCATAAATTCGGGAATAAAGCAGGGAGATTGATGGCTAACCTGGCAAAAGGGAGACGGTTGGTACGGCCTATAGGTCACATCAGAAATTTTGGAGGTGCCATTGAAACCGATCCACGGAAGATCTTACAGGTTTTTCAACAGTATTACGCTGGAATCTATAGTAAACCAATTTTTGCTATGGACGGTGAGCACCAGTTTTAATTGTAAAATTATTTTTATTGTTTTTATGTCATAGACAAGTCAGAAAACGCATATACATTATGCTTTTTTGACATTAAAGTGATAACATCGCTTTTGGAAATAAAAGTGAAGTATCCAGTTGCATCAGCAAAATAGCTTTTCACAGGACTGTATAAAATTGTGCAACAGACCAATCGTGCAATACAATTACACAAAACATTAACAAACAAAATAATGGATTTTTAAGGGAGCAAGGGGGATGGAGGTGAGGAAGGGGGGGGGATTGAGAAAACAGGTCTTCTGGAAATCTGGATGGTCTTAGGGTAAATTTCAGTTATAGGCAGAATATTGTGACAGCGTATTGTGGCAGGTATGACATTATATGAAACCATTCTCATGGGTTAGGGGCCTTGAGTAAATATAATTTAGTAAGTCAAGTGTACCTCGTAAGATATTGTAGTTATATGCCAAGGGGGGATCTATTTTGTGGATATATCAGACCACAAACCTGAGACCTTCATCACTACAAAGCTCCCTGCCACTTTAGACAACAGAGAATTTCCTGTATTTACTCCAAGGTCCCCAAATCTCTTCAAATCTACCAATGGTTCTAGAATCCCAATGGGCTATCTGTTCAAGTCGGTATAGTTGATCACACTTCTGTATCCAATGTGGTTTTGTAGGAGGGTCAATAAATAATCTAGCAGCCGCAATCAGAGTATTACAGAGGGAACGAGTGTGTCTTGAGCACTGGATATCACTGAATATCCCGAAAAGGCACAGTTTCGGGGACTCTGTAATTGAAGACCCACTAAGGTCTGAAATAGTTTTACATACAAGTTCCCAATAGGGTTTTATTTTGGAGCAGGACCACCATATATGATCATGAGTGCCCACTTCTACTCAACACCTCCAACACTCTGGGGTACAGTCTGGGAGCATGCGGCTGAGACGATATGGTGTGTAGTACCACTGCGATAGTACCTTGTAGCTGTTTTCCTGTAGTTTAGCACACCTGGACACCCTGGATGGATTCAATAAAGCCCTTTTGACTTCATTAGGGGAAAAAGTGATACTTGGGTCTTTTTCCCATCGCTTAATACAAGGTAGGTTGTCAAACCTTGTCAGAGATAATAGAAGGTTGTATAGCTTTGATATTTTACCTTTTGGTTCCTTGACTTGTAAAGATAGTTTTTCAAAGGGAGATTGTTCTGGGGAGTCGGGAAAACCTACGAGTAGTTGTTTCATAAACTGAGTAAAATGCATCAAGTGAAAGGTTAACAGTCTAGCTAGTAGAGGGTGAACTTTTAGTGTCTCAAGTGTCGGGACATCATTGTCCGGGCATAGGTCAAGGGCTGGAGAAGAGATAGTTTTAACCCAATCCGGGAGAGTTTCCTGAAAGTGTATCGTGGAATTAAATAACACATCTTTTATTTGCAACAACGTTTGATAGTTCGGAGTTAGTTGTGTCACCCAATCAGAATCCCTCCAGACACGTAATGTGTAGCCGGTGATGGGGCTTTGGGAACGTAATGCTTTATTCGTATGGTGACCGTCTACAAAAAGCAGGGATCGGATTGGCAGAGGAGATATGCTGTTCTCAACTACTATGTCCAGTCTATTGCCGACTGGTCTCAGCCAGTCCAAACATCTAGAGCACATTATAGCCTTGTGGTACATTTAGAGATCCAGGACTCCCAGACCACCTGGGCGCTGGATTATTTCTTTGTACGGCAGTCTAGCTTTCTTTCCTCCCCAAAGGAATCTCGAGATAATTTTTTGCAGTTTTGTAAAATACTCTCTAGGTATTGGTATAGGTACAGCTTGGAGGTAATAACGGATAGTGGGCATAAGGATGGACTTAATTAACACTCTACGGCCAAACCAAGAGATAAAGGGAATATCCCATGAGCTTATCATGTCCTCAAGTCGTTTGGGGAGTGGAAGGAAATAGCTGGGAGAATTCAGGTGTGAGTTTAATTCCTAAGAAAGTTACTGAGTGTATTGTCCACTGAAAGGATGAGAGATTTTTAATCTCGTTTAAATCCGTTGTTGGGATAGATACATTTCTGAAGTTTAAATTTAAATGTGAGCATCGGTTTTTAGACAAGTTGGCAAATGAATGAACTGAACTCACCAATTACAGCAGAGGAGATCCAAACCACGATCTCTCAAATACCGGGTTCTGAGGCACCAGGACCAGATGGGTATTCAGGCGACTTTTATAAAATTCTTAAGACACAAATTTCCCCTCTGCTGTCGTGTGTAGGCAATGCCTTTCTTCAGGGAGGGGTCTCTCTTCTCAGATGAGGCCCACATTAGACTGTTACCTAAAGAGGGCAAACCTTCTGAAGACCCTGCCTCATACCGCCCTATATCCCTAATTAACCAAGATGTGAAAATCATTTCCAAACTAATGGCCAATAGACTGACGGGGATTCTCCCAGATCTTATAACCCCAATGCAAGTTGGTTTTATTCAAGGCCGTTCGGCGGTCACCAATACACTGCGTGCAGAATTATTAGGCAAATGAGTATTTTGACCACATCATCCTCTTTATGCATGTTGTCTTACTCCAAGCTGTATAGGCTCGAAAGCCTACTACCAATTAAGCATATTAGGTGATGTGCATCTCTGTAATGAGAAGGGGTGTGGTCTAATGACATCAACACCCTATATCAGGTGTGCATAATTATTAGGCAACTTCCTTTCCTTTGGCAAAATGGGTCAAAAGAAGGACTTGACAGGCTCAGAAAAGTCAAAAATAGTGAGATATCTTGCAGAGGGATGCAGCACTCTTAAAATTGCAGAGCTTCTGAAGCGTGATCATCGAACAATCAAGCGTTTCATTCAAAATAGTCAACAGGGTCGCAAGAAGCGTGTGGAAAAACCAAGGCGCAAAATAACTGCCCATGAACTGAGAAAAGTCAAGCGTGCAGCTGCCAAGATGCCACTTGCCACCAGTTTGGCCATATTTCAGAGCTGCAACATCACTGGAGTGCCCAAAAGCACAAGGTGTGCAATACTCAGAGACATGGTAAAGGTAAGAAAGGCTGAAAGACGACCACCACTGAACAAGACACACAAGCTGAAACGTCAAGACTGGGCCAAGAAATATCTCAAGACTGATTTTTCTAAGGTTTTATGGACTGATGAAATGAGAGTGAGTCTTGATGGGCCAGATGGATGGGCCCGTGGCTGGATTGGTAAAGGGCAGAGAGCTCCAGTCCAAATCAGACGCCAGCAAGGTGGAGGTGGAGTACTGGTTTGGGCTGGTATCATCAAAGATGAGCTTGTGGGGCCTTTTCGGGTTGAGGATGGAGTCAAGCTCAACTCCCAGTCCTACTGCCAGTTTCTGGAAGACACCTTCTTCAAGCAGTGGTACAGGAAGAAGTCTGCATCCTTCAAGAAAAACATGATTTTCATGCAGGACAATGCTCCATCACACACGTCTAAGTACTCCACAGCGTGGCTGGCAAGAAAGGGTATAAAAGAAGAAAATCTAATGACATGACCTCCTTGTTCACCTGATCTGAACCCCATTGAGAACCTGTGGTCCATCATCAAATGTGAGATTTACAAGGAGGGAAAACAGTACACCTCTCTGAACAGTGTCTGGGAGGCTGTGGTTGCTGCTGCACGCAATGTTGATGGTGAACAGATCAAAACACTGACAGAATCCATGGATGGCAGGCTTTTGAGTGTCCTTGCAAAGAAAGGTGGCTATATTGGTCACTGATTTGTTTTTGTTTTGTTTTTGAATGTCAGAAATGTATATTTGTGAATGTTGAGATGTTATATTGGTTTCACTGGTAAAAATAAATAATTGAAATGGGTATATATTTGTTTTTTGTTAAGTTGCCTAATAATTATGCACAGTAATAGTCACCTGCACACACAGATATCCCCCTAAAATAGCTAAAACTAAAAACAAACTAAAAACTACTTCCAAAAATATTCAGCTTTGATATTAATGAGTTTTTTGGGTTCATTGAGAACATGGTTGTTGTTCAATAATAAAATTAATCCTCAAGAATACAACTTGCCTAATAATTCTGCACTCCCTGTATACGCAGAGTATTGGTAGCTCTGGATGAAGTGGCGTATAACCCTAGGGGGGACACGGATCCCACCCTGGTCACCCTAGATGCAGAAAAAGCATTTGACAATGTCCACTGGGAGTGGCTGGGACGGGTCCTAGATGGGATGGGAATGGTGGGATCCTTCAGATCCTATATTTCTAAACTTTATCAAAACCCACAGGCTAGAATTAGCATGTCAGGCTTTCTATCAGAACCCTTTTGGCTGTTTCGGGCCCCTTGGCAAGGCTGCCAATTCCCCCCCCTATTGTTTAACTTGGCAGAAGAGCCATTAGCACGGTTTCTGAACAAGCAGGCGCCATACGCGGGTATCGAAGTGGGAAATAGCACCTTGAAGGCAGCTTTTTTTGCTGACGACGTTATACTGTTTATGGGGCACATCAGGAGAGACCTACAGAAGGTATTGGATAAGATAAAAGAATTTGGGGCACTTTCGGGGTTCAGATTGAACATTACAAAATGCACGGTTTTAACCTTGAAAGGGGGTAAACCTGACCCAAATGCTACTCTCTGCGGTATACCGTTGGCAAGAGATAATATAACCTACCTAGGGATTAAATTAGGGCATAAGACTGACTTCTTGTACTCTCATAACTATGTCCCTTTACTTAAGAAAATAAATCAGGAACTCAAAAAATGTCAAAATCTACCGTTATCGCTTCTAGGATGAATTTCTCAAAACTCCTATATCCGCTTCAGCCATTACCCTTCCTCATCAAATATGCCGATATTTCTAAACTATATGAGGCAATATCCCACTTTATATGGCAAGGCAAGCAGCCCCGAATAGCTATGAAGATACTTATGGCCTTGAGGTCTAAGGGGGGGATGAACCTGCCAGATGTTAGAATGTACAATTTATCCTGTCTCTTCCGACATATCATAGATTGGGTTCGCAGATCCAATTTCCACTCAGACTTCACTTTGGAAAAAAAAATCTATGTTCCCCATGGGATCCTTGCACTTTACTAGATACCAGCTTAAAATACCTACCTGTGCATCTCAGGAACTCAGTGGTATTCAGACACACATGGGCTGCATGGAGGACTCTTAGGAAACTCTTTGGCCTTAGCCAGAGGATTTCCAAATACTTATGTCTATGGAACCAACCAGAGTTTGAGCAAGGAAGATCTAATGTTCTCTTCAATGATTGGAGGGGATCAGGACTGCCCAACATATGATGCATACGACTGACGGACGGTGGTTAACTCAGCAGGAAATTACGGGGCAATATAATCTAAGGTCTTTGCAAGCCATTCAATTTACACAGGTCAAGGACTTCCTCACTGTCAGATTGGCCAATGTATCCAATGAAACTCAACCAAACAGTTTGATAGGATCCTCAATTTCCTCTCTGTACTTTCTTAAATCAGGGAGGTTCTGGGTGACGGTATGCCTGGACAAGCTTTTAGGACATGGAGTAGAATTCTGGGGGATCAAGAAGCAGGTGATAAAATACTTAAGGGATGGGGCTCCATGAGGAATGCTATACTGAATGAAACCTGGAGGGATTTCAGGATTATGCATAATGCAGTGTACGCCTTTAATCTCCCTAGAACGCCGGATAGACCAGATAGATTAACTAGTTGTCCCAAATGTCTAAATCCCAACACTGACCTATTTCATGGGCTGTGGTCGTGTCCACACTCCTCAGCGCTATGGGAGAGAATTGCGCTATCTATCAGGGATATCTGGAAACTGGAGACACCACTGACCCCTACGACCTATTTGTTTCACTATTGGGAGGGACGGGGAACAGACAGACCAGGGGAAAGTAATCTGCCCAATCTTTTTCATGCTATATGCATGGTGACTAAAAGAAGTCTACTACAACACTGGCTGAGACCCGCCGCTCCCACGGGGGAGATAATAATACAAAACTTAAAAACTTTGTTGGCGTTGGAACGCAGGGAGGCACAAGGAACGTAGTGTGAAAAGATTTGTAGGAAAGTGGCGCAATTTTCTACTACAATTCCTTACAGAGGAAGAAATGGATAATGTGATCAGACCTTTTTCTCTAACTCAATGGTACCTGACAGAGCAATTAAAAAATACGCTAGGTCGATTTCAGTTGAGACCTAATATGGGATTTCTATATCGATCTTACCCTTACTTCTCATTGCACATGGTTCGCATTTGGGGCTCACGTGTACCTTTGTGATATCTTGAATTGGCAGGGTCATTTTATGTATTTTTATATATTTCATGTTTTATTTTTCTCTTTTATGTTTTATTATTTGATGTGCAGATGATATGTTGTCTGTACAATGTTTGTAGAAAATGTTGTTTGTATTGAAAATTTTCAAAATACAATAAAATCTATTTAAAAAAATAAATAAAAAACGTTATTTATCGTGAGGCGAAGAGCTTTCCTCTGATCAATGGTTGGCAAGGGGACACTTTTGAAGTAGAGGCGGGGGTGAGACAGGGTTGCCCGTTGAGTCTGCTGCTGTATGTGTTTGCCTTAGACGCGTTCCTGAGGTCGCTGCAGGAGTGTGATTTTCAGGGGGTGCCGGTCCCCCACTGCTTGCCTTTGAAAGTAGTTGCCTACGCAGATGATGTGACGGTGGTGATATCTGAGCTTTGTGAGGTGCAGATGTTGTCTGCAGCCATCAGAAGTTACTCGGAGGACTCAGGGTCTCTGGTCAACCTTGAGAAGATTCAAGCTTTCTGGACTTTAAGTACTGATCCTGGCAGGGCCGTCTTTACCAAGGGGCAAATAGGGCAGCTGCCCCGGGCCCAGTTGCTCCTGGGGGGCCCAAGGCAGCTGCCTCTTGAGCCCTGCTAGCCACTGCCCCGGGTGTCAAGCTGTCAGCTACACAGGGGTGCTGCCGTGCCTGCCTGCACTGAGTCCAGGCATCATGATCGTACTGTGTTAAAGTTGTGATCAGGACCTTAATGACATCATCACCATGTGACCAGTAACCTAGCAATTACTGGTCACATGGCTATAAGGTCATCACAGGTCCTACCAGGAGTGCTCTGTGGAGCTTTTTTGTGTGAACATTACATCAGAAAAAGGTGACAGGGGCTGTTATGTTAATATACAATAAACTACTGTATAGTGGTGGGCTGTATACTGTGTGGGGGCCTGTATACTGTGGGGGGCCTGTATATTGTGTGGGGGCTGTATACTGTGTGGTGGGCTGTATACTGTGTGGGGGGTTGTATACTGTGTGGGGGCCTGTATACTGTGTGGTGGGCTGTATACTGTGTGGTGGGTTGTATACTGTGGGGGGGCTGTATACTGTGTGGTGGGCTGTATACTGTGTGGTGGGTTGTATACTGTGGGGGGGCTGTATACTGTGTGGTGGGCTGTATACTGTGTGGTGGGCTGTATACTGTGTGGGGGCCTGTATACTGTGGGGGCTGTATACTGTGTGGTGGGCTGTATACTGTGTGGTGGGCTGTATACTGTGTGGGGGTCTGTATACTGTGTGTGACTGTATACTGTGTGGTGGCCTGTATACTGTGGGGGGGGGCTGTATACTGTGTGGTGGGCTGTATACTGTGTGGGGGCCTGTATACTGTGGGGGCTGTATACTGTGTGGGGGCCTGTATGCTGTGGGGGGGGGGGTGTATACTGTGTGGTGGGCTGTATACTGTGTGGTGGGCTGTATACTGTGTGGGGGCCTGTATACTGTGGGGGGGGCTCTATACAGTGTGGTGGGCTGTATACTGTGTGGGACTGTATACTGTGTGGGGGCCTGTATACTGTGGGGGGGGCTGTATACTGTGGGGGGGGCTGTATAGTGTGGGGGGGGGGCTGTATAGTGTGGGGGGGCCTGTATAGTGGGGGGGGGCCTGTATAGAGTGGGGGACTATACTGCTGTACTGTATACTGTGGGGGTCTGTATACTGTGGGTGCGGTATAGTGTGGAGTGCTATACTGCTGTACTGTATAGTGTGGGGGACTGTATCGTGTATAGTTTGGGGTGCTGTATACAGTGAGGTGTTGTATACTGTGGGGTGCTGTATACTGTGGGCTGCTATACTGCTCTACTATATACTGTGGGGTACTGTATAGTGTGGGATGCTATACTGCTCTACTATATACTGTGGGGTACTGTATAGTGTGGGGTGCCGCTGGAGTCTTCAGAACTGGAAGTATTTACAGTCATTCACTGTACTCTACCAGGTGTGTGGATTTTTTTTTGTGTGTGTTGTGGTGGAGGCGTGATTGCCTAAGGTGTGGGAAGGCGGGATCCAGGGGGCCCAAGTAAATTTTTGCCCACGGTCCAATCAATATTAAAGACGGCCCTGGATCCTGGCTTTGATCTGTCACAATTTGCAAAGGCCTCCACCTATATTAAAATCCTTGGGGTCAAATTCGGGAGGGAAGATAATGCCAAATTAAATTGGGAAGAAAAGTTGGGATCCAGAAATGCAAAAGTTCAGCGATGGAAAAACTGGAGGCTGACCTATAGAGAAAGGGTTACTATGTTGAAGACTTACCTGGTCTTCTTGCATGTCTCTGTTGTCTTTTCTTTGCCTTTCTCCGCTAGGCTCTTTAGTCTGGTTTTCCAACTTTTGTGGGGGAACAGGTTGAACCCAATAAAAAGAGGGATCACCTACCTACAGAGGAGAGAGGCTGGATATGTTAAATACAAGGGTTTTCTTTGTCTTCTTGTTTCTAAAAGGTAATTTTGGTAGCCTGGACTCAAACAACAGTTCCCTGTGGGTGAACAGTGTCAGAGACCGAATATTGCCTTTTGCAGAATCTTGGATGCGAGGCGGCAGTCTCAAGAGGGGTTGATTGACTCATGGCTGCATCCCCCAGTACCTGGAATATGGTCTAAAGTGCTTGAAAAAATGGGGAGTAGAGAAGTTATATCTGGAGACTAAGACCAGGAAGGATCTCTATATCAGGATCTGTAGGACCTTCTATAACTTGCAGCCAGCACTAAGAGACTGCACAACGGCCACCTTGCAGGAAAGTCTAAAGTTCCTCAATGGACCGAGGCTCCCTGCAAAGTTTTGTGACATCGCCTGGCTGTTGTTGTATGGGAAGCTTTTTGTCAGAGGCAATTAAAAATTTCTGAGTGTCTCAGATCACATGTGCTCCTTGAGCTGTGGGCTGTCAGGAGACTATGGAACATTTTATAACCGAGAACTGGGGCAACAGATATGGCAGGAGATAACCAGCAAGCTAAAAATCCCAAGGATGCAGTCTCTAACCTACCCAGACATTGTATACGTCTGGGTATACGACATTGTATACGGTTTTTGTATACGGTGAAGTGCTTATGCCGCTGTACAGAACACTGGTGAGACCTCACTTGGAGTATTGTGCGCAGTACTGGAGGCCATATCTCCAGAAGGATATAGATACTCTAGAGAGAGTTCAGAGAAGAGCTACTAAACTAGAACATGGATTGCAGGATAAAACTTACCAGGAAGATTAAAGGACCTTAATATGTATAGCTTGGAAGAAAGAAGAGACAGAGGGGATATGATAGAAACTGCTAAATACATAAAGGGAATCAACTCGGTAAAAGAGGAGAGAAGATTTACAAGAAGAAAAACTGCTACAAGAGGACACAGTTTTAAATTAGAGGGGCAAAGGTTTAAAAGTAATATAAGGAAGTATTACTTTACTGAGAGAGTAGTGGATGCATGGAATAGCCTTCCTGCAGAAGTGGAAGCTGCAAATACAGTGAAGGAGTTTAAGCGTGCATGGGATAGGCATAAGGCTATCCTTCATATAAGATAGGGCCAGGGGCTATCCATTGTACTCAGTATATTGGGCAGACTAGATGGGCCAAATGGTTCTTATCTGCCGACACATTCTATGTTTCTATGTTTCTATGTATGTAACATCACAGGTAGCTGACAATGACCGGGGGACCATACATCTGATTATTACCACCATCAAATACTACCACTGGCATACAAGAACGAGAGTGATCATCAACAGTGAGCCCTTCAATCATAGGAAATCCGTAAACCATGTAGAGTATAACTGCTGTAATACTGCTCCTATGTACAAGAATATAACTACTATAATACTGCTCCTATGTACAAGAATATAAGTACTATAATACTGCTCCTATGTACAAGAATATAACTACTATAATACTGCCTCCTATGTACAAGAATATAAGTACTATAATACTGCTCCTATGTACAAGAATATAACTACTATAATACTGCCTCCTATGTACAAGAATATAACTACTATAATACTGCTCCTATGTACAAGAATATAACTACTATAATACTGCTCCTATGTACAAGAATATAACTGCTATAATACTGCCTCCTATGTATAAGAATATAACTACTATAATACTGCTCCTATGTACAAGAATATAACTACTATAATACTGCTCCTATGCACAATACTATAACTACTATAATACTGCTCCTATGTACAAGAATATAACTACTATAATACTGCCTCCTATGTACAAGACTATAACTACTATAATACTGCCTCCTATGTACAAGAATATAACTACTATAATACTGCCTCCTATGTACAAGAATATAACTGCTATAATACTGCTCCTATGTACAAGAATATAACTACTATAATACTGCTCCTATGTTCAAGAATACAACTACTATAATACTGCCTCCTATGTACAAGAATATATCTACTATAATACTGCTCCTATGTACAAGAATATAACTACTATAATACTGCTCCTATGTATAAGAATATAACTACTATAATACTGCTCCTATGTACAAGAATATAACTACTATAATACTGCCTCCTATTTACAAGAATATAACTACTATAATACTGCTCCTATGTACAAGAATATAACTACTATAATACTGCTCCTATGTATAAGAATATAACTACTATAATACTGCTCCTATGTACAAGAATATAACTACTATAATACTGCTCCTATGTACAAGAATATAACTACTATAATACTGCCTCATATGTACAAGAATATAACTACTATAATACTGCCTCCTATGTACAAGAATATAACTACTATAATACTGCTCCTATGTACAAGAATATAACTACTATAATACTGCATCTATGTACAGGAATATAACTACTATAATACTGCTCCTATGTACAAGAATATAACTACTATAATACTGCTCCTATGTACAAGAATATAACAACTATAATACTGCCTCCTATGTACAAGAATATAATAACTATAATACTGTTCTTATGTACAAGAATATAACTACTATAATACTGCCTCCTATATGCAAGAATATAACTACTATAATACTGCTCCTATGTACAAGAATATAACTACTATAATACTGCCTCCTATGTACAAGAATATAACTACTATAATACTGCCTCCTATGTACAAGAATATAACTACTATAATACTGCCTCCTATGTACAAGAATATAAACTACTATAATACTGCTGCTATATATAAGAATATAACTACTATAATACTGCCTCCTATGTACAAGAATATAACTACTATAATACTGCCTCCTATGTACAAGAATATAACTACTATAATACTGCTCCTATGTACAAGAATATAACTACTATAATACTGCTCCTATGTACAAGAATATAACTACTATAATACTGCCTCCTATGTACAAGAATATAACTACTATAATACTGCCTCTATGTACAAGAATATACCTACTCTAATACTGCTCCTATGTACAAGAATATAACTACTATAATACTGCCTCTTATATACAAGAATATAACTACTATAATTCTGCTCCTTTGTACAAGAATATAACTGCTATAATACTGTTCCTATGTACAAGAATATAACTACTATAATACTGCCTCCTATGTACAAGAATATAACTACTATAATACTGCTCCTATGTACAAGAATATAACTACTATAATACTGCTCCTATGTTCAAGAATATAACAACTGTAATACTGCCTCCTATGTACAAAAATATAACTACTATAATACTGCCTCCTATATGCAAAAATATAACTACTATAATACTGCCTCCTATGTACAAGAATATAACTACTATAATACTGCTCCTATGTACAAGAATATAACTACTATAATACTGCTCCTATGTTAAAGAATATAAATACTATAATACTGCTCCTATGTACAAGAATATAACTACTATAATACTGCCTCCTATGTACAAGAATATACCTACTATAATACTGCCTCCTATATGCAAGAAAATAACTACTATAATACTACCTCCTATGTACAAGAATATAACTACTATAATACTGCTCCTATGTTCAAGAATATAACAACTGTAGGGGGGCGGAGCCGAGCCACGCTGCTGAATGGCCGCACGAGCTTGAGCTCCTCCAGCATTCCGGCTCATTTGCCCTATAAAAGCTCATAATTTGCCTGATTATGGGGAAACCTGGCAGAGAAAAGAACAGAGGAAGCTCAGAGTCCACCCCACTGCGCTCCAAACAGCCAGAGATGGAGAAGTTTCTCCGGAAAACGTTGAGGTTCACGGCGCAGAAAGGCCCCAATATGGCGACGTCTGCTGCACAGGACTCTGACGCCGGGGAATTATCAGACGCAGGCAGCGGCTCCGATGTCTCGGACAAGAGACCCAGAGACCCACCTCTCTCAGAGCGAACCCTGCGCCGGGTCCTTGAATCTGCCCTCTCGCCCCTGAAACAAGACCTGTCTGATATCAAGGACGACATGAAGCATCTGGGGCAGAGAGTGGTGGCGTTAGAAGCCACTCAGGAGGCCATCATGACATATGAAAGTAAAGCGTCGGAGGTGCTGGCGTCTCACAAGGCCTTGCTAAATGATGCCTTCCTAAAATTGGAAGACCAAGAAAATCGTAGCCGCCGGCGCAATATCCGCATCCGCGGCCTACCTGAGTCGTTTGCAGCGGAGGCCTTACCGACAGTGGCACGTGAATTGTTCTCTAAGCTGCTGGACCCTGACAGAGCGGCGGGAATCGTGGTGGAGCGCATACACAGGGCGCTGCGCCCTAGGCCTAAACCGCAAGAACCGCCACGTGATGTAATCTGTGGCTTGTTAAGTTACGTTGATACCGCAGCCATCCTCAAAAGCCAAAGAGAATTAGAGGTACTGGAATACGAAAATACCCCGATCCAGATGTTCCAGGACATCGCGCCATCCACCCTGGCCAAGCGGCGCCTTCTCAGGCCTCTCCTGGATATCCTGAGGAAAACCTCGACCCCATTCCGCTGGCTATACCCCTTTGGGTTGGCGATTTCCAGGAATGGTAAGCTACTGACCGTGCGTTCACCTGCTGACCTGGAATCTGTCTGGCGGTCCCTGGACGTTCCTCCGATGGAAATCCCCTCATGGTTACCGGCTGACCAAGATGGCGCCCTCCCCATACCACCTCGTGTCAACGCTTGGCAAACAGCGTCTGCGGGCAAGTCGGACCGTTCGGGACGCAGCAGGATGGAAAGGGATCCCACCTGATTAGAGGTGTTTGTAAGCATACCTTGCTGATATTTCTACCTCCACAGAATAGGAGATGACTGATGCTCACCTATGTGTTATACAGGTTATTGAAGGCGGACATGATCTTCCTACATTTTCAATGTTTTCTACATTTTTAGTGTTTTATTTTTGTGGCCTACTGGGCTCAATGTTATGTTTAAAGGGCCTTGTGCCGTGTCATGGCTGCTACAGGACGCTACCTCTAGGACATTGCATTCTGTTCCTCACTGCAGGGCGATGTCCAGATAGATTAAGATGCTGGACACATCTTTCGTTTTTGGTCTCTTTTGTTCAGACCACAGGTGCTTTACTTGCCCCCTCGCCAGCCCAATCCTGTCTTGGCTGGTGATAGGTAGAGTGCCTAACCCTCCTCGGACGGGTATCTTGTCTGAGTCGCTCATTTGTCAACTTGACATGTTTAATGTTCTCTTACTCATTTTTTGTTCTTTTGTACTTCCCCTACCTTTTTTCCCTTCTCCTGCTCATATCATCTGTGTGCTCTTCCATACTTCCATGGATGTATTATGCATTTACTCACCTGAAAGTATGCAGAAATGTCTTCTATAACAGTCGCCTCACTAAACGCGCACGGGCTGAACGAGCCATGTAAAAGGTCTCAAACTCTATCTCTCCTTCTGAAAGATAAGGTCTCTGTGGCCTTTTTGCAAGAGACCCATTTTAGAACAGGCAAAGTTCCTAAACTTCCCCCCAAGAAATTTGTCCAGTGGTTTCACAGTACTCATGATTCCACCAGTAGAGGGGTTAGTATAGCTATACATAAATGCCTCCCCTTTAAGCACTCAGCTATCTCAGCAGACCCAGAGGGCAGGTACATCTTTGTAAGGGGTTTACTGGGCGAATCTCCAGTGACCTTCGCTAACTTATACGCTCCCAATAAAGGCCAAGTACCATGGCTCGTTCAGACCCTTAATGCGTTGTCCTCCTTCTCGGAGGGCTTACTAGTTTTGGGGGGCGACTTCAATGTTGCCCTGGAGCCAGCGGTGGACACCTCGGCGGGCAGACCCTCAGTATCTTACAGGCTCCTGAGAAGATTAAAAATTTCCCTGAGGAAACTTAAAGTACTAGATGTCTGGCGGGCCCTAAACCCCAATGGCCGAGATTATACTTTTTATTCACATGCTAAACTGTCTTTCCACAGATTGGACTACATTTTCCTGTCGAGTTCTCACGTGCGTAATATCTCTGGAGCCCGGATAGGTAATATAACATTGTCCGACCATGCCCCTGTCATTGTTAATTTTTCCCTGTTTGGACCACAGAGAAGGGAGCGCTTGTGGCGTCTCAATGATACCCTGATTCTAGACCCCAGACATGCAGACAAAATTAAGGCCTCAATATCTGAATTTTTCACGCTTAATGATACCCCAGAGTCGCCTCCTTCTCCTTCTATATTATGGGAATCCCATAAGGTGGTCCTCAGGGGGGAGCTTATAGCTTTGGGAGCTTTTTTGAAAAAACAAAGGACACTAGCCCTGGACGCCTTATTGGCGAACATAACCCGTTTAGAATCCTCCCATAAGGAATCTCAGGCTATAAGCATCCTAGCAGAACTAACTGAAGCCAGAACAAAACTAAAAAATCTATTGAATGTCACCTCAGCAAAGTTGATACTTCGTTCCCGATTTAAGGCCTATGCACATGGGGATAGAGGAAACAGACTGATGTCGGCAATTGCCAAGAAGCAGTTCTCTGACTCCTTTGTTTCCTCTATTAAAGACTCCAAGGGCAAAATACATAAGTCCACTCCAGATGTTGCTAAAGCATTTTGTGCCTTCTACGAGGCCTTATATAATTTGCCGCCCCCTAATGGGACTACACCAGGAGATTTATCCGAGGCCACTGAAAAATTCTTGCAGTCTCTAGATCTTCCCTCTGTATCCCCATTAAAAACTTCCCTCCTGACTAAGCCTATTTCAGATTCGGAGGTGCGCAAGGTCCTTATGTCTATCCCATCGGGCAAAAGCCCCGGACCGGATGGATTTTCCATTGCATACTATAAATCCTTCCAGGATGTGTTAATCCCACGTTTCAGGAACTTGTGCAACTACCTTCTGACAGGGGGGTCTCTTGCTCCTCATTCCTTATTGGCGCACATCACTGTCCTCCATAAGGAAAACAAAGATCCAACATGCTGCAGTAACTATAGGCCAATATCTTTACTCAATAATGATGTGAAGTGGTGGGCGAAGATTCTGGCTACCAGGCTTCAGGATGTCCTCCCTGACATTGTACATGAGGAACAAGTAGGTTTTGTCCATGGCAGACAGGGGTCGGAGAATACGGTGCGACTTCTACATCTTGTGAATTGGGCCAAGAGATCCTCTAAGCCTTTAGTCCTGGTGAGCACGGATGCGGAAAAAGCCTTCGACAGGGTCAGCTGGCTCTTTATGTCGCGGACCCTGTCGAAGTTTGGCCTCCCGGACCAGTTTATTAGTGCTGTTAACACCCTTTATTCGGCCCCCTCTGCCATGGTCAAAGTCAATGGAGCATTGTCCCCACCATTTCGCATCACAAACGGGACAAGACAAGGGTGCCCCCTCTCCCCGGCACTGTTTGTACTGGTCATGGAGACCCTTTTGTGTAAAATTAGGTCAGATCCTGCTATCAAAGGCCTTCAGATTGGCTCGCAAACCCATGTTACTGCAGCATTCGCGGATGACCTCTTAGTCATGACCTCCAACCCTGCAGAGGCCTTGCCCAAGTTGTTGAATACTTTTGAGGATTTTGGATTTGTATCCAATTTTAAAATAAATTATGGGAAATCCATGGCACTTAATATTTCATGTCCCCAATCTGTAGTCAATAGTCTAAAACGAGCCACCCCATTTACCTGGGCCTCCAGAGACATTACATTTTTAGGAACACGGGTTTCGGCCAATATTCAAGACCTAGCCTCCCTTAACTATGCTCCACTCCTGCAAGAGGTTCGCACTCACCTACAGAATCTGAAACTCCCTTTTGTTTCGTGGATAGGGAGGAAAAACTATCTGAAAACTTTCATTCTCCCCAAATTTCTTTATTTGCTGCAAGCCATTCCCATATGGCTGCCAAACTCATACTTCTCAGAAGTCCGCCGAGTGTTCACGCGCTTCCTCTGGAATGGTAAGTCTCCACGCATTGCCTACTCTGTCCTTACAAGGGACAAGAAGTTTGGAGGCTTTGGGATGCCTGATGTAAAGTCATATTACACTGCTGTTCAGTTATGTAGATGTATATCTGCCCTGACCCACAAATCTAACTCTCTTTGCTCACGGCTCGAATCTGCACTACTCACCAGCCAAGATCAGCTCACTCTATGGGGTGTTAGGCCCTTTTCAGCCAATCACTACGCCTCTTCCCCGGTTTGGAAAGGAATGCTAGTAGAATGGTCTAAGATGGTCAAATCCCAGCAGTTTAACTTCCCTAACCCCTGTATGCCTCTTAAATTGTTACAGAGCTATATTCATCCTTCTGTGTCAAACCCCTCCGGGATTTGGTCAAGGCTCGCTGGTTTGTCCCTGCGGGATGTCCTTCTCCCAGATGGTAGTTTGCAATGGGATTTAATAATGGATCGCCCCGAAATCAAGTCAGCTCCTTTCTTCCACTTAGCAGACTTTAAGAGAGATACTAAGTTATGCGTAGTGAACTTTGCTAGTAATAGCTCCCCTTCCTGGCTTGAAAAGAAAGTCTTGGCCCCTAGGCCTCCTCTTAGGCCATTATCCCAAATGTATAAGGAATTGCTTTCCTCTTTACCTCCAGAGCTCGGTTATGTGACTTCATGGGAGCGAGAGCTTTCTATGATCCTGACGGAACCAGAGAGGGCCTTTGTTTTAGCCCACTCTCATGGCTTCAGTCGCTGTGTAAGAATTCAGGAGAATTCTTTTAAGCTACTAAGTAGATGGTACAAAACTCCTGAATTCTTGCACAAACTTAATCCTGAGGTACCTGAGGTGTGCTGGAGATGTGGCATAGAAACCGGTTCATTATCACATATCTGGTGGTTCTGCCATAAGATTCAACCGTTTTGGAAATTGATAGAATCAATGATTAATAGCGTTTGCAAAACTAAAGTCCTATTAGATGCCAAACTTATCCTACTGTGGTGCCCTAATAGCACGATAACCCCTGCTAAGAATAATCTCCCTACAATGCTGATCACAGCTGCGAGATTACTGGTTCCCCTTTTGTGGAAAACTGATTCCCCACCAAATCTAGATATGTGGACGGACAAGGTAGATCATGTCTACCGCTTTGAGGAACTGGCGCATTGGGAAACAAACTCTCGCCATTGTTTCCTAAAGCTATGGTCCCCATGGAAATCACACAGGAATTTCACATGATAGAGCAGGATCCCCTCACTTCTCTGCCCCCTCCCCCACCTAACCCATTGTCTCCCCCTCCTCCCCCTTTTCTCCTCCTTTTGATGTTTGTTTTATGGTGATGATGATGATGATAATCGCTAGTATTGTCTACACATGACTTGTATGCTGGATAACTACTGTAACTTTTAATGTTATGATACTGATGTCTTATGTAGGCATGTGGCCTTGTTTTCTTACCTCAATAAAAAGAAATATGGTTAAGAATATAACAACTGTAATACTGCCTCCTATGTACAAGAATATAACTACTATAATACTGCCTCCTATATGCAAGAATATAACTACTATAATACTGCTCCTATGTACAAGAATATAACTACTATAATACTGCTCCTATGTACAAGAATATAACTACTATAATACTGCTCCTATGTACAAGAATATAACTACTATAATACTGCCTCCTATGTACAAGAATATAACTACTATAATACTGCCTCCTATGTACAAGAATATAACTACTATAATACTGCTCCTATGTACAAGAATATAACTACTATAATACTCCTCCTATGTACAAGAATATAACTACTATAATACTGCCTCCTATGTACAAGAATACAACTACTATAATACTGCTCCTATGTACAAGAATATAACTACTATAATACTGCTCCTATGTACAAGAATATAACTACTATAATACTGCTCCTATGTACAAGAATATAACTACTATAATACTGCCTCCTATGTACAAGAATATAACTACTATAATACTGCTCCTATGTACAAGAATATAACTACTATAATACTGCCTCCTATGTACAGGGATATAACTACTATAATACTGCCTCCTATGTACAAGAATATAACTACTATAATACTGCTCCTATGTACAAGAATATAACTACTATAATACTGCCTCCTATGTACAAGAATATAACCACTATAATACTGCTCCTATGTACAAGAATATAACTACTATAATACTGCTCTTATGTACAAGAATATAACTAGTATAATACTGCCCCTATGTACAAGAATATAACTACTATAATACTGCTCCTATGTACAAGAATATAACTACCATAATACTGCCTCCTATGTACAAGAATATAACTACTATAATACTGCTCCTATGTACAAGAATATAACTACTATAATACTGCTCCTATGTACAAGAATATAACTACTATAATACTGCTCCTATGTACAAGAATATAACTACTATAATACTGCCTCTTATGTACAAGAATATAACTACTATAATACTGCTCCTATGTACAAGAATATAACTACTATAATACTGCCTCCTATGTACAAGAATATAACTACTATAATACTGCTCCTATGTACAAGAATATAACTACTATAATACTGCCTCCTATGTACAAGAATATAACTCCTATAATACTGCCTCCTATGTACAAGAATATAACTACTATAATACTGCTCCTATGTACAAGAATATAACTACTATATTACTGCTCCTGTGTACAAGAATATAACTACTATAATACTGCCTCCTGTGTACAAGAATATAACTACTATAATGATCTTTTTATTTTAAAACAGGCAACAAAATATTACAATACACTTACAATAAAATCATAGAAAAGAATAAATATAAAGTGACATCACAACACATTATACAATTGCTGACACATGGATGTTCCTCCAGTAGACGTTATTGCGGTTATTTTTCATGTCTTTCTTATATATCGTCTTCAGACTTTCCAGGATATTATATAAGATTTTATCACAGGTCAGGAGCTCTCTGTTGATGACCAGGCAGCACCGTGCACACCACAGATGGTACATGGTCACCACATTCACTACATACAGGGAACTTCTGCTGTATTGTCTGAGATCTGGGGGGAAGTCTCCATACAAGAGCTGTTTATACGGCTGTCCCACTAGATGTGGTAACTGAAGGGACAGTGACGCGGCCTCCCCTACCTGGACACTGAACGGACAGTCCAGCAGAAGATGCTCCATGGTCTCCAGTACCTGATGGCATTGCTCTCTAGGGCAGGATCTGTCTGGCACATTTCTACACTTTAGATTTTCCCTGACATACATTTTTCCATGAAATGCCAGCCATGACACATCCTTCATGTGAGCGGGGACTCTGGGGTCCTCCAGGACTTTCACAGCCTGTTTTACATCCAGGTTTGGAGCGTTCCTCAGCTGGATATGGGCACTAAACTGAGATATCAACAGGTTCTTATACATCTCTTTCCTACTGAACTGCTTTACCTCACCATATAAGATTTTCCATTTAATGATCTTGCTAATTGCTTGTACCGCATACCAAGAAACGTTATTCTTAATGCGCCCCGAGATCCTCTTAATGGGGTCACCTACCGACCACACAGACACAAACTGCTGGATCTGGTTCTTAAACAGACGACTCCACGGCTTCACCTCTGAACTCTTACAAAATGAGAAATTCTTCATCAGAAACATTAGGTTAAAGAACAGCTCTGGGCAGGGCATGGACAGGCCGCCCTCCTTCTGGGGGAGATAGACAATGTTCCTCCTGACTATATTCACCCTATTACCCCACAAGAAGTGGAAGAAGATATTGGTCAGTCTGGTAAGTAACTTATCGGGCACTGGGAACACCACACTGACATAGAGGAATAGCGGGAGAAGGGAGCTTTTCAGCAGGCGGATCTTCTCCTGATAAGTCAGCTTCCAGTGCCTCCAGCACTGCACCTTCTGCTCACACACCGCCAGCTTCTCCTCCCAGTTCACCTTCCCATCATCTACAGTTCCAAAATGAACCCCCAAAATCTTTATCTTGCCCTGCACTGTTCTAAAGGGCACTGAGAAGACCCCACGGTCACCCCCCAGCCACAACGCCTCGCTCTTATCCATATTCACAGCAGAATTCGACACTAGAGAGAAAGCTGCTATCTCCTGTTGTAGGGCCACACAGTCCTCACTAGACGAGACCAGAACCGTCACATCGTCCGCATAAGCACAGAACTTTATGTTCACTCTTTTACTCTGTAGGTGACATTCCAACCCCAAAAGATTTCTATTATCCTGCAACTTTCTTAAAAAAGGATCCAGACTGAAGACGTACAATAATGGGCTTAGAGGGCAGCCCTGCCTTACACCAGACATGATCCTAAAGGGCTCTGCCAAGTGACCATTAATCAGAGGCTGGCTTACCGCCTCCTTATAGAGAACCTGCAGCCATTGTACAAAGCGTGCAGGAAGGCCGTACTCCAACAACACCTGGTACAGGTAGTCATGATGGACTCTGTCAAAGGCCTTGCTCTGGTCTAACCCCACCACATATGCTCCTCCACTGTGCTGCCTGATGTAGGTCACCGCTTCCCTCACCAGCAGCAATGAGTCCTCTATAGTCCGGCCTTTCACACCACACGTCTGGTTGGAGATGATCAGGTCATCTGCCACCGTACTCAGCCTGTGATACAAGATCTTGGCCAAGACTTTATAATCAGTGTTTAATAAAGACAATGGACGCCAGTTTTTTAAGTCTTTTAGATTTCCTTTCTTTGCCAGGAGAACCAGAACAGATTTATACTGTGACTGTAGAAGTTCCCTGGCAGAGAGACAATCATTATAGACCTGCGCCAGGTCTGGGGCTAATATATCTCTGAACTCCTTATAGAATTCACTGGTCAGACCATCCAGGCCCGGGCTCTTCTTGGTTTTTAAGGAGTCAATGCTCCTCTTCACCTCCTCCTCAGTTATGGGCTCGGCCAAGCCATCTGCTTGTGCATGATCTAGTTTAGGGAGTTTGACACCTTTCAGGTAAGTTCTGGGTTGTGGACCCCCCAATTATCGAACTGCCCCTCTGCTTTGAGAGACTTGAGGCGGTCATACTGCAGCTCTCGCATCTCCTGCTTTATCTGGCTGACGTACTTACCATCTATCTTCTCACCATTATTGATCTTACCATATAACCTGCTTAACTTCAGCCTCAGTGCAGAATACCTCATATACTCCACATTACTATGCCTCCTCGCAGCACGTATCAGAAACTGCTTGATATCACCCTTCATACACTCCCACCACTCCGCTGCGTCATCACACATACACTGGGTGGTCCTCCGGTCATTATAGAAGGTGGTAAAGGCCTCTCTGAACCCTGGATCTTGCAGCACCGAGCTGTTCACCTTCCAGTAGCCCCTACCACAGACCACGGCCCCGGCCAGATCCAACGTGACACTCACCATACAATGGTCAGAGAACTCTATGGGACTCGTCCTGTAGTCAGAGCTCCTCACTTCACGTTTTATATACACCCGGTCTATTCTACTGGCGTTACCGGCCTTATGGTAAGTGTAGGCTCTATTGGAGCCACGCAAACCATAAGGATCCACTAAGTGAGCCTGCTGGACAATATTGTTAAGGAAGTTCTCATCATATCTCAGTTGCTTATGACTACTGGAACGGTCCACATTACAGGAGACACTATTAAAATCCCCACACATTATAAACACCCTGGATGTAAAACAATATGGCTTCATCTGCTGGAATAATTCCCTCCTCTCCTTTCTAGTCTGAGGAGCATAGACATTAATGACTCTATAGTACACAGTGTCCAGTATAAAATCCAGCATCAAGCAGCGGCCCGAACAGATCTCCAGGACTCTCTCCACCTCAACTTCTATCTTATTGAAGAGAATCGCCACACCGTCATTTCTCTCCAGCCCGAAGGACCAGAAAGATGCTCCATGTCTCCAGTCTCTCTTGGCTGCAAACACCTGAGCATTGCTCTTCAAATAAGTCTCCTGTAAGAAGAAGATATCAGATCTCTCCTGAGACAGACGCTGGTAGATCGCCTGCCGCCTGTTTTTAGTCTTCACACTATTCACATTTATAGAGCTGATTCTCAGCCTCATCCAGGACACTTAGGTTTTCTTATTCTTTTTCCTCTTCCCAATACTGTGACCTTTAGAACCCCATCTTTTGGTGGACACTGAAGGGTCAGGTTCATCTTCCAGAGGGTCACCATCAGGGTTATGTGAAGAAACATAGTCCATTTCAACCTTTTCTTCTGACTCTTCTTCCCCTAGCGCCCCGTACTGCCCGGAGGTTATGGCCAGCACTGGCGGATCCGGGGTTTTCTTTGCCGTAGTGCTGTTCTTTCTTTTTATAGTCTGGAACCCCTCTTCATCCACAGAGGACCTCCTGAGCTTCCTGAGCCCTGCAGCTGGACCATCAGGCTTTGTAGACGTAGAGGGCAGTTCTTTAGGTGGTTTGGCAACTGGTTTACTGGTCACTTTACTCTGCAGATGAGAATTCTCTTCAGTGGCTGGTACTTGTAGTGCTACAGATGGTACTTTAGCTTCCACAGCAGGATTTCTGGATTTCAAAGTCTTTTCAATAGCTGGTACTTGTGGTTCAGCAGATGTTGGTACTTGTAATGGAGTAGTTTGGCTATCAGTCTCCAACTCTGCCGGTACTTGTAGTGCATCAGCAGGGTCAACACTCTCTACAGCAGGGTCACTAGTACTTTGCATTACTTCAGCAGGACGATTACCAGTTTCTCGGGCTGTATCTGCTCTTGCAGTGACATCCTCCTGACCTTCCTCCATGGCCTCTGAGAAGATCTCAACACTGCCTTTATTATGATCTGCATGTGGACATTCCCGGAACGTATGACCAGATCCTAAACACAGGTTACAGATGACCGGACCTGTACAGTCGTCCTTTGAATGACCAAACTGTCCACAAAATGAGCACTTTATACGGGAGCAGTTGATGGCGAGATGCCTGCCCCCACATCTGTGACACAGTCGCGGCTGACCGGGGTAGTAGCATATCCCTCTCTCTGAGCCCAGGTAGAAGGAGTGCGGCAGATGTCTGGTCACACCATTGTTCTGCGCTAGTTGTATCATCACGGTGTATCCGCCATTCCAGATGTCTTCCTCATCATAGATTTTTTCCGGATGACTCTTCACCAGACACTGTCTGCTCAGCCAATGCTCCAGATCTGCCAGCGCCACCACCTCAGACTGGAACAAGATGGTGGCCTTCACTACCTGAGGCTTGGACAGCTGGATCACCTGTAGATGCTCCCAGATTGACTGCTCCTTCGTGTCATTGTATATGTTCCAGAATAAGTCCAGATCATACTGAAGCTTAAAGCTGATGTCATAGATCCTGCTGGAGGGGATATGGATCAGGGCGTACACCTCAGAGGCCTTAAACTTCATGAAGTCCTTCAGAAGAACTTTCCCTATATACAGTCTGGAGGGGAGGCTATCTTCTGGACCCGTATACTTAATCCGTACAGCGTTCCTTCTCTGAGGTGGAGGGTTAGCCGGCCTTGTAACATTGGAGAACAGTCTCCTGAATTGTGGACGGTCAGCAGGAGGATCAGTGCTGGGCCTCTCCTCTACAGGCTTACTGACTCCAGATTGTCCTGCAGATCCACCTGTGTCTGCTCCAGACCGCTGTGCAGCTGACATTGTGGACGGCTGAGGGTCCTGTATACTGACCTCCATGTCTGCTCCAGTCTGTGTAGTCGTCTCCTCTGAAAGCTGATCGAGCGGGGTCTCATCCACAGCACTGAGCAGGGTCTCAATCACAGCACTGAGTGGGGTCTCAATCACAGCACTGAGCGGGGTCTCCTCCACAGCACCTAGCGGGGTCTCCTCCACAGCACTGAGCGGGGTCTCCCCCACAGCACTGAGCGGGGTCTCCCCCACAGCACTGAGCGGGGTCTCCTCCACAGCACTGAGCGGGGTCTCCTCCACAGCACTGAGCGGGGTCTCCCCCACAGCACTGAGCGGGGTCTCCTCCACAGCACTTAGCGGGGTCCCATCCACAATGTCCATACATGAAGCACTCTCCTGCTCACACACAGGATTGCTGCTCTCATTCACTTCAGCAGAGCTACAAGCTGAGTCCACTGCAATTAACTCCTTGTTGGATGGCTCACTTTGCTCCATAGTATTCCCAGCATTTTCAGAGACTGACTGCTCAGACCCCATACATAGTGACCCTGAAAGCAGTGACCCTCCAGGCGCTGCACCCACACATCTCTGAGGGTGTCCTTGCTTCACCATATTATGCACATTGCTGTAATCTTTCTTTTTTATTTCTATGATTTCTTTTATCTTCACATTCTGGGCTCTGGCCTCCCTCTTTTTCTCCATTGCCCAGCTTTCCACTTTAGGTATTGTGTTTTTACCTTTATCTAGTTTATCTTTTAATATATCCAGTTCACGTGTGCAGTCATCCAGGCATTCATACTTCATCAGCTTTTTCTTGGGATCAGCCTCTGTCTTTATCTCATCTCTTAACTTAGAAATGCGCCTTTCCAGTTTAAATAAACTTGTCTTTGTCACAGTTGTACTAAATCCAGAAGCACTACAAGTTTCAGTTGACTCACCAGCCACCATTTCCAGATCATCGCTTCCAAGATCTCCATGCTGCAGGCCACACTCCAAGCTCTGGGCTTTCCCAGGATCATCAGCCCAGCTCCCCTCCCCTCCACCTGGGTCAGAAGCCATGCCCCCTCCCTGCAGGGAGCTCAGCAGCACACGTCTATCCTCTCCTATGGACAAGAATATAACTACTATAATACTGCTTCCTATGGACAAGAATATAACTACTATAATACTCCTCCTATGTACAAGAATATAACTACTATAATACTCCTCCTATGTACAAGAATATAACTACTATAATACTCCTCCTATGTACAAGAATATAACTACTATAATACTGCTCCTATGTACAAGAATATAACTACTATAATACTGCCTCCTATGTACAGGGATATAACTACTATAATACTGCCTCCTATGTACAAGAATATAACTACTATAATACTGCTCCTATGTACAAGAATATAACTACTATAATACTGCTCCTATGTACAAGATTATAACTACCATAATACTGCCTCCTATGTACAAGAATATAACTACTATAATACTGCTCCTATGTACAAGAATATAACTACTATAATACTGCTCCTATGTACAAGAATATAACTACTATAATACTGCTCCTATGTACAAGAATATAACTACTATAATACTGCCTCTTATGTACAAGAATATAACTACTATAATACTGCTCCTATGTACAAGAATATAACTACTATAATACTGCCTCCTATGTACAAGAATATAACTACTATAATACTGCTCCTATGTACAAGAATATAACTACTATAATACTGCCTCCTATGTACAAGAATATAACTCCTATAATACTGCCTCCTATGTACAAGAATATAACTACTATAATACTGCTCCTATGTACAAGAATATAACTACTATATTACTGCTCCTGTGTACAAGAATATAACTACTATAATACTGCCTCCTGTGTACAAGAATATAACTACTATAATACTGCCTCCTATGTACAAGAATATAACTACTATAATACTGCTCCTATGTACAAGAATATAACTAATATAGGGGGCGGAGCCTAGCCACGCTGCTGAATGGCCGCACGAGCTTGAGCTCCTCCAGCATTCCGGCTCATTTGCCCTATATAAGCCTACAATTTGCCTTATTATGGGGAAACCTGGCAAGAATAAGAACAGAGGAAGTTCAGAGTCGATCCCACGGCATCCCAAACAACCAGAGATGGAGAAATTTCTCCGGAAAACGCCGAGAGTTGCCGCGCAGAAAGGCGCCAATATGGCGGCATCTATTGCTCATGACTCCGACGTAGGAGAACTCTCAGACGCAGGCAGCGGTTCCGATATATATCGGATAGGAGGCCCAGAGATCCGCCTCTTTCAGAACGGACCCTTCGCCGGGTTCTTGAATCTGCCCTTACGCCTCTCAAACAAGATTTGGCGGACATTAAAGAGGATATGAAGCATCTAGGCCAGAGAGTGGTCACGCTAGAAAACTCGCAAGAAGCCATTTTGGCCTATGAAGGTAAAGCGTCAGAGGTGCTAGCATCTCACAAGGCCCTATTAAATGATGCCTTCCTGAAGCTGGAAGATCAGGAGAACCGGAGTCGCCGGCGCAACATACGCATTCGCGGCCTACCTGAGTCGATTGCAGCGGAGGCCCTGCCGACAGTGGCGCGAGAGCTGTTTGCCACGATGCTTGAGCCAGAGAGAGCGGCGGGAATAGTGGTAGAGCGCATACACAGGGCGCTGCGCCCCAGGCCTAAACCACAAGAACCACCACGTGATGTGATTTGCGGCCTATTGAGTTATGTGGACACTGCTGCCCTCCTGAAAAGGCAAAGAGAAATGGAGGTGTTAGAATATGAAAATACGCCGATCCAGATGTACCAAGATCTTGCGCCATCTACTTTGGCTAAGAGACGCTTATTTAAGCCTCTCCTAGATGTCCTCAGGAAGACGTCGACCCTGTTCCGGTGGCTATATCCCTTTGGGCTGGCGGTCTCCAGGAATGGAAAACTGCTCACAGTGCGCTCACCATCGGACCTGGAGTCAGTCTGGAGGTCCCTAGATGTCCCTCCAGTGGAAATTCCCTCGTGGCTACCAGCCGACCAAGATGGCCCCCTGCCTTTACCACCGGGTGTATCCGCTTGGCAGAAGGCGTCTGCAGGCAGGTCGGATCGATCGGGACGCAGCAAGATGGACAGGGCCCTCACTTGAGCCTGAACCACAGTGTCTTCGGCTATGTCTGTAAGCATGAACTGCTGATATCATGTCCTATTTTACTTTTTCTAATAGGGAGATGACTGTCTCTCACCTACTTGGCATATTGTCTCCTGTGGGCGAACTTGACCTTTTTTCTTAATTTTCATGTTTTTGGCCAATATCACATTTATGGCCTTATGTTTTTACAAGATGTCATGCCTTAATAAGGACGCTTATCTGATGTTACAGGACGCTACCTCCAAAGAGGTGATCCCTCTTTCCCTATTTGCAGGGTGATGACCGGATAGACTCCGGTGCTGGATGTATTTTTGTGTTTTTGTTTTTGGTCTTATAGTTTTAGACCACAAGTGCTTTACTTGCCCCCTCGCCAGTCCAACCCTGTCTTGGCTGGTGATAAGTAAAGCGCTCATTCCACCTCGGATGTGTACCTTGTTCGAGCTGGTCATTTGCCAGTTTAATATGTTTAATGTTATTTCATATATTTTTTACCCCTTGTTTCCCTCCCTCTCTTCCCTCCCCTCTGCTCAGAGAAATTTTGCGTTTTTCCATATAACTAAGAGTATCACATGCTTTCATGCAGTTGTCGGTATGCAAAAATGTCTTCCATAGTAGTAGCCTCACTTAATGCGCATGGGCTGAACGAGCCATGCAAAAGGTCTCAGACACTTTCTCTCCTTTTGAGGGACAAGGTCTCAGTGGCTTTTCTGCAAGAGACCCATTTTAGAACAGGCAAGGTCCCCAATCTTCCTCCTAGGAAATTTGTCCAATGGTTCCATAGCACACATGATTCTGCCAGTAAGGGCGTCAGTATAGCTGTGCACAAATGCCTCCCCTTCAAACATACGGCTACTTCTGCTGACCCCGAGGGCAGGTTCATTTTTGTGAAGGGTACACTGGGTGACTCCCCGGTGACATTTGCCAACATATATGCCCCTAATAAAGGCCAAGTACCATGGCTCGTTCAGACCCTAGCTGTATTATCCTCCTTCTCAGATGGGTTATTAATTCTAGGCGGCGACTTTAATGTTGCCATAGAGCCGGCGGTAGACACCTCGGTAGGTAGGCCTTCTGTGTCTTATAAGCTGTTAAAGAGGCTCAAAACCTCATTGAAAAAACTTAAGGTCTTGGACGTGTGGCGGACCATAAACCCCAATGGCCGAGATTATACATTTTACTCTCACGCTAAGATGTCCTTTCATAGATTGGATTATTTGTTCCTGTCTGATTCACATATACGTAATGTCTATGGAGCCCGGATAGGCAACATTACATTATCCGACCATGCCCCTGTTATTATTACCTTCTCCCTGTCAGGCCCACAAAGGAAAGAACGTGTGTGGCGCCTCAATGATACTTTGATCTTGGACCCCACACATGCTAACAAAGTTAAGACTTTGATTTCTGAATTTTTCGAACTTAATGACACACCAGACTCCCCTCCCTCTCCCGCCATATTATGGGAATCCCATAAAGTAGTACTTAGGGGGGAACTTATTGCCTTAGGGGCTTATGTAAAAAAGCAAAGGACAAAGGCTTTAGATACCTTGTTGGCATCCATTGCTCGTCTGGAATCCTCTCACAAGGAATCTCAGGCTATGCGCACCTTAGCAGAATTAACTGAAGCCAGAACACGTTTAAAAAATTTATTAAATGTCACTTCTGCTAAATTAGTATTACGTTCAAGATTTAAGGCCTACGCTCATGGGAATAGAGGAAACAGACTGATGTTGGCTATTGCCAAGAAGCAGTTTTCTGACTCCTTTGTTTCCTCTATTAAAGATCCCAAGGGAAAGATACATAAGTCCACCCCAGACGTAGCTAAGGCATTCTGTTCCTTTTATGAGGCATTGTATAATTTACCCCCTCCAATTGGAACTAGTGCTAATGACCTCTCAGAAGCCACAGATACATTTTTGCAGACCCTTAACCTTCCTTCCATATCTTCATCCAAAGCTTCCCAACTAACTAGGCCCATCTCTGATTCAGAGATACGTAAGGTTCTCATGTCTATCCCTTCAGGTAAAAGCCCCGGGCCTGATGGCTTTCCCATAGTATATTATAAATCATTTCAGGACGTTTTAATCCCCCGTTTCAAGAACTTGTGCAATTACCTCCTGACTGGAGGTTCTCTTGCTCCTCACTCCTTATTGGCGCACATTACTGTTCTCCATAAGGAAAACAAGGATCCGACTTGCTGCAGTAACTATAGGCCGATATCTCTGCTTAACAATGATGTGAAGTGGTGGGCGAAGATTCTAGCCACTAGACTTCAAGATGTTCTTCCTGACATTGTCTATGAAGAACAAGTAGGTTTTGTCCATGGCAGACAGGGGTCTGATAACACGGTGCGGCTTCTCCACCTTGTGAACTGGGCCAAAAAATCTTCTAAGCCTTTGGTCCTGGTAAGTACAGATGCAGAGAAGGCCTTTGACAGGGTCAGCTGGCATTATATGTCGCAGACCCTGGCGAGGTTTGGCTTCCCGGATCAGTTTATTACTGCTATCTATTCCTTATATTCGGCCCCCTCTGCCATGGTCAAAGTCAATGGAGCTTTGTCCCCACCATTTCACATCACCAATGGGACGAGGCAGGGGTGCCCCCTTTCTCCTGCATTATTCATTTTAGTGATGGAGACCCTTTTGTGTAAAATTAGAGCAGATCCGGTCATCAAAGGCCTTCTGGTCGGCTCCTATACTCATGTTACTGCAGCATTCGCGGATGACCTTCTAGTCATGACCTCCAATCCTACAGAGGCCTTGCCCAAGTTGTTGAATATTTTTGAGGAATTTGGATTCATATCCAATTTTAAAATAAATTATGGGAAATCCATGGCACTTAACATTTCCTGCCCGCAAACTTTGATTAATAATCTTAAAAGTAGCACCCCGTTCACCTGGGCCTCCAGAGACATTACGTTCTTGGGGACGCGTGTTTCGGCTAACGTTCAAGACTTGGCTTCCCTCAATTATGCACCGCTTCTGCAAAATGTACGCAACCATTTACAAAACCTGAAGCTCCCATTTGTTTCCTGGGTTGGAAGAAAGAACTATCTTAAGACGTTTATTCTTCCCAAATTTTTATATTTGTTGCAATCACTTCCTATTTGGCTTCCAAACTCATATTTCACAGAGGTCCGCCGAGTGTTCACGCGCTTTCTATGGAATGGCAAATCGCCGCGTATTGTTTACTCTACCCTCACAAGGGATAAGAAGTTTGGAGGCTTTGGGATGCCAGATGTAAAGCTATATTATACTGCTGTTCAGCTGTGTAGATGTGTAAAGGTCCTGTTCCGATCATCTAGCTCACTTTGCTCGCGCCTTGAGTCGGTTTTGCTTACCAACCAGGAGCAGCTTACTCTGTGGGGTATTAGGCCCTTTTCGGCCAATCACTGTTCTTCTTCTCCGGTCTGGAAGGGAATGTTGGTTGAGTGGTCCAAAATGGTCAAAGCCCATCTATTCAAATTCCCTAATCCATGTATGCCTCTCAAATTACTGCAATCCCATATTCATCCGTCTGTGTCAAACCCCTCTGGGATTTGGTCTAGGCTTGCTGACCTGTCTCTGCGAGATGTCCTTCTCCCAGACGGTAGTTTACACTGGAATTTAGTAATGGACCGCCCCGAAGTCAGAACGGCACCCTTTTTCCACCTAGCAGATTTTAAAAGAGATACAACTTTGTGTACCGAGTCCTTTGCTGACAGTGGCTCTCCTTCCTGGCTCGAGAGGAAAGTTCTGGCTACTAAACCCCCCCTTAGACCACTATCCCAAATGTATAAGGAAATGCTGTCCTCCTTTCCACCAGAGCTCCGGTATATGACTGCCTGGGAGCGAGAGCTTTCTCTGACCCTGAAAGAATCGGAGAAAGCCTTTGTTCTGGCTCACTCGCACGGTTTTAACCGCTGTGTGAGGATTCAGGAGAATTCTTTTAAGCTCCTTAGTAGGTGGTATAAAACACCTGAGTTCTTGCATAAACTAAACCCAGAAATCCCCGAGGTGTGCTGGAGATGTGGCATAGAAACTGGATCCTTATCTCATATCTGGTGGCTCTGCCATAAGATACAACCGTTCTGGAAACAGATAGAATCCCTGGTTAATAGCTTATGTAACACCAATATCACTCTTGATGCAAAACTTATCCTAATATGGGGCCCTAATGACACCCTCACTCCCGCCAAGGATAATCTCCCGACGATGTTGCTTACAGCAGCGAAGCTGCTTATTCCCTTTTTGTGGAAAAATGATTCCCCGCCGACTCTTCATATGTGGACGGATAAGGTAGATGAGATTTACCGCTTTGAGGAGCTTGCACATTGGGAAAATAACTCACGCTCCCGCTTCCTAAAACTGTGGTCCCCATGGAAAGCACATAGAAACTTTACTTGATAGAGCAGTTTTCTTTTCTCCTTTGTTATCCCCTCCTTCCCTTCCACTTTTTCCTCCCCTTATTCTTTCCTCCCCTGTGTATAAGTATATCTGATTGATGCCTTTGATTTTATGTAATGCTTGCATATGACATATACGTGTACTTGACTGTCATTTATGACTCACTGCCATCTTACTGCTGTTATGTGTGAGCTCACAGCTCTGATTCTTTTTCAATAAAAAGAAATATGGTTAAGAATATAACTAATATAATACTGCCTCCTATGTACAAGAATATAACTACTATAATACTGCTCCTATGTACAAGAATATAACTACTATAATACTGCTCCTATATACAAGAATATAACTACTATAATACTGCTCCTATGTACAAGAATATAACTACTATAATACTGCCTCCTATGTACAAGAATATAACTACTATAATACTGCTCCTATGTACAAGAATATAACTACTATAATACTGCCTCTTATGTACAAGAATATAACTACTATAATACTGCTCCTATGTACAAGAATATAACTACTATAATACTGCTCCTATATACAAGAATATAACTACTATAATACTGCTCCTATGTACAATAATATAACTACTATAATACTGCCTCTTATGTACAAGAATATAACTACTATAATACTGCTCCTATGTACAAGAATATAACTACTATAATACTACTCCTATGTACAAGAATATAACTACTATAATACTGCTCCTATGTACAAGAATATAACTACTATAATACTACTCCTATGTACAAGAATATAACTACTATAATACTGCTCCTATGTACAAGAATATAACTACTATAATGCTGCCTCCTATGTACAAGAATATAACTACTATAATACTACCTCCTATGTACAACAATATAACTACTATAATACTGCTCCTATGTACAAGAATATAACTACTATAATACTGCCTCCTATGTACAAGAATATAACTACTATAATACTGCTCCTATGTACAAGAATATAACTACTATAATACTGCCTCCTATGTACAAGAATATAACTACTATAATACTGCTCCTATGTACAAGAATATAACTATAATATTGCTCCTATGTACAAGAATATAACTACTATAATACTGCTTCTATGTACAAGAATATAACTACTATAATACTGCTCCAATGTACAAGAATATAACTACTATAATACTGCTCCTATGTACAAGAATATAACTACTATAATACTGCCTCCTATGTACAAGAATATAACTACTATAATACCGCTCCTATGTACAAGAATATAACTACTATAATACTGCTCCTATGTACAAGAATATAACTACTATAATACTGCCTCCTATGTACAAGAATATAACTACTATAATACTGCCTCCTATGTACAAGAATATAACTACTATAATACTGCCTCCTATGTACAAGAATATAACTACTATAATACTGCTCCTATGTACAAGAATATAACTACTATAATACTGCCTCCTATGTACAAGAATATAACTACTATAATACTGCTCCTATGTACAAGAATATAACTACTATAATACTGCCTCCTATGTACAAGAGTATAGCTACTATAATACTGCTCCTATATACAAGAGTATAACTACTATAATACTGCTCCTATATACAAGAGTATAACTACTATAATACTGCCTCCTATGTACAAGAATATAACTACTATAATACTGCTCCTATGTACAAGAATATAACTACTATAATACTGCCTCCTATGTACAAGAATATAACTACTATAATACTGCCTCCTATGTACAAGAATATAACTACTATAATACTGCCTCCTATGTACAAGAATATAACTACTATAATACTGCTCCTATATACAAGAATATAACTACTATAATACTGCTCCTATGTACAAGAATATAACTACTATAATACTGCCTCCTATGTACAAGAATATAACTACTATAATACTGCTCCTATGTACAAGAATATAACTACTATAATACTGCCTCCTATGTACAAGAGTATAGCTACTATAATACTGCTCCTATATACAAGAGCATAACTACTATAATACTGCTCCTATATACAAGAGTATAACTACTATAATACTGCCTCCTATGTACAAGAATATAACTACTATAATACTGCTCCTATGTACAAGAATATAACTACTATAATACTGCCTCCTATGTACAAGAATATAACTACTATAATACTGCCTCCTATGTACAAGAATATAACTACTATAATACTGCCTCCTATGTACAAGAATATAACTACTATAATACTGCTCCTATATACAAGAATATAACTACTATAATACTGCTCCTATGTACAAGAATATAACTACTATAATACTGCTCCTATGTACAAGATTATAACTACTATAATACTGCCTCCTATGTATAAGAATATAACTACTATAATACTGCTCCTATGTACAAGAATATAACTACTATAATACTGCCTCCTATGTACAAGAATATAACTACTATAATACTGCTCCTATGTACAAGAATATAACTACTATAATACTGCCTCCTATGTACAAGAGTATAGCTACTATAATACTGCTCCTATATACAAGAGTATAACTACTATAATACTGCGAATATATACAAGAGTATAACTACTATAATACTGCCTCCTATGTACAAGAATATAACTACTATAATACTGCTCCTATGTACAAGAATATAACTACTATAATACTGCCTCCTATGTACAAGAATATAACTACTATAATACTGCCTCCTATGTACAAGAATATAACTACTATAATACTGCCTCCTATGTACAGGAATATAACTACTATAATACTACCTCCTATGTACAAGAATATAACTGCTATAATACTGCTCCTATGTACAAGAATATAACTACTATAATACTGCCTTCTATGTACAAGAATATAACTACTATAATACTGCTCCTATGTACAAGAATATAACTACTATAATACTGCTCCTATGTACAAGAATATAACTACTATAATACTGCTCCTATGTACAAGAATATAACTACTATAATACTGCTCCTATATACAAGAATATAACTACTATAATACTGCTCCTATGTACAAGAATATAACTACTATAATACTGCTCCTATGTACAAGATTATAACTACTATAATACTGCCTCCTATGTATAAGAATATAACTACTATAATACTGCTCCTATGTACAAGAATATAACTACTATAATACTGCTCTTATGTACAAGAATATAACTACTATAATACTGCCTCCTATGTACAAGAATATAACTACTATAATACTGCTCCTATGTACAAGAATATAACTACTATAATACTGCTCCTATGTACAGGAATATAACTACTATAATACTGCTCCTATCTACAAGAATATAACTACTATAATACTGCTGCTATCTACAGTGTTAAATTGATGTACAGGGTCTGTATTTTGAGTATAGGCTTTATTTTTGCTATAGCTTACATTATGGGACTGTCTGTGGTTCAGGATTTGTGGCGCCGTTGCATATAACAGCGCCGCTCTCCGCACACTGTGTATAATGGGGCAGTAGATCTCAGCTGCCGGTGGAAGGGGTGGGGGGGTTGGATAAATATTGGGCTCTGCTCTTCTCTTCCCACATATCGGACCGCGCTGCTCGGTATCATGTGGATCTGCAGTTTCCCACAAGTGCCTCTTGCGGAGAAGTTTGTTCTCTGAGGCTGAGAACACGGACTGAGGGCGGCCTGGAGTCCAGTAATTTGCATCTTTAACTCTTACACGAATGATGTAATAGAAAGATATTTAGCAGCTCCTCTGTGCTGCTGGGGGCCCTTCTTCTCCCACTACATTGCTCTGTGACCTCCCGCACATAGCTGCTAACCGTCTGTAAATTCACGGACAATCTGTAAAACGAAGAGATTTTTTTCATTCCCCGTAAATATCTGAGAATTGTGGTACTTGAGCCGGTATCTCAGTATAAGTATCTAAGCTGTAGATGTGTATCACATAATCTTCATCATTCTTAATGTTATGTATGGAGGCAGGAGAGAGTCATGTATGATGTGTGGAGGAAGCAGGGTCACGTATGATGTATTTAGGATGAAGTGTCATGTATGATGTGTGGAGGGAGGAGAGTGTCATGTATGATGTGTGGAGGCTGGAGAGTGTCATGTATGATGTGTGGAGGCTGGAGAGTGTCATGTATGATGTGTGGAGGCTGGAGAGTGTTATGTATGATGTGTGGAGGCTGGAGAGTGTTATGTGTGGAGGCTGGAGAGTGTCATGTATGATGTGTGGAGGCTGGAGAGTGTCATGTATGGAGGCAGGAGAGTGTCATGTATGGAGGCAGGAGAGTGTCATGTATGATGTGTGGAGGCTGGAGAGTGTCATGTATGATGTGTGGAGGCTGGAGAGTGTCATGTATGATGTGTGGAGGCTGGAGAGTGTTATGTGTGGAGGCTGGAGAGTGTCATGTATGATGTGTGGAGGCTGGAGAGTGTCATGTATGATGTGTGGAGGCAGGAGAGTGTCATGTATGATGTGTGGAGGCTGGAGAGTGTCATGTATGGAGGCAGGAGAGTGTCATGTATGATGTGTGGAGACAAAAGAGTGTCATGTATGATGTGTGGAGGCTGGAGAGTGTCATGTATGGAGGCAGGAGAGTGTCATGTATGATGTGTGGAGGCTGAAGAGTGTCATGTATGATGTGTGGAGGCTGGAGAGTGTCATGTATGGAGGCAGGAGAGTGTCATGTATGATGTGTGGAGGCTGAAGAGTGTCATGTATGATGTGTGGAGGCTGGAGAGTGTTATGTGTGGAGGCAGGAGAGTGTTATGTTTGATGTGTGGAGGCTGGAGAGTCAGGAGAAGATACAAGATACGTCATGCCTGGTGAAGCCGCTGCTCATCTACCTCCATCATCTCGTGTTTGTATTTGTTATATGGATTTTATGTTTTACTGTAGAACTCCTCGATCTGCAGTTTAATTCACTGTCTTCTAATTACCTCACGGGACCCGAGCTGCTTCTACACCACACGGATATCCATATGCCTCATGCACAACCTCCTCTGGTCCCCTTTGTGGGGTAACATCTTATGGAATTTGTACAGGGGGCATGGTCCTCATTACATTTCTCTGCAGAATAATAATACCCCCTTACTGGTTATCACTATCCTATACCCCTCTCCACAGAAGGGTGGTACCAGGACTGTCTCTATCTTTGGGTTGGTCAGGACCCAGCTGTTGGGCCCTTACCACTAGATTTCATTCACATGTGGCAGCACAGCTACAGCTTTGAAATCCACATATGTTCACCTTTAAAGCATAATGGCTGTGCTTCTTTGTACAATCATATCTGTGAAGGAATGTGTCTTTTTGGGACTTCTCTAATGTCTTTTTTAACCTAATTATTCCCCTTTTCAGCTGCAGAGCTAGATGCATTTCTCTGACAAGCAGGGGGCGTTTCCCTTCTGTGAAATTTGCCGGCACTGTACTGCTGTCATGTCCTTTCCCTTACTTCCCACTATCTTTGTTTTCAGATCTGGAGCTCACAGAACAGATAAAGAGGGAGCGATCACACTTACAGACACAAAGGATGCTCCTGTGACCTTCAGAAGCAGTGTAGAAGCAGTTCTTTTTATCAGGCTTGGGATCTCAGCTAGCTCTGACATGCCCCCACTTCCTCTCTGTTGTCTTCTGAGTGGCTATTACTAAAGATGGATCTTACCTGACAATAGGCAGTGGACTGTAAATTGGGTGGACGTGAGACCCCTAGTGGCCATGAGTCTACAGCTTTTTTTTTTTATAAATGAAAAGATTTAGAAATTTTCTATTTGCACCTTTCTCTATTAAATGAAATGGAATTTTGTGAAAATACAGGGACTCTTTAAATAGCCTATTGGTGTATGTAGTGTTGGCTGTAAAGTCTCTACGCAGTGAGCTCCCTCTATTGGTGGCTGTATAATATGTATGCACTGAGCTCCCTCTAGTGGTGGCTGTATAATCTGCATGTAGTGAGCTCCCTCTAGTGGTGGCTGTCTAATCTGTATGTAGTGAGCTCCCTCTAGTGGTGGCTGTATAATCTGTATGTAGTGAGCTCCTTCTAGTGGTAGATGTATAATATGTATGTAGTGATATCCCTCTAGTGGTGGCTGTATAATCTGTATGTAGTGCGCTCTCTCTAGTGGTGGCTGTATAATCTGTATGTAGTGAGCTCCCTCTGGTGGTGGCCGTATAATCTGTATGTAGTGAGCTCCCTCTAGTGGTGACTGTATAATCTGTATGTAGTAAGCTCCCTCTAGTGGTGGCAGTATAATCTGTATGTAGTGAGCTCCCTCTAGTGGTGGCTGTATAATCTGTATGTAGTGAGCTCCCTCTAGTAGGAGATGTATAATATGTATGTAGTGATATCCCTCTAGTGGTGGCTGTATAATCTGTATGTAGTGAACTCCCTCTACTGGTGGCTGTATAATCTGTATGTAGTGAGCCCCCCCTAGTGGTGACTGTATAATCTGTATATAGTGAGCTCCCTCTAGTGGTGGCTGTATAATCTGTATGTAGTGAACTCCCTCTACTGGTGGCTGTATAATCGTATGTAGTGAGCTCACTCTAGTAGTGACTGTATAATCTGTATGTAGTGAGCTCCCTCTACTGGTGGCTGTATAATCTGTATGTAGTGAGCTCCCTCTAGTAGGAGATGTATAATATGTATGTAGTGATATCCCTCTAGTGGTGGCTGTATAATCTGTATGTAGCGAACTCCCTCTACTGGTGGCTGTATAATCTGTATGTAGTGAGCCCCCCCTAGTGGTGACTGTATAATCTGTATATAGTGAGCTCCCTCTAGTGGTGGCTGTATAATCTGTATGTAGTGAACTCCCTCTACTGGTGGCTGTATAATCTGTATGTAGTGAGCTCACTCTAGTAGTGACTGTATAATCTGTATGTAGTGAGCTACCTCTACTGGTGGCTGTATAATCTGTATGTAGTGAGCTCCCTCTACTGGTGGCTGTATAATCTGTATGTAGTGAGCTCCCTCTAGTGGTAGATGTATAATATGTATGTAGTGAGTTCCCTCTAGTGGTGGCTGTATAATCTGTATGTAGTGAGCTCCCTCTAGTGGTGGCTGTATTCTCTGTATGTAGTGAGCTCCCTCTAGTGGTGGCTGTATAATATGTATGCACTGAGCTCCCTCTACTGGTTGCTGTATAATCTGCATGTAGTGAGCTCCCTCTAGTGGTAGATGTATAATATGTATGTAGTGATATCCCTCTAGTGGTGGCTGTATAATCTGTATGTAGTGAGCTCTCTCTAGTGGTGGCTGTATAATCTGTATGTAGTGGGCTCCCTCTGGTGGTGGCCGTATAATCTGTATGTAGTGAGCTCCCTCTAGTGGTGACTGTATAATCTGTATGTAGTGAGCTCCCTCTAGTGGTGGCTGTATAATCTGTATATAGTGAGCTCCCTCTACTGGTGGCTGTATAATCTGTATGTAGTGAGCTCCCTCTAGTGGTAGATGTATAATATGTATGTAGTGATATCCCTCTAGTGGTGGCTGTATAATCTGTATGTAGTGAGCTCCCTCTAGTGGTGGCTGTATAATCTGTATATAGTGAGCTCCCTCTACTGGTGGCTGTATAATCTGTATGTAGTGAGCTCCCTCTAGTGGTAGATGTATAATATGTATGTAGTGATATCCCTCTAGTGGTGGCTGTATAATCTGTATGTAGTGAGCTCCCTCTAGTGGTGGCTGTATAATCTGTATGTAGTGAGCCCCCCCTAGTGGTGACTGTATAATCTGTATATAGTGAGCTCCCTCTAGTGGTGGCTGTATAATCTGTATGTAGTGAACTCCCTCTACTGGTGGCTGTATAATCTGTATGTAGTGAGCTCACTCTAGTAGTGACTGTATAATCTGTATGTAGTGAGCTCCCTCTAGTGGTGGCTGTATAATCTGTATGTAGTGAGCTCCCTCTACTGGTGGCTGTATAATCTGTATGTAGTGAGCTCCCTCTAGTGGTAGATGTATAATATGTATGTAGTGAGCTCCCTCTAGTGGTGGCTGTATAATCTGTATGTAGTGAGCTCCCTCTACTGGTGGCTGTATAATCTGTATGTAGTGAGCTCCCTCTAGTGGTAGATGTATAATATGTATGTAGTGATATCCCTCTAGTGGTGGCTGTTTAATCTGTATGTAGTGAGCTCCCTCTAGTGGTGGCTGTATAATCTGTATGTAGTGAGCCCCCCCTAGTGGTGACTGTATAATCTGTATATAGTGAGCTCCCTCTAGTGGTGGCTGTATAATCTGTATGTAGTGAACTCCCTCTACTGGTGGCTGTATAATCTGTATGTAGTGAGCTCCCTCTAGTGGTGGCTGTATAATCTGTATGTAGTGAGCTCCCTCTACTGGTGGCTGTATAATCTGTATGTAGTGAGCTCCCTCTAGTGGTAGATGTATAATATGTATGTAGTGAGTTCCCTCTAGTGGTGGCTGTATAATCTGTATGTAGTGGGCTCCCTCTAGTGGTGGCTGTATAATCTGTATGTAGTGACCTCCCTCTAGTGGTGACTGTATAATCTGTATATAGTGAGCTCCCTCTAGTGGTGGCTGTATAATCTGTATGTAGTGACCTCCCTCTAGTGGTGACTGTATAATCTGTATATAGTGAGCTCCCTCTAGTGGTGGCTGTATAATCTGTATGTAGCGAGCTCCCTCTAGTGGTGGCTGTATAATCTGTATGTAGTGAACTCCCTCTACTGGTGGCTGTATAATCTGTATGTAGTGAGCTCACTCTAGTAGTGACTGTATAACCTGCATGTAGTGAGCTCCCTCTAGTGGTGACTGTATAATCTGTATGTAGTGACCTCCCTCTAGTGGTGGCTGTATAATCTGTATGTAGTGAGCTCCCTCTAGTGGTGACTGTATAATCTGTATGTAGTGACCTCCCTCTAGTGGTGACTGTATAATCTGTATGTAGTGAGCTCCCTCTAGTGGTGGCTGTATAATCTGTATGTAGTGAGCTCCCTCTAGTGGTGGCTGTATAATCTGTATGTGAGGAACTCCATCTAGTGGTGGCTGTATAATCTCTATGTAGTGAGCTCCCTCTAGTGGTGGCTGTATAATCTGTATGTAGTGACCTACCTCTAGTGGTGGCTGTATAATCTGTATGTAGTGAGCTCTCTCTACTGGTGGCTGATAATCTGTATGTAGTGAGCTCCCTCTACTGGTGGCTGTATAATCTATATGTAGTGAGCTCCCTCTAGTGGTAGATGTATAATATGTATGTAGTGAGTTCCCTCTAGTGGTGGCTGTATAATCTGTATGTAGTGGGCTCCCTCTAGTGGTGGCTGTATAATCTGTATGTAGTGACCTCCCTCTAGTGGTGACTGTATAATCTGTATATAGTGAGCTCCCTCTAGTGGTGGCTGTATAATCTGTATGTAGTGACCTCCCTCTAGTGGTGACTGTATAATCTGTATATAGTGAGCTCCCTCTAGTGGTGGCTGTATAATCTGTATGTAGTGAACTCCCTCTACTGGTGGCTGTATAATCTGTATGTAGTGAGCTCCCTCTAGTGGTAACTGTATAATCTGTATGTAGTGAGCTCCTCTAGTGGTGGCTGTATAATCTGTTTGTAGTGAGCTCCCTCTAGTGGTGACTGTATAATCTGTATGTAGTGAGCTCCCTCTAGTGGTGGCTGTATAATCTGTATGTAGTGAGCTCACTCTAGTAGTGACTGTATAATCTAAATGTAGTGAGCTCTCTCTACTGGTGGCTGATAATCTGTATGTAGTGAGCTCTCTCTAGTGGTAGCTGTATAGTCTGTATGCAGTGAGTGTAACAGCGGCTGCTGTACGCCGATGTTCCCCCGCTTATCGTCGTTGTCCCATACTCCGTGCTCAGGGGTGACCTGTGACCGGTGCTTCCCAGTTCACCGCTGCGGTCCTGGACTTTGTTTCGGTGTCATTGCTTCTGAGGATTCCACTCCACGGCTTCCACTCAGCCCTGGACACAGCATGAGGTCGGCTGATTTCATGTTACATTGCTCTAAGGGCAGAGCGCATCACTCCCTGGGTTGTGTGGGTTAGGTCAGGTGACCTCGCTGACCAACTCTGGCTCTCCTGCAGGTATTTAAGTGGCTCAGCTCCCTTCCCAGATGCCTCAGTGTCAAGGTCCTTGAGTTTGCTGGTTCCTGATACTCTTATGTGCTCCTGATCTGTACTTCGTTCCTGGACTCTGCTTATCGTCTGAACCCTGCCTGCTTGCTTTGTCTCTCCTGTTGCTGAACCGGATAGCCTGACCTGTACCTGTGCCGCCTGCCCTGACCTATTGCCTGTCGGACCACGTCTCTGCCTTATCCTTCGATCCTGCACCGTTGCTCCTGGTAACGTCTCAGCCCGCCTGACTACGCTTGTACTTCTGGTACCTACTAAGGGTACCGCCTAGTCCGCCCGGACCAGCTGCCACTGACTCGGGGATTGCTCTGGACTAGCCCCTGGCAACTACCCTAACGGCTCAAGTCTATCCTCACCATCTGAGGCTCTAGTGAAAACCAGGTAGTTGCTAAGTTACGCCCCTCCAGAGTATAGCTAGTCAGTGGCACAGTGGGCTTACACCCGCTGATCCGTGACAATACACTGAGGCCATGGACCCCGCTGGTCACTATCATTCAGGAATTATTTCATGAAGTGAGGCGTCAGAGCGAACGTCAGGATGTCATAATGCAGTTCATGCAAAATGTTGCTGCTCGCCTGGACGCCATCTCTTCTCCAGCTACTGCAGGGTCGTCAGCCGCTGCTACCCCTGCAATACCCCACCGGTGAATCCGAGTTTGTGTGCCACTGGTGTGCAACTTCCTCTGCCATCCCGCTATGGTGGAGATCCAAAAACCCGTTGTGGATTCCTGAACCAGTGTCTGATCCATTTTGAGTTGCATGGGCAAAAGTTTCCAACTGAGCGGTCCAAGGTTGCCTTCATCGTGTCCCTGCTGTCTGATCAGGCCCTTGCTTGGGCAAATCCTATTTGGGAACATGGAGGTCCAGAGACCATCAATCTGCAGTCTTTCCTGGCTTCCTTCCAGCTGGTCTTTGAAGTGCCCGGCCATACGTACTCCTCTGCATCAGCTCTGCTGCATCTATGACAGGGTTCGTCGTCTGTGGGTAAGTGCGCCATCCAGTTTCGTACCCTGGCTGCCAAACTGGCATGGAACACTGAGGCTCAGCTGGGGGTGTTCTGGGAGGGTCTTTCTGGCCAGATTAAGGATGAACTAGCTAGTCGCGACCGTCCTTCTACGCTGAATGACCTGATCACCTTGGCTACAAGGATATATATGCGCTTCAAGGAACGTGCTAAGGAGTTTGCGTGCACCAGAGGGCCACCTCGGTTGGCTCCATCCTTCCAGAGGCCGCTCCTTCCCCTAGTGTCCACCCTACCTGAAGATCCCATGCAAATAGAGCGCCTTCAATTGCCTGGCCAGGAACGTTTACTCCGCAAAGCAGAAAACCTGCGTTTGTATTGTGGTGGCAAGGCCCACTTCGAGTGTAATTGTCCCCAGAAGCCGGGAAACGCCAATGTCTAGGATCTGTTGGAGAGGTGGTCCTAGACAAAGAGAAGTCCTCTCCGAAACTTTCTGTTCCAGGGACTCTCTAACACAAGGGAGTCACGCTGTCTGTGCCTGCATTCTTGGACTCTCGGTCGACCGCTAATTTCATTCAGCAAGCTCTGGTCCATCAGTTCCAGCTTCCTACCATCTGTCTCGAAAGGCCTCTGTCAGTGGCCTCCGTTAATGGACTGCCACTCCCTGAACCAGTGACCTCCGTGACTATGCCCCTCAAGCTGCAAATTGGGGTTCTGAATTCTGAGATGATCTCCTTCTACATGCTGCCAGCGTCCATGAATCCAGTTATCCTCGGTCTTCCCTGGCTGTGTCAGCACTCTCCAGTTCTGGACTGGAACTCCAGTCATATTCTAAGTTAGGGATCATACTGTCATTTCACCTGTCTATCGGAGGTCCGACCTGCTTCCTCACCTACTGTGCCAGCAAACCTGCCTGGACTCCCGCAGCAGTATGCAGCATGCCAAACCACAGGGGAAACACGTGAGGCTCACGGTGGGCCGATGGGTGCAATAGTTCATGTACTCACGGTTAGCAGATGCCTCCCTGGGCTGACGTACAGTGGATGGGAAGACAGCACAAAATCCTCCGGGGCACTTTCTGTTGCAGGGAACACCAGCCAGATGGAAGTTGAGGTGCCCTTTATGGTGGTGATGTTTAGGGTGCTTGTGGCTGGGCCCCTGGTTCGTGACGCCAGCACCGTTAGGTACAAATGTTGAGAGTAGTGGTATTAAGAATGAGGAGTCGGTAGTTGTAAACCAGTTGAACATTTACTGACAATCAATAGTCTCTGGACAGTTGGTACAGATCATTAATGGAAAGCTTTTTACATAGCATAAGTAATAAGTTCACTTGTAATCCTATTATCAGGCAATGGCAGTTATCAATGAAGGAGTTGTCCCTTTTAAAGTAAACACTATACAGGCAAGGATCCTGGTAGTAATCCTAGGTTCACTTTACAGCACACTGGCACTAAGGATGGTAATAACTATTTATCTAGAAGTTATCCTTTAAGGGCGTTGTCATGGATGTAGTAGGGGAGAACACCAAAAGACAACAAGAAGGAAGGGGAAAGACACTAGGCCTCACCGCTAGGGAAGAAAAAGGGTCACCACCTAATAAAACCCTGCTACTGGCCCTAACTCCTATCCGTATGGGCACCTCTCGATGGTAGAGATGCCCATACACAGAAACCTAGAAAACCCTGGTGACCCTCGGATGCCCTAAAGGTAATGACAGGGCAGAGACAACCCGTTACTTCCCTGGTGAAGTAACCAGCGTCTCGCTGAGGCCTAGTAAACATCTGGGGGGGGGGGGAGGAATACAAAACACAACAAGCGGAACACTTAACTTCTGAGGATGATGGATGAACAGGACTTCAACAAGAACCACACTCCAGCTCTTCCAAAACCAAATGAAGCTATCCAGAGCAAGGAGTGATTGGTAAAGTCAGACTAAATAGGGATGGGTAAAGGTTACATGATCCACACCTGAACAGGAGGTGTGGACATACAAGCAACACACAGACATAGTGAAACCAAAAGAGGCTGTCAGATCACTAATGTGCAGATAATCTTTCAGACCTTCTAAAACCTGTCACAGGTGTAACAGGCGTTCCCCTCACGGCAGGCAAACACATCTGCTTTATTCTTTGGCAGGAAACTCTTCTAGAAAGGTTTAGGTTCTCACTACTACCCGGAAGGTTTAGTTAGTGATAAAGGCAATTCTGGCCTTAAATCGTCTAGTTGTGTCCAGGCACTTGGAAAGCTACTCCTGGTCACTTGTGCTAATGAGGTCCATAGGCGTAAGTTTAGTGGTTACCCTCGCTAGTCTCTCTGCTTCTCGGTGTATAGACTCACTGTCTGGTGCTTGTCTTCTGTAGATATCTCCTCTAGGCTTGATCAAGGCCCAGAGGAAAGGAACACAGCTACATGGTGACTTTAGCCTGTGTCTCTCCTCCATGAGCTTGCTTCTCCTCCTCTCACCAACTACTTTCTAACTCCAACTTACTCTGCATTCTCCTCTCAGCTGGACACCCCCCACTATATATATATATACACTATGTGGTGCCAGCACTATCTAGGGGCGAATGGATGTAATGACATTGCCAGCCAGAAAATAAAGAATACCATACATTACAATTACAGATGATTGAAGCGTCACCTTTACACACATATGTGGGACGCTGCATACCCCCCTGCAGTAGATATAAAAAGTCTACACACCCCTGAAAAAATGTCAGGTTTCTGTGCTGTAAAAAAATGAGACAAAGATAAATCATTTCAGAACTTTTTCCACCTTTAATGTGACCTATAAACTGTTCCACTCAATTGAAAAAAAAACTGGAATCTTTTAGGTGGAGGGAAGAAAAAAATAATAATAATAATAATGTGGTTGCATAAGTGTGCACACCCTCTTATAACTGGGGATGTAGCGATGTTCAGAATAAAGCAATCACATTCAGAATCCTGTTAGATCGGAGTCAGCATACACCGGCCATCATGTAAAGTGCCTCTGATTGACCCCAGATAAAGTTCAGCTGCTCTAGTTGGTCTTTCCTGAAATGTTCTTGGTCACATCCGACAGCAGAAGCCACGGTCCACAGAGAGCTTCCAAAGCATCAGAGGGATCTCATTGTTAGAAGGTATCAGTCAGGAGAAGGGGACAAGAGAATTTCCAAGGCATTAGATCTACCATGGAACACAGTGGAGACCGTCATCATCAAGTGGAGGAAATATGGCCCAACAGTGACATCACCAAGAACTGGACTTCCCTCCAAAATGGATGAAAAGACGAGAAGAAAACTGGTCTGGGAGGCGACCAAGAGGTCTACAGCAATATTAAAGGAGCTGCAGGAATATCTGGCAAGTACTGGCTGTGTGGTCCATGTGCCAACAATCTCCCGTATTCTCCATATGTCTGGGCTATGGGGCAGAGGGGCAAGACGAAAGCCTTTTCTTACCAAGAGAAACATCCAAACCAGGCTACATTCTGCAAAAACACATCTGAAGTTTTCCAAAAGCATGTGGGGAAAGGTGTTATGGTCGGATGAAACCAAGGTTGAACTTTTTGGCCATAATTCCAAAAGATATGTTTGGCACAAAAACAACACTGCGCATCACCAGAAGAACCCCATCCCCACAGTGAAGCCTGGTGGGGGGAGCATCATGCCAAGGGGCTGTTCTTCTTCAGCTGGAACTGGGGCCTTAGTTAAGCTCGAGGGAATTCTGAACAGTTCCAAATACCGGTCAATATTGGCCCAAAACCTTCAGGCTTCTGCTAGAAAGCTGAACATGAAGAGGAACTTCATCTCTCAGCATGACAACGACCCAAAGCATACATCCAAATCAACAAAGGAATGGCCTCACCAGAAGAAGACAGTTTTGGAATGGCCCAGCCAGAGCCCAGACCTGAATCCGATTGACAATCTGTGGGGTGATCTGAAGAGTAGAGATGGCCCGAACTATCCGACGGCGAACAGTTCCCGGCGAACATAGCTTGTTCGCGTTCGCCTCTGCCGGGCGAACACATGCGATGTTCGGTCCGCCCCCTATACATCATCATTGAGCAAACTTTGACCCTGTACCTCACAGTCAGCAGACACATTCCAGCCAATCAGCAGCATACCCTCCCTCCCAGACCCTCCCACCTCCTGCACAGCATCCATTTTAGATTCATTCTGAAGCTGCAGTCTTAGTGAGAGGAGGGAGACTGTAACTGCTGCTGATTTAATTGGGAAATCGATAGCTAGGCTAGTGAATTCAGTGTCCACTCCAGTCCTGAAAGACTCATCTGATCTCTGCTGTAAGGACAGCGTCCTGACAGCACCCCAAAAAGCCCTTTTTAGGGCTGCAACATTAGTCTGCTTTTTTTTTTCCTTTATATACATATTGCAGTTGCCTGGCCTGCCTGTGTGTGAGGAGCTGCAGGCCCACAGACTGTAGTGTGCCCACTGCCAGTGCTCACCCCTGTCATTCCGTGTGGCACAGGACTTTGCTTAAAAAAAGGCACTTAATTTTTACACTTTAATCTAAGGTTAGTTGCCTGCCAGTGTGTGTCAGGCTGACTTCCACTGACTGTAGTGTGCCCACTGCCAGTGCCCACCACTCATACCGGCTGGCACAGGACTTTGCATAAAAAAGGCATTTAATTTTTACACTTTAGTGTAATTTCAGCTGCTTGCCTGCTGCTAGTGTGTGTCAGGCCGACTTCAACTGACTGTAGTGTGCCCACTGCCAGTGCCCACCCCTGTCATCCCGTGTGGCACAGGACTTTGCTTAAAAAAAAGGCACTTCATTTTTACACTTTAATCTAAGGTTAGTTGCCTGCCAGTGTGTGTCAGGCCGACTTCAACTGACTGTAGTGTGCCCACTGCCAGTGCCCACCCCTGTCATCCCGAGTGGCACAGGACTTTGCTTAAAAAATAGGCACTTAATTTTTACACTTTAATCTAAGGTTAGTTGCCTGCCAGTGTGTGTCAGGCTGACTTCCACTGACTGTAGTGTGCCCACTGCCAGTGCCCACCACTCATACCGGCTGGCACAGGACTTTGCTTAAAAAAAAGGCACTTCATTTTTACACTTTAATCTAAGGTTAGTTGCCTGCCAGTGTGTGTCAGGCCGACTTCAACTGACTGTAGTGTGCCCACTGCCAGTGCCCACCCCTGTCATCCCGAGTGGCACAGGACTTTGCTTAAAAAATAGGCACTTAATTTTTACACTTTAATCTAAGGTTAGTTGCCTGCCAGTGTGTGTCAGGCTGACTTCCACTGACTGTAGTGTGCCCACTGCCAGTGCCCACCACTCATACCGGCTGGCACAGGACTTTGCTTAAAAAAGGCATTTAATTTTTACACTTTAATGTAATTTCAGCTGCTTGCCTGCTGCTAGTGTGTGTCAGGCCGACTTCAACTGACTGTAGTGTGCCCACTGCCAGTGCCCACCCCTGTCATACCGAGTGGCACAGGACTTTGCTTAAAAAATAGGCACTTAATTTTTACACTTTAATCTAAGGTTAGTTGCCTGCCAGTGTGTGTCAGGCTGACTTCTACTGACTGTAGTGTGCCCACTGCCAGTGCCCACCACTCATACCGGCTGGCACAGGACTTTGCATAAAAAAGGCATTTAATTTTTACACTTTAGTGTAATTTCAGCTGCTTGCCTGCTGCTAGTGTGTGTCAGGCCGACTTCAACTGACTGTAGTGTGCCCACTGCCAGTGCCCACCCCTGTCATCCCGTGTGGCACAGGACTTTGCTTAAAAAAAAGGCACTTCATTTTTACACTTTAATCTAAGGTTAGTTGCCTGCCAGTGTGTGTCAGGCCGACTTCAACTGACTGTAGTGTGCCCACTGCCAGTGCCCACCCCTGTCATCCCGAGTGGCACAGGACTTTGCTTAAAAAATAGGCACTTAATTTTTACACTTTAATCTAAGGTTAGTTGCCTGCCAGTGTGTGTCAGGCTGACTTCCACTGACTGTAGTGTGCCCACTGCCAGTGCCCACCACTCATACCGGCTGGCACAGGACTTTGCTTAAAAAAGGCATTTAATTTTTACACTTTAATGTAATTTCAGCTGCTTGCCTGCTGCTAGTGTGTGTCAGGCCGACTTCAACTGACTGTAGTGTGCCCACTGCCAGTGCCCACCCCTGTCATACCGAGTGGCACAGGACTTTGCTTAAAAAATAGGCACTTAATTTTTACACTTTAATCTAAGGTTAGTTGCCTGCCAGTGTGTGTCAGGCTGACTTCCACTGACTGTAGTGTGCCCACTGCCAGTGCCCACCCCTGTCATACCGAGTGGCACAGGACTTTGCTTAAAAAATAGGCACTTAATTTTTACACTTTAATCTAAGGTTAGTTGCCTGCCAGTGTGTGTCAGGCTGACTTCCACTGACTGTAGTGTGCCCACTGCCAGTGCCCACCACTCATACCGGCTGGCACAGGACTTTGCTTAAAAAAGGCATTTAATTTTTACACTTTAATGTAATTTCAGCTGCTTGCCTGCTGCTAGTGTGTGTCAGGCCGACTTCAACTGACTGTAGTGTGCCCACTGCCAGTGCCCACCCCTGTCATACCGAGTGGCACAGGACTTTGCTTAAAAAATAGGCACTTAATTTTTACACTTTAATCTAAGGTTAGTTGCCTGCCAGTGTGTGTCAGGCTGACTTCCACTGACTGTAGTGTGCCCACTGCCAGTGCCCACCCCTGTCATACCGAGTGGCACAGGACTTTGCTTAAAAAATAGGCACTTAATTTTTACACTTTAATCTAAGGTTAGTTGCCTGCCAGTGTGTGTCAGGCTGACTTCCACTGACTGTAGTGTGCCCACTGCCAGTGCCCACCACTCATACCGGCTGGCACAGGACTTTGCTTAAAAAAGGCATTTAATTTTTACACTTTAATGTAATTTCAGCTGCTTGCCTGCTGCTAGTGTGTGTCAGGCCGACTTCAACTGACTGTAGTGTGCCCACTGCCAGTGCCCACCCCTGTCATACCGAGTGGCACAGGACTTTGCTTAAAAAATAGGCACTTAATTTTTACACTTTAATCTAAGGTTAGTTGCCTGCCAGTGTGTGTCAGGCTGACTTCCACTGACTGTAGTGTGCCCACTGCCAGTGCCCACCACTCATACCGGCTGGCACAGGACTTTGCATAAAAAAGGCATTTAATTTTTACACTTTAGTGTAATTTCAGCTGCTTGCCTGCTGCTAGTGTGTGTCAGGCCGACTTCAACTGACTGTAGTGTGCCCACTGCCAGTGCCAACCACTGATACCGGGTGGCACAGTAGCTTGCCGATAAATAAGGCATTTAATTTTTAGACAGTAGTCTAAATTCAGTTGCTTGCCTGCTGCCAGTGTGTGTCAGGCCCGCTTCCACTGACTGTAGTGTGCCCACTGCCAGTGCCAACCACTGATACCGGGTGGCACAGTAGCTTGCCGATAAATAAGGCATTTAATTTTTAGACAGTAGTCTAAATTCAGTTGCTTGCCTGCTGCCAGTGTGTGTCAGGCCCTCTTCCACTGACTGTAGTGTGCCCACTGCCAGTGCCAACCACTCATACCGGGTGGCACAGTAGCTTGCCGATAAATAAGGCATTTAATTTTTACACTTTAGTGTAATTTCAGTTGCTTGCCTGCTGCCAGTGTGTGTCAGGCCCGCTTCTACTGACTGTAGTGTGCCCACTGCCAGTGCCAACCACTGATACCATCTCCCCGTTCGAAAAATCTATTCAATAAATGGCACCCAGATTGGGGACGTTAGAGGGATTAAACTGATGAGAATAGTACTACAGAAAATACCACTCATATCGGGTGTGACAGTAAATTGCACGGCGCAGACGCAGTCACCGTGGATAAAAACAAAGGGGAGGGAGCCAGCGTTTTTTTAACCATCTCCCCGTTCGAAAAATCAATTCAATTGACCTTTCGGGGACCCTTGGTGTTGTACGTGGCTGGGTGGAGGAAGAAACCTTCAATGACATCACCGGGACGTGGCTAGCTTGGTATCCAACCTTGTGCAAATGGGGAGTTTGCGGTTGTGCAAATGAACTGTTTGCGGTGCATTAAAAGGGGAGTTTGGTCTGTCAATGTCTGTGATGCGGGCGTAACCCTTACACTACCTGATCGATACAACATCATACCTGATCGTATACACACACTGGATGTTTTAAAGCACGTTATTCCAAACAATTTAGGAATGTTAGTTGATTTATGCCCTTTATGGATTAAAACCCGACTCTGCGTCCACTACGTAATTTTCCATGGGAGTTTTGCCATAGATCCCCCTCCGGCATGCCACAGTCCAGGTGTTAGACCCCTTGAAACAACTTTCTCATCACTATTGTGGCCAGAAAGAGTCCCTGTGGGTTTTAAAATTCGCCTGTCTATTGAAGTCTATGGCGGTTCGCCCGGTTCGCCAGTTCGCGAACATTTGCGGAAGTTCTCGTTCGCTGTTCGCGAACTGAAAATTTTATGTTCGCGACATCACTACTGAAGAGGGCTGTGCCCAGGAGATGCCCTCGCAATCTGTGGGGTGATCTGAAGAGGGCCGTGCCCAGGAGATGCCCTCGCAAACTGTGGGGTGATCTGAAGAGGGCTGTGCCCAGGAGATGCCCTCGCAATCTATGGGGTGATCTGAAGAGGGCTGTGCCCAGGAGATGCCCTCACAATCTGTGGGGTGATCTGAAGAGGGCTGTGCCCAGGAGATGCCCTCGCAATCTGTGGGGTGATCTGAAGAGGGCTGTGCCCAGGAGATGCCCTCACAATCTGTGGGGTGATCTGAAGAGGGCCGTGCCCAGGGGATGCCCTCACAATCTGTGGGGTGATCTGAAGAGGGCTGTGCCCAGGAGATGCCCTCGCAATCTGTGGGGTGATCTGAAGAGGGCTGTGCCCAGGAGATGCCCTCGCAATCTGTGGGGTGATCTGAAGAGGGCCGTGCCCAGGAGATGCCCTAACAATCTGTGGGTGATCTGAAGAGGGCTGAGCCCAGGAGATGCCCTCACAATCTGTGGGGTGATCTGAAGAGGGCTGTGCCCAGGAGATGCCCTCGCAATCTGACAGATTTGGAGGGTTTTTGCAAAGAAGAGTCAAAATGTGCCGTGCTGATAGACTCATCCCCAAAAAGACTGAGTGCTGGAATAAAATCAAAAGGGGCTTCAACAAAGTATTAGTTTAGGGTGTGCACACTTATGCAACCAGATTATTTTATTTTTATATTTTTTCTTCCCTCCACCTAAAAGATTTCAGTTTGTTTTTCAGTTGAGTCGTACAGTTTATAGGTCACATTGAAGGTGGAAAAAGTTCTGAACTGATTTATCTTTGTCTCATTTTTTTACATCACAGAAACCTGACCTTTATACAGGGGCGTGTAGACTTTTTATATCCACTGTAAGTCGTCCTCGATGTCTGCAGTGATTGGAGCTGTGGATCTCTACGCCGTCACCTAAAACACACCAAATAAACGCCACAAAAATACAAATATGGATATAAATATTCTAGACAATTTATCACATATACATTTTGCATTTTTCACATTAAATAGCAAAAAGGAATAATGGGCGTTGTTCTTCTTTTTTACTTGACGGGGACAAAATGGGCGGTGATTTCACATTTGGGGCAATACAGTCCATGACATAGTCCTGAGACAAAGTCCATCCCTGATTTGGGGTATAAATAATTAGTAATACCAAGGGTTAATTAAAGTGCAAAGTTTTTGATTTATAGAAAGCTGTGCGTTGCATAGGATAAGGCACAGAAAAATGGCTTTCTGGGAACAGTTCTTGAACGTTGCAGCAAACTTTGGTTATTTTTAAAGTTCCAGATAACCTGAGAAAGGGGTAAGAAGAGAATAAAATGATACAAACATAAAGTGCAACTTGGATCTTTTCTGGATTGTGGAGTCCATAGTAGAGTCTTTTAAAAGGGGCAAAGGGCTCCACAGTGGCTTGGAGAAACTGCCACCACAACAACAAACATCAGAGTCCCTTAAGCAACAGTGTCTCTTGCTCCATTTTTAATAATGGGTTTCTACCATCAGAATTTCAGTTATGTGGCTGACTGACCCTAGCGATGCGCTAATGTCAGCTCTACATAACAGTGTTCTTTTTACATTTGTCCCTGCGGCCGTTCTCCTAAAAAACACACTTTTACAATATGCTAATGAGCCTATAGGTGCTATGTGGGCGTTGATTCAGCACATAGAGGCCCCGTCTACTCACCCTTTATCCTGCCCAGGTCCTCCGTCTAGCTCGCCCCGCTCCTCTTGAGTGACGTCCGAGTTCACAGCATCGCTGATGAAATCCCACGCCTGCGCCGTCCACTTCTGTATTCGGCGCAGGCGCAGTGAGTGAAGGACGCGCTCCTGGTGCCGGCTTCCTCACTGCGCCTGCGCGGACTACGTCACAGTGAGGAAGCTGGCACCAGAAGCACGTCATTCAATCACTGCGCCTGCGCCAAATACAGAAGTGGACGGCGCAGGCGCGGGATTTCGTCAGCGATGCTGCGAACTCGGACATCACTCAAGAGGAGCGGGGGGGCTAGACGGAGGACCTGGGCGGGATAAAGGGTGGACTGAGCCTCTACGTGCTGAATCAACGCCCACATAGCACCTAGAGGCTCATTAGCATATTGCAAAAGTGTGTTTTTTAGGAGAACGGCCGCAGGGACAAATGTAAAAAGAACACTGTTATGTAGTGCTGACATTAGCGCATCGCTAGGGTCAGTCAGCCACATAATAGAAATTCTGATGGTAGAAACCCTTTAAGAATACCATACATTTACAGATGTTTGAAGCGTCCCCTTTACACACACATGTGGGACGCTGCAAGTACACCAGTTTTGCAGATGTTTTTAGCAATAAAGAGGCAGAGACCCTGCCTCCTCATCGTCCGTATGATTGTCCGATTGACCTTCTGCCTGGTGCCACTCCTCCTCGTGGTCGAGTCTATCCCCTCTCACTTCCCGAGAACCAAACTAAGTCTGAGTACATTAAGGAAAATCTCAAGAGGGGTTTTATCCGGAAATCTACTTCACCAGCTGGTGCCGGGTTCTTCTTTGTGCAAAAAAAAAGATAGATTCTTACAGCCCTGTATTAACTATCGTGGTCTGAATAAGGTCACAATCAAGAACCGATACCCTCTACCGCTAATCTTTGAACTCTTCGACAGGATCTGGGGAGCTAAGGTCTTTACTAAATCTTTACTGTGCTCAAAATAAAATCTCCAGGAGCAAACCGCCTGGTCTGTGGTTACCGCTACCTGTTCCTGATGCTCCATGCCATAGTTTTTTTTACAGATCTGTTCAGCTGGATGTACCGTGATTTGGGTGGTTGTGGACCGCTTCTCCAAGATGGCGCACTTCATTCCTTTGACTGGATTGCCCTCGGCTACGGAACTTGCTAAACTGTTCGTGAAACATATATTTCGTCTGCATGGTTTCCCCCGGGGAATATTGTTTCTGATCGGGGAGTTCAGTTTACCTCCAAGCTCTGGAGAGCTCTTTGCCAACTGCTAGAAGTTGACCTGGACTTCTCCTCCAGTTATCACCCCCAAACCAACGGGCAAGTAGAGTGGGTCAAACAGATATTGGAGAATTACCTTCGTCATTTTGTTTCAGCTCACCACAACAACTGGGTACAATTGTTACCTTGGGCAGAGTTCTCCTACAATAACCATACTAGTGAGTCTACGGGGTCATCTCCTTTCTTTGTCGTTTTTGGACAGAATCCTCGTACTCTTCTCCCTGTTCCTATATGTTCTGGGGTACCAGCGGCGGATTCCTCTTTTAGGGATTTTTTGAAGATCTGGCAGGATACCAAGATTTGCATCGATAAAGCATTGACCCGCATGAAGAAGAATGCAGACAGGAAAAGAAGAAAACCGCCTCAGTTCTCGCCAGGAGATAAGGTATGGCTCTCCTCCAGAAACATCCGTTTAAGGGTTCCTAGTTTCAAGTTTGATCAATGAAGTGACCTATAAGTTATGGCTACCTCTCTATCTTCGTGTCCCCAATGCCTTCCACGTATCCTTGCTCAAACCGGTAGTCCTTAACTGCTTCTCAACAGCTCCGTCTACGGCGACTCCGGTGTCTAAAGACTCGGAAGAGACATTGGAGGTCAAGGACATACTACCTGGTGGATTGGATAAGCTTCGGTCCGGAAGAGAGGTCTTGGGATTCGGAGGAGAATATTCATGCTCTGGACCTGATAAAAAGGTTCTTGTCCCGTCATGGACTCAAGAAAAGGGGCATAAGGGGGGGTACTATAACAGTGGTTGCTGTATGCTGCTGTTCACCCGCTTATCGCCGTGGTCCCGAGCGCCGCACTCAGCGGTGACTTGTGGCTAGTGCTTCGCAGTTTACCGCTGCGGTCCTGGGCTCTGTAGGTGTCATTGCTTCTGAGGATTCCACTCCACAGCTTCCACTCAGCCCTGGTCACAGCTTGAGTTCGGCTGGTTTCGTGTTACAATGCTCTAAGGGCGAACCACATCACTCCCTGGGCTGTGTGGGTTAGGTCAGGTGACTCGCTGACCAACTCTGGCTCTCCTGCAGGTATTTAAGAGGCTCAGCAATCTTCCCAGATGCCTCAATGTCAAGGTCCTTGAGTTTGTTGGTTCCTGATACTCTTGTGTGCTCCTGATCTGTACTTCGTTCCTGGACTCTGCTTATCGTCTGATCCCTGCCTGCTTGCTTTGTCTCTCCTGTTGCCGACCCGGATTGCCTGACCTGTACCTGTGCCTTGACCTATTGCCTGTCTGACCACGTCTCTGCCTTATCCTTCGGTCCTGCACCATTGCTCCTGGTAACGTCTCTGCCTACCTGACTACGCTGGTACTTCTGGTACCTACTCAGGTACCTCCGGGTCTGCCCGGACCAGCTGCCACTGACTCGGGGATTGCTCTGGACTAGCCCCTGGCAACTACCCTAACGGCTCAAGTCTATCCTCACCATCTGAGGCTCTAGTGAAAACCAGGTAGTTGCTTAGACACGCCCCTCCAGTCAGTGGCACAGTGGATTCACACCCGCTGATCCGTGACAGTGAGCTCCCTCTAGTGGCGGCTCTATAATCTGTATGAAGTGTTGAGTGCAGGCTGTTACAGAGGATTGGCTACACTGGATACAATGTAACAAACCTTTAGCTGTTATAAATATTTGGTTGCAATGATTTTTCAGGCTCTAGCTGCAATGAACATATCTAGCTGTAATGAGCATGTTCCCATTCGCTAACAGCAAGCAGAAATCCATACCTTCCAACTTTTGAAAATGGCAAAGAGGGACAATATGTGCAGCGCGCATCACGGTCCTTTTTTTTTCATACTAGGCCATGCCTCTAACTCCGCCCAAAGCATAATTACTGACTCATCAGAACTGCAGCAGCTGGGGATCAGTTAGGTAAATATAAGTTCCTTAATTTTTTTACAGCATGTGGAGCCCCTGGGACAATTTTTTGTCTTGTGCTTCAATATCCATATAAATATTAGCACATAAATCATCAGATTATAGATATTTTAAGGACCAAATTGCACCAAATAATGAAGTTATGGCCTAATATACAGGTAGAAACCATACAGATAGTTTAGTAAGGAGCAATTTAGTAAATTTATTAAGGCATATTTATTCACTAATTCCCCAGGTCAAAAAGAGAGACATTTAAGGATCAAAGAGGGACAGAGGGACATGGGTCCAAAATAGGGACTGTCCCTCTAAAAGAGGGACACTTGAGAGGTATGGAAATCTTACAAATGATGCCTGTTTTTCTAGTGTTAAAAAGTCACAAAGCCCATTGTTTTGGTTTTTAAAATACACTGAACAAAAGTATAAACTCAACACTTTCGGTTTTGCTCCCATTTTGCATGAGCTGAACTCAAAGATCTGAAACCTTTTCTACAGACACAAAAGACCCATTACTCTCAAATATTGTTCACAAATCTGTCTAAATCTGTGTTAGTGAGCACTTCTCCTTTGCCGAGATAATCCATCCCACCCAGTGGCGTAGGGATCGACATAGCAGCCATAGCAATGGCTATGGGGCCCTACGCCACTGGGGGGCCCGGGCTGCCAGCTGAGGATAAAAAAAACTAACATTTGAGTGGCGGTGCGATATGGGCCCCGGGCCCCCCCTTCATTGGTGGCAGCGGCAGTTCCGATCGGAGTCCCAGCAGTGTAATGCTGGGGCTCCGATCGGTTACCATGGCAGCCAGGACGCTACTGGTCCTGGCTGCCATGGTCAGTAAGTCAACAGCATACTTACATGCGCGGTGGCCGCCGGGGCGCTCCTCCTTCTTGTAACTCGTCACAGGTCTGTGGGGCGCATTGCTATAAGCATAAGCAATGCGCCGCACAGACCTGTGACGAGTTACAAGAAGGAGGAGCGCCAGGCAGCCACAGCACATGTAAGTATGCTGCTGACTAACTGACCATGGCAGCCAGGACCAGTAGCGTCCTGGCTGCCATGGTAACCGATCGGAGCCCCAGCATTACACTGCTGGGACTCCGATCGGAACTGCTGCTGCCACCAATGAAGGGGGTGTGGAGGGCACACTGCCCACCAATGATTAGCGGGGAGGGGGGGAGGGCACACTGCCCACCAATGATTTAGATACCTGGAAGGGCGCACTGGGTGCTGATGGAGAGGGTACTGGGGGCTGGTGAGAGGCACTAGGTGCCTAATGGAGAGGGTACTGGGGACTGGTGAGAGGCACTGGGGGCTGATGGAGAGGCACTGGGGGCTAGTGAGAGGCACTGGGGCTGATGGAGAGGCACTGGGGCTGGTGAGAGGCACTGAGGGCTGGTGAGAGGCACTGGGGGCTGATGGAGAGGCACTGGGGGCTGGTGAGAGGCACTGGAGGCTGATGGAGAGGCACTGGGGCTGGTGAGAGGCACTGAGGGCTGGTGAGAGGCACTGGGGGCTGATGGAGAGGCACTGGGGGCTGGTGAGAGGCACTGGGGGCTGATGGAGAGGCACTGGGGGCTGGTGAGAGGCACTGGAGGCTGATGGAGAGGCACTGGGGCTGGTGAGAGGGACTAGGGACCTAATGGTGAGAGGCACTGGGGGCTGATGGAGAGGCATTGGGGGCTGGTGAGAGGCACTGTGGGCTGGTGAGAGGCACTTGGGGCTGATGGAGAGGCACTGGGGGCTGGTGAGAGGCACTGGGGGTTGATGGAGAGGCACTGGGGGCTGATGAGAGGCACTGGGGGCTGCTATGAGGCTACTGGGGGCTGCTATAAGGCTACTGGGGGCTGCTATAAGGCTACTGGGGGCTGCTATGAGGCATGGGGCTCTTATCCGAGGTCTGATTGGGGGTCATTCATATTAGGGTCTGAGCTGAGGTGTTATCTGAGGTCTTATTGGGGTCTTATTACCATTGGGGATCTTATTGGGGCTGTTAGCTGAGGTCTGATTAACATTGGGGGTCTGATTGGTGGTCTGACCTGAGGTGTAATGAAAATTTTTTTTTTCTGGAGCAGCTTGGAGAAAAAAAGCCTCACACTCCTTCTGCCCAGCCAAGTGAGCCAGCACCCCTGAGGCCAAGCCAGCCAGCACCCCTGAGGCCAAGCCTGCAAAGCACCCCTGAGGCCAAGCCAGCCAGCACCCCTGAGTTTAAGCCTGTCAGCACCCCGGAGGCTAAGCCTGCCAGCACCCCTGAGGCCAAGCCTGCCAGCACCCCTGCGGCCAAGCCTGTCAGCACCCCTGAGGCCAAGTCTGTCAGCACCCCTGAGTGCTGTAAGTAAATTATATATAAGGGGAGCTTATAATATGAAAGAGACTAATTATGTCAGAGCTGCTCTTCACCTACACGTGTATCAGCACTAGATATATACCTCTTACTCTCCCTAATACCCAAACTACACAAGATACACATCCCTACCTTCTGTCTAATACACATACACACCCCACGATATGTTCTTTCACCTTCTTGTGTTACAGACCCCTGTACAATTTAACAATCTTCTTTAACACACAGACATTTAGATTCATACATTTCCTACACTGGCACAAATGCGTTGGCGAGGTCCGAGAGGTATGTGGGGGTGGAAGATACGGGGGGGCCCATAAATTTTTTTTTGCTATGGGGCCCAGTCATTTCTAGCTACACCCCTGATCCCACCTCACAGGTGTGGCTTATCAAGGTGCTGATTAGACAGCATGAATATTGCACAGGTGTGCCTTAGACTGCCCACAATAAAAGGTCACTCTGAAATGTGTAGTTTGATCACAGAGCACAATGCCACAGATATCGCAACGTTTGAGGGAGCGTGTGTGTAACCACACCAGCCCAGGACCTCCACATCCAGCATGTTCACCTCCATGATAGTCTGAGACCAGCTACCCGGACAGCGGCAGCAATAATCTGTTTGCATAACCAAAGAATTTCTGCACAAACTGCCAGAAGCCGTCTCAGGGAAGCACGTTGTAGAGGCGTTCTGTTCACGGAGGAGTCCCGGTTTTTACTGTTCAGGGCAGATGGCAGACAGCGTGTGTGGCGTCGCGTGGATGAGCAGTTTGCTGACGTCAACTTTGTGGATGGAGTGGCCCATGGTGGCGGTGGGGTTACGGTATGGGCAGGCGTATGTTATGGACAACGAGCACAGGTGCATTTTATTGATGGCATTCTGAATGCACAGAGATCCCGTGAGGAGATCCTGGGGCCCATTGTTGTGCCGTTCATCCACGACCATCACCTCATGTTGCAGCCTGATAATGCACGGCCCCATATTGCAGGGATCTGTGCACAACTCCTGGCAGCTGAAAACATCCCAGTTCTTGCCTGGCAGCATACTCACCGGACATGTCACCCATCGAGCATGTTTGGGACGCTCTGGATCGGCGTATACGACAGCGCGTTCCAGTTCCTGCCAATATTCTGCAACTTCGCAGCTATTGAAGAGGAGCGGACCAACATCCCACAGGCCACAATCAGCAACCTGATCAACTCTGTGCCACGGAGATGTGTTGCACTGTGTGAGGCAAATGGTGGCCACACCAGATACTGACTGGTTTTCTGGACCCCCCCCCCCCCCCCTTCCCCAGTAAGGCAAAACTGTGCACATTTCAGAGTTGACTTATATTGTGGGCAGTCTAAGGCACACTGTGCAATATTCATTCTGTCTAATCAGCACCTTGATCTGCCACACCTGTGAGGTGGGATGGATTATCTCGGCAAAGGAGAAGCGCTCACTACACAGATTCAGACAGATTTGTGAACAATATTTGGGAGTAATGGGTCTTTTGTGTCTGTAGGAAATGTTTCAGATCTTTGAGTTCAGCTCATGCAAAATGGGAGCAAAACCAAAAGTGTTGTGTTTATATTTTTGTTCAGTGTAAATCTAGTAGCAACATCCTTTCCAGTTTCCACAAAGGGGGTGTGGCAAGGGCAGTGAGTGGGCGGGGCCATCTATGAGCTGCAGTAGATTTCAGTCTGGCTTGCGGATCCTTATAAATTAAATGACTCCTCTGGTGGCGCAGGGCCCATCAAGACCAGCATAGCACCCGTCACCCTTTACAAGTCGGGGCCAAAGTTTATGAGAAAGAAGCACACACTGATTTATTAGAATAAACTCAGACCGTCCGACTGCAGAGCCGTGTGCATTTTACTTAGCTGGGTGCCGACTGCAGAGCTGGGTGCTGACTACAGAGCCGGGTGCAGACTGCAGAGCTAGGTGCCGACTGCAGAGCTGGGTGCTGACTACAGAGCCGGGTGCAGACTGCAGAGCTAGGTGCCGACTGCAGAGCTGGGTTCTGACTGCAGAGCCAGGTGCCGACTGCAGAGCTGGGTGCTGACTACAGAGCTGGGTGCTGACTACAGAGCTGGGTTCTGACTACAGAGCCGGGTGCCGACTGCAGAGCCAGGTGCCGACTGCAGAGCTGGGTGCTGACTGCAGAGCTGGGTGCTGACTACAGAGCTGGGTGCTGACTGCAGAGCTGGGTGCTGACTACAGAGCCGGGTGCCGACTGCAGAGCTAGGTGCCGACTGCAGAGCCGGGTGCCGACTGCAGAGCTAGGTGCCGACTGCAGAGCCAGGTGCCGACTGCAGAGCTGGGTGCCGACTGCAGAGCAGGGTGCCGACTGTAGAGCCGGGTGCCGACTGCAGAGCTAGGTGCCGACTGTAGAGCCGGGTGCCGACTGCAGAGCTGGGTGCTGACTGCAGAGCTGGGTGCCGACTGCAGAGCTAGGTGCCGACTGCAGAGCCGGGTGCCGACTGCAGAGCTGGGTGCCGACTGTAGAGCCGGGTGCTGACTGCAGAGCTAGGTGCCGACAGCAGTGCTGGATGCTTACTACAGAGCTGGTTGCTGATTACTGAGCTGGGTGCTGATTGCAGTGCTGTGTGAGGACTGCAGGGTCGGGTGCTGACTGCAGAGCTGGGTGCTGATAATTGAGTTGGGTGCTGACTACAGAGCTGGTTGCTGACTACAGAGCTGGTTGCTGATTACTGAGCCGGTTGCTGATTACTGAGCCGGTTGCTGATTACTGAGCCGGTTGCTGACTGCAGAGCTGGTTGCTGATAATTGAGTTGGTTGCTGACTGCAGAGCTGGTTGCTGATTACTGAGCTGGTTGCTGATTACTGAGCCGGTTGCTGATTACTGAGCTGGTTGCTGATTACTGAGCCGGTTGCTGATTACTGAATCGGTTGCTGATTACTGAGCCGGTTGCTGATTACTGAGCCGGTTGCTGATTACTGAATCGGTTGCTGACTGCAGAGCTGGTTGCTGATTACTGAGCCGGTTGCTGACTGCAGAGCTGGTTGCTGACTGCAGAGCTGGTTGCTGATTACTGAGCCGGTTGCTGACTGCAGTACTGGTTGCTAATAACTGAGTTGGGTGCTGACTACAGAGCTGGTTGCTGATTACTGAGCCGGTTGCTGACTGCAGAGCTGGTTGCTAATAACTGAGTTGGGTGCTGACTACAGAGCTGGCTGCAGACTAGGAGTAGGAGTCATTCTCTTGCTTGTGTCATCCTCCGCTTTGTGATGCTTTTATAGCTACTACATATGGAGGAAGTGAACACTGGGCGGGGGGCAGTATGAGGCGTTCTCCTGAGTGGAGAGGATTTACTCCATCACTGTCCACACAGATGAGGATCTCAGAACTGGAGGTGTTTAAGCAGGGGCGGACTTAACACAAATTCCTGTGACAAGCCCCTCCTCCTTGACTCTTGCTAACTGCATGGTGAGGGATCCACATACTTTCCTAGCACATGGACCTTGGCTATTTCCTCTCCTGAAAATTAACACCTTAGTAACTGCCCGCTGTGATTTCATGGTTGGCAAAGTCTGCAGCAATGTGTCTTGTCATCACTGCAGTAACTCCTACAATCCAGCAGAAGCAGAGACTCAGAGGAAGAGACAGGCATCTGATCATTAAGGGGTTAAAGAGGCTCCCCACCCCCCGAAAAAAAATCTATAATCCTATAATCAATAGTCCTCAACTTGTTATTTGTCCTTTGATCCTCACCGTGTCAGCACAGAGGGGGGGTGCACTGTAAACCCCCGTAGACAGCTGTCATACAATCATGCCGGTCACATATAGGCACTCTGCTCTTGTATAGTGTTATTAAGGAATATTCTACAGCAGGGATATCACACTCTCGGTCCTCTTGCTGTTCCATCATGTCTGAACAGACTAGAGCTATCAAAGCATGGGAAGAGTTGTAGTTATGCAGCAGGTGGAGGGCCACGAGTCCCTGTTATAAAGGCTCTGGTGTATACCTCTTGTAGGTGATTAGCAATTTATGGGACATCTTTCATGTTAATCTGTTCTTTCCTTTGATCTGGTTCTCTAAATGCATCTTACAATTTATTTATTTATATATTTTATACACTTATATAGCGCTTCTATATTCTGCAGCGCTTTACAGGCATTAGCATCCAACTGTCCCTAATGGAGCTCACAATCTAAGGTCCCTATCAGTCTGTCTTTGGAGTGTGGTAGGAAACTGGAGTACCCGGAGGAAACCCACGCAAACACGGGGAGAACATACAAACTCCATGCAGATGTTGTCCTTGGTCGGATTCGAACCTAGGACCCCAATGCTAACCACATAGCCACTGTACTGCTCATACATTTCCCATTATACCTCTGTCTTTACAGTGACACAGGGGCGGAGTCTCATCACACGGGGTGGAGTCTCACCCGACAAGGTGGAGTCTCATCCCACAAAAGGCCGGGGTTTCATCACACAGGGGCAGAGTCTCATCACACAGGGGTGGAGTCTTATCACACTCAATCTGAAGTGGCATCTCATAGGAGTACACCAGAGATTATGCACACAGCACTCAGGTAATGCAGACAGTGTGAGAAAGGGGAGAGCCTACAATGAGATAGGTGGTGTCAGAGTCAGAGCAAAACAGTGTGAAGCTGCATCTCATATGATACACTGGAGATTCTGAAGATGGCACTCATAGATAATATAGACAGTGTGAGAAAAGGGAGAGCAGTGTGAAGCTGCATCTCATATGATACACTGGAGATTCTTAACACAGCACTCATAGACAATATAGACAGTGTGGGAAAAGGGAGAGCAGTCTGAAGCTGCATCGCATATAAAATATACTGGAGATTATAGTCTCGAAATACAGATGGTATAGGCAGATATTGTGAGTCAGAGGAAAGTGGGGTAAAGCTGCAGTGCATAAATACACTGGAGATTCTGAAGATGGCACTCATAGATAATATAGACAGTGTGAGAAAGTGGCGAACAGTGTGAAGTTCCATCTCATAGGATATACTGGAAAATATGTGCACAGCACACACAGATAGCATTGACAGACAGGATAAAACTGCATCTCATAGACTTCACTGGAGAATCTACATACAGCAGTCACAGATAAGACAATATGATTCAGGGGAAAGCAGTGTACAGCTGCATCTCATAGAATACACGGGATATTATGTACACAGCACACACAGTATAAATAGGCATTATGAGTCAGGGGAGAGCAGTGTGAAGTCTCATCTCATAGGATACACTGGAGATTATGTACACAGCACACAGCATAAACAGGTAGTGTGAGTCAGGGAAGAGCAGTGTGAAGTCTCATCTCATAGGATATACTGGAGATTTTATGTACACAGCACACACAGTATAAATAGGCATTATGAGTCAGGGGAGAGCAGTGTGAAGTCTCATTTCATAGGATACACTGGAGATTATGTACACAGCACACAGCATAAACAGGTAGTGTGAGTCAGGGAAGAGCAGTGTGAAGTCTCATCTCATAGGATATACTGGAGATTATGTACACAGCACACAGTATAAACAGGCAGTGTGAGTCAGGGAAGAGCAGTGTGAAGTCTGATCTCATAGGATACACTGGAGATTATGTACACAGCACACACAGTATGAACAGGCAGTGTGAGTCAGGGGACAGCAGTCTTAAATATCATCTCATAGGATACACTGGAGATTATGTACACAGCACACAGTATAAACAGGCAGTGTGAGTCAGGGAAGAGCAGTGTGAAGTCTGATCTCATAGGATACACTGGAGATTATGTACACAGCACACACAGTATGAACAGGCAGTGTGAGTCAGGGGACAGCAGTCTTAAATATCATCTCATAGGATACACTGGAAATTATGTACACAGCACACAGTATAAACAGGCAGTATGAGCTTATGGGAAAGCAGTGTGAAGTCTCATCTCATAGAATACACGGGAGATTATGTACACAGCACACACAGTATAAACAGGCAGTGTGAGTTTAAGGGAAAGCAGTGTGAAGTCTCATCTCATAGGATATACTGGAGATTATGTACACAGCATACACAGATACAGTATACCATAAACAGGCAGTGTGAGTCAGGGGAGAGCAGCGTGAAGCTGCATCTCATTGAAATACACTGGAGAATCTACATACAGCAGTCACAGATAAGACAATATGATTCAGGGGAAAGCAGTGTACAGCTGCATCTCATAGAATACACGGGATATTATGTACACAGCACACACAGTATAAATAGGCATTATGAGTCAGGGGAGAGCAGTGTGAAGTCTCATCTCATAGGATACACTGGAGATTATGTACACAGCACACAGCATAAACAGGTAGTGTGAGTCAGGGAAGAGCAGTGTGAAGTCTCATCTCATAGGATATACTGGAGATTTTATGTACACAGCACACACAGTATAAATAGGCATTATGAGTCAGGGGAGAGCAGTGTGAAGTCTCATTTCATAGGATACACTGGAGATTATGTACACAGCACACAGCATAAACAGGTAGTGTGAGTCAGGGAAGAGCAGTGTGAAGTCTCATCTCATAGGATATACTGGAGATTATGTACACAGCACACAGTATAAACAGGCAGTGTGAGTCAGGGAAGAGCAGTGTGAAGTCTGATCTCATAGGATACACTGGAGATTATGTACACAGCACACACAGTATGAACAGGCAGTGTGAGTCAGGGGACAGCAGTCTTAAATATCATCTCATAGGATACACTGGAGATTATGTACACAGCACACAGTATAAACAGGCAGTGTGAGTCAGGGAAGAGCAGTGTGAAGTCTGATCTCATAGGATACACTGGAGATTATGTACACAGCACACACAGTATGAACAGGCAGTGTGAGTCAGGGGACAGCAGTCTTAAATATCATCTCATAGGATACACTGGAAATTATGTACACAGCACACAGTATAAACAGGCAGTATGAGCTTATGGGAAAGCAGTGTGAAGTCTCATCTCATAGAATACACGGGAGATTATGTACACAGCACACACAGTATAAACAGGCAGTGTGAGTTTAAGGGAAAGCAGTGTGAAGTCTCATCTCATAGGATATACTGGAGATTATGTACACAGCATACACAGATACAGTATACCATAAACAGGCAGTGTGAGTCAGGGGAGAGCAGCGTGAAGCTGCATCTCATTGAAATACACTGGAGTTTCTGTAGACAGCACATGTAGATACCGTAATACAGATAGACTGTGTGACCTAGGGGAAAGCAATGTTAAGCTGTATTGCATAGAAATACATGGTAAAAAGCAAACACAGGTAGTATAGCCAGGCTGTATGAGTCAGAGGAGTTTGGGTAGTATAAAAGATTATGAGTGAGATATGCAGATATGTTTGCTGCCTCAAATTAAATGCTTTCTTTTACTGACAGCAAGCAGAGATCTTAGAAATGGTGAGGAAACACATGGCTTAATGCCACTCTTATGGAAGTGAAAGTTGCAAACTCTAGTGCAGGCCTTATCCGTGTTGGATGTTACAACTTTTCAAGTGTTAAATAAAAAAGTTTTTAGCAGCCAGAACTTCCAGGCTTGCCAGGTGCCGGGGGTCTCCGCACTTGACAGTTGTGATAATTACTAAGTGATCTAATTGGTTCTGACCTGAAGAGATGCTGAGACTTGCAGTTCTACAGCAGATGGCACCACTTTCTGCCAGTATGACAGGATTTATGAATGAGATGTGGGGGAGGGGTTGGCACCAGGCAGCGAGACTTCACATTATTGATGCAATTTTTGGCTGTTACTGTTATCTGGGAAGCGCTGCGGCCATCTGTCCGGGATCAGGAGTGACCGGATATGGACCCCGGACACGAGGTCGAGATTTCTGCCACTTATAATTATTGTTTTTTCATTGATGAGATGTATTTTTATCAGCGACAGTTCTGATCCTTCAGCGAAAACAAAGCAACCATCCATTTTCTCCTCACAGTCTCCCCTCCACCCGTAATCCCCGCACAGTCTCCCCTCCATCCGTAATCCCCGCACAGTCCCCCTCCATCCGTAATCCCCGCACAGCCCCCCTCCATCCATTTTCCCCTCACAGTCCCCCCTCCATCCGTAATCCCCGCACAGTCCCCCCTCCATCCGTAATCCCCGCACAGTCCCCCTCCATCCGTTATCCCCGCACAGTCCCCCTCCATCCGTTATCCCCGCACAGTCCCCCTCCATCTGTTATCCCCGCACAGTCCCCCTCCATCTGTTATCCCCGCACAGTCTCCCCTCCATCTGTTATCCCCTCACAGTCTCTCCTCCATCCGTAATCCCCGCACAGTCCCCCCTCCATCCGTAATCCCCGCACAGTCCCCCCTCCACCCGTAATCCCCGCACAGTCCCCCTCCATCCGTTATCCCCACACAGTCCCCCCTCCATCTGTTATCCCCGCACAGTCTCCCCTCCATCCATTTTCCCCTCACAGTCCCCCCTCCATCCGTAATCCCCACACAGTCTCCCCTCCATCCATTATCCCCACACAGTCCCCCTCCATCCGTAATCCCCGCACAGTCCCCCTCCATCCGTTATCCCTGCACAGTCCCCTCCATCCATTATCCCCGCACAGTCCCCCTCCATCTGTTATCCCCGCATAGTCCCCCTCCCTCCGTAATCCCAGCACAGTCCCCCTCCATCCGTTATCCCTGCACAGTCCCCCCTCTATCCGTAATCCCTGCACAGTCCCCCCTCCATCTGTAATCCCCGCACAGTCCCCCCTCCATCCGTTATCCCTGCACAGTCCCCTCCATCTATTATCCCCGCACAGTCCCCCTCCATCTGTTATCCCCGCACAGTCCCCCTCCATCCGTTATCCCCGCACAGTCCCCCCTCCATCCATTATCCCCCCACAGTCCCCCCTCCATCCATTATCCCCCCACAGTCTCCCCTCCATCCATTATCCCCGCACAGTCCCCCTCCATTCGTTATCCCCACACAGTCTCCCCTCCATCCATTATCCCCACACAGTCCCCCCTCCATCCGTAATCCCCGCACAGTCCTCCTCCATCCGTAATCCCCGCACAGTCCCCCTCCATCTGTTATCCCCCCACAGTCCCCCTCCCTCAGTAATCCCCGCACAGTCCCCCTCCATACGCTATCCCCGCACAGTCTCCCCTCCATCCATTATCCCCGCACAGTCTCCCCTCCATCCATTATCCCCGCACAGTCCCCCTCCATTCGTTATCCCCGCACAGTCCCCCCTCCATCCATTATCCCCGCACAGTCCCCCTCCATCCGTAATCCCCGCACAGTCTCCCCTCCATCCGTTATCCCCGCACAGTCTCCCCTCCATCCATTATCTCCCCACAGTCTCCCCTCCATCCATTATCCCCGCACAGTCCCCCTCCATCCATTATCCCCGCACAGTCCCCCTCCATCCGTTATCCCCACACAGTCCCCCTCCATCCGTAATCCCCGCACAGTCCCCCTCCATCCGTAATCCCCGCACAGTCCCCCTCCATCTGTTATCCCCCCACAGTCCCCCTCCCTCAGTAATCCCCGCACAGTCCCCCTCCATACCTTATCCCCGCACAGTCTCCCCTCCATCCATTATCCCCGCACAGTCCCCCTCCATCCGTTATCCCCACACAGTCCCCCCTCCATCCGTAATCCCCGCACAGTCCCCCTCCATCTGTTATCCCCCCACAGTCCCCCTCCATCCGTAATCCCCGCACAGTCTCCCCTCCATCCATTATCCCCGCACAGTCTCCCCTCCATCCATTATCCCCGCACAGTCCCCCTCCATCCGTAATCGCCGCACAGTCTCCCCTCCATCCGTTATCCCCGCACAGTCTCCCCTCCATCCATTATCCCCCCACAGTCTCCCCTCCATCCATTATCCCCCCACAGTCTCCCCTCTATCCATTATCCCCGCACAGTCCCCCTCCATTCGTTATCCCTCCACAGTCCCCCCTCCATTCGTTATCCCCACACAGTCCCCCCTCCCTCCATTATCCCCCCACAGTCCCCCTTACATCCATTATCCCCCCAAAGTCCCCCCTCCATCTGTTATTCACCTACAGTCCCTCTCCATCCATTATCCCTCCACATTCCCCCCTCCATCCGTTATCTGCCCACAGTCTCTCCCTGCATCCGTTATCCCTGGACAGTCTCTTCTCCATCCATTATCCCCCCACAATCCCCCCTCCATCCATTATCCCCCCACAGTCCCCCCTCCACTATTATAGTGACACTGTGAATGTCACTGTTATGGGGGCACTGTGTACGTCACTGTTATGGGGCACTGTGGATGTCACTGTTATGGGGGCGCTGTGGATGTCACTGTTATGGGGGCACTGTGGATGTCACTGTTATGGGGGCACTTATGGATGTCACTGTTATGGGGCACTGTGGAGGTCACTGTTATGGGGGCACTGTGGACGTCACTGTTATGGGGGCACTGTGGATGTCACTGTTATGGGGGCACTGTGGATGTCACTGTTATGGGGGCACTGTGGATGTCACTGTTATGGGAGCACTGTGGATGTCACTGTTATGGGAGCACTGTGGATGTCACTGTTATGGGGGCACTGTGGAGGTCACTGTTATGGGGCACTGTGGATGTCACTGTTATAAGGGCACTGTGGATGTAACGGTTATGGGGGCACTGTGGATGTCACTGTTATGGGGGCACTGTGGATGTCACTGTTATGGGGCACTGTGGATGTCACTGTTATGGGGGCACTTGTGGATGTCATTGTTATGGGGGACTGTGGAGGTCACTGTTATGGGGGCACTGTGGAGGTCACTGTTATGCGGGCACTTGTGGATGTCACTGTTATGGGGCACTGTGGAGGTCACTGTTATGGGGGCACTGTGGATGTCACTGTTAAGGGGGGCACTGTGGATGTCACTGTTATGGGGGGCACTGTGGACGTCACTGTTATTGGGGCACTGTGGATGTCACTGTTATGGGGGCACTGTGGATTTCACTGTTATGGGGGCACTGTGGATGTCACTGTTATGGGGGCACTGTGGAGGCACTGTTATGGGGCACTGTGGATGTCACTGTTATGGGGGCACTGTGGATGTCACTGTTATAAGGGCACTGTGGATGTAACGGTTATGGGGGCACTGTGGATGTCACTGTTATGGGGGCACTGTGGAGGTCACTGTTATGGGGCACTGTGGAGGTCACTGTTAGGGGGGCACTGTGGACGTCACTGTTATAAAGGCACTGTGGATGTAACGGTTATGGGGGCACTGTGGATGTCACTTTTATGGGGCACTGTGGATGTCACTGTTATGGGGGCACTGTGGAGGTCGCTGTTATGGGAGCACTGTGGAGGTCACTGTTATGGGAGCACTGTGGACGTCACTGTTATGGGGGTGCTGTGGAGGTCACTGTTATGGGGGCACTGTGGAGGTCGCTGTTATGGGGGTACTGTGGATGTCACTGTTATGGGGGCACTGTGGAGGTCGCTGTTATGGGGGCACTGTGGATGTCACTGTTATGGGGGCACTGTGGATGTCACTGTTATGGGGGCACTGTGGAGGTCACTGTTATGGGGCACTGTGGAGGTCACTGTTAGGGGGGCACTGTGGACGTCATTGTTATAAAGGCACTGTGGATGTAACGGTTATGGGGGCACTGTGGATGTCACTGTTATGGGGCACTGTGGATGTCACTGTTATGGGGGCACTGTGGAGGTCGCTGTTATGGGAGCACTGTGGAGGTCACTGTTATGGGAGCACTGTGGACATCACTGTTATGGGGGCGCTGTGGATGTCACTGTTATGGGGGCACTGTGGAGGTCGCTGTTATGGGGGCACTGTGGATGTCACTGTTATGGGGGCACTGTGGAGGTCACTGTTATGGGGGCACTGTGGAGGTCACTGTTATGGGAGCACTGTGGACGTCACTGTTATGGGGGCACTGTGGACGTCACTGTTATGGGGGCGCTGTGGATGTCACTGTTATGGGGGCACTGTGGATGTCACTGTTATGGGGGCACTGTGGATGTCACTGTTATGGGGGCACTGTGGAGGTCACTGTTATGGGAGCACTGTGGACGTCACTGTTATGGGGGCGCTGTGGATGTCACTGTTATGGGGGCACTGTGGAGGTCGCTGTTATGGGCCCTCTGTCTGGTTGTGGCTGGAGCTCGCTGTCAGCCGCCATAACCTTCCCTGACCTTGTGTATCTCTGTGGAAAAGAATCTTAATCTTCCAAGAATTACAGGCGGTGTCATCGTTACCTCACACAGTCTTGGTTCCATTAACCGCAGCACAAACAGCGCCAGTAGCGTAATGAGAGGGAAGAGATGGGTACAAAGGGCGCGCTGGACTCCATATTTCATGCTGAGCCGCTGATATTATAACTGACCTCTAGGAGATTTTGCCCAAATTTCCTAAAGCTCTAAACAGCAAATCTGCCCTGAAAGGGTTAATGTTGCCTCCTGCCTCCTCCGTATATCAGAGATCAGCGCCATTTAATGATTATTCACATCTGGAAGCCGTCAGGGAATTTCTAGCTCCGGATATTGGCAGCTGAAGAGCAAAAAAACAAAATGAAACGATTTTCTGAAATCAAATGGAATGACAGGTGATACTGGTGCGGTCGCGGTCTGTGAGCGGCTGGCGGTTTACACTATATAGTTATGTAATGTCAGCCTGGCTGGAGATGACACGATATGGCGGCAGGGCTGGCCCTCTGAGTTCTGTAATGGATCCGCTTGTGAAAACTGTGGCAATAACGTTCAGGTCAATAGATTTTTGCACAGATCGCCATTTGCAGCAGCTTTGTGTACAGGTGATAGTACTGACCCCCAGCACCTCCGTATTAGGTGCATTCACATCCCACAAGGTGTGAGAGTGACAGGTGTGAGGGTGACAGGTGTGAGAGTGATAGGTGTGAGGGTGACAGGTGTGAGGGTGACAGGTGTGAGAGTGATAGGTGTGAGAGTGACAGGTGTGAGAGGGACTGGTGTGAGAGTGATAGGTGTGAGAGTGATAGGTGTGAGAGTGACAGGTGTGAGAGTGACAGGTGTGAGGGTGACAGGTGTGAGAGTTATAGGTGTGAGGGTGACAGGTGTGAGGGTGACAGGTGTGAGAGTGATAGGTGTGAGGGTGACAGGTGTGAGGGTGACAGGTGTGAGAGTGAAAGGTGTGAGAGTGACAGGTGTGAGAGTGATAGGTGCAAGGGTTTCTGGTGTGAGGGCGTCAGGTGTGAGAGTGACTGGTGTGAGAGTGACTGGTGTGAGAGTGATAGGTGCAAGAGTTTCTGGTGTGAGGGCGTCAGGTGTGTGGGTGACTGGTGTGAGAGTTACTGGTGCGAGAGTGATAGGTGTGAGGGTGCCTGGTGTGAGAGTGATAGGTGCAAGAGTTTCTGGTGTGAGGGCGTCAGGTGTGTGGGTGACTGGTGTGAGAGTGATAGGTGTGTGGGAGACTGGTGTGAGAGTGATAGGTGTGTGGGTGACTGGTGTGAGAGTGATAGGTGTGAGAGTGACTTGTGTGAGAGTGATAGGTGTGAGGGTGCCTGGTGTGAGAGTGATAGGTGCGAGGGTGCCTGGTGTGAGAGTGACTGATGTGAGAGTGACTGGTGTGAGGCTGTCAGGTGTGTGGGTGACTAAAGTGAGAGTGATAGGTGCGAGGGTTTCTGGTGTGAGGGTGCCTGGTGTGAGAGTGCCTGGTATGAGGGTGACTGATGTGAAAGTGATAGGTGCGAGGGTGACTGGTGTGAGGTTTTCAGCTGTGAAGGTGTCTTGTGTAAGGGTGACTAGTGTGAGGGTGATAAGTGTGAGTGTTTGGTGTGAGGTTGACTAGTGTTAGGTTGACAGCTTTGAAGGTATGAGGCTGACTCGTGTGAGGGTGTCAGGTGTGACAGTGATAGGTGTGAGGGTGTCCGGTGTGAGGTTTACAACTGTGAGGGTGACTGGTGTAAGGGTGTCTGGTGTAAGGGTGACTGCTGTGAGGGTGACTGGTGTAAGGGTGTCTGGTGTAAGGGTGAATGCTGTGAGGGTGACTGGTGTAAGGGTGTCTGGTGTAAGGGTGACTGCTGTGAGGGTGACTGGTGTAAGGGTGAATGCTGTGAGGGTGACTGGTGTAAGGGTGTCTGGTGTAAGGGTGACTGCTGTGAGGGTGACTGGTGTGAGGGTGTCTGCTGTGAGGGTGTCTGCTGTGAGGGTGACTGCTGTGAGGGTGACTGCTGTGAGGGTGAGTGGTGTAAGGGTGACTGCTGTGAGGGTGACTGCTGTGAGGGTGACTGCTGTGAGGGTGACTGGTGTAAGGGTGACTGCTGTGAGGGTGACTGGTGTAAGGGTGTCTGGTGTGAGGGTGTCTGGTGTGAGGGTGTCTGGTGTAAGGGTGTCTGGTGTGAGGGTGTCTGGTGTGAGGGTGTCTGGTGTGAGGGTGTCTGGTGTGAGGGTGACTGCTGTGAGGGTGACTGCTGTGAGGGTGACTGCTATGAGGGTGACTGCTGTGAGGGTGACTGCTGTGAGGGTGTCTGGTGTGAGGGTGACTTCTGTGAGGGTGACTGCTGTGAGGGTGTCTGCTGTGAGGGTGTCTGATGTGAGGGTGTCTGGTGTGAGGGTGTCTGGTGTGAGGGTGACTGCTGTGAGGGTGACTGGTGTGAGGGTGTCTGGTGTGAGGGTGACTGCTGTGAGGGTGTCTGCTGTGAGGGTGTCTGCTGTGAGGGTGTCTGCTGTGAGGGTGTCTGCTGTGAGGGTGTCTGGTGTGAGGGTGACTTCTGTGAGGGTGTCTGCTGTGAGGGTGTCTGATGTGAGGGTGTCTGGTGTGAGGGTGTCTGATGTGAGGGTGACTGCTGTGAGGGTGACTGGTGTGAGGGTGTCTGGTGTGAAGGTGAATATATTAATAACAACCTCTAGAACCAAATTTAGGGCCTAATACACACTTAGGCAGATTTACTAATCCTTTAAACTGTAACAATCCAGTGTTACAATCCTATAGACAGTGGTCAATACCCCCATCAGGTATGGTCAGCAGCTTAAACAGGTGTGGACAGCATCCCCCATCAGGTGTGTATCAATATCCTCCATCAGGTGCAGTCAGTATCCTCCCTTAAGGTGCGGCCAGCATGTCCCATTAAGGTGTGGTCAGCATTTCTCATCAGGTGAGGTCAACATCCCCCATCAGGTGTGGTTAGCATCCTATCATCAGATTCAGTCACCATCTTCCCATCAGGTACGGTCATCATCCCCCGTTAGGTGCAGTCAGCATCCCCCAGTAGTATAGCCCAAGATGTGTGGTCAGCATCCCCCATCAGGCATTAAGGGGTGGTTATATTTGGCTTGTTCCAGTCAGAGGTCTGGACTTGCACAGTCACAGGGAGTGTTTCCAATCAGATGGCAGTGCCCGCTGTGCCAACCTGGATAATTACTGCTCACTGCTAATTATCACTATGATTAACTTTTCCTATGTAATAATTTATAGTAAATGACAGAATGATAAACATATGGAAATAGCAGTGAGCGGGCGGTGACTGCTGAACCAGGAATCCAGAAAAACATAGTAACATAGTAACACAGTACATAAGGCCGAAAACAGACATCGGTCCATCCAGTTCGGCCTGTTATCCTGCAAGTTGATCCAGAGGAAGGGAAAAAAAAAACTGTGAGGTAGAAGCCAATTTTCCCCACTTTAGGGGAATAAAAAATTCCTTCCCGACTCCAATCAGGCCTCAGAATATCTCCCTGGATCCCCGACCCCTCTCTAGTAGCTATAGCCTGTAATATTATTACGCTCCAGAAATACATCCAGGCCCCTCCTGAATTCCTTTATTGTACTCACCATCACCACCTCCTCAGGCAATAGAGCTCCATAGTCTCACTGCTCTTACCGTAAAGAATCCTCTTCTATGTTTGTGTACAAACCTTCTTTCCTCCAGACGCAGAGGATGTCCCCTCGTCACAGTCACAGTCCTGGGGATAAATAGATGATGGGAGTGATCTCTGTACTGACCCCTGATATATTTATACATAGTAATTAGATCTCCCCTCAGTCGTCTTTTTTCTAAAGTGAATAACCCTAATTTAGATAATCTTTCAGGGTACTGTAGTTGCCCCATTCCAGTTATTACTTTAGTTGCCCTCCTCTGAACCCTCTCCAGCTCTGCTATGTCTGCCTTGTTCACAGGAGCCCAGAACTGTACACAGTCCTCCATGTGTGGTCTGACTAGTGATGTGTAAAGTGGTAGGACTATGTTCTCATCACGGGCAGCTATGCCCCTTCTGATGCAACCCATTATCTTATTGGCCTTGGCAGCAGCTGCCTGACACTGGTTTTTGCAGCTTAGTTTGCTGTTCACTAAAATTCCTAGATCCTTTTCCATGTCAGTGTTACCCAGTGTTTTACCATTTAGTATGTACGGGTGACTTGCATTATTCCTTCCCATGTGCATAACTTTACATCTGTCAGTGTTAAACCTCATCTGCCACTTATCTGCCCAAGCCTCCAATCTATCCAGATCCCTCTGTAGTAGTATACTGTCCACTATAGTATATATATACAGTATACTGTCCTCTGTAGTATATATACAGTATACTGTCCTCTGTAGTATATATACAGTGTACTGTCCTCTGTAGTATATATACAGTATACTGTCCTCTGTAGTATATATACAGTATACTGTCCTCTGTAGTATATATACAGTATACTGTCCTCTGTAGTGTATATATACAGTATACTGTCCTCTGTAGTATATATACAGTATACTGTCCACTATAGTATATATATACAGTATACTGTCCTCTGTAGTATATATACAGTATACTGTCCTCTGTAGTATATATACAGTATACTGTCCTCTGTAGTATATATACACAGTATACTGTCCTCTGTAGTATATATACAGTATACTGTCCTCTGTAGTGTATATGTACAGTATACTGTCCTCTGTAGTGTATATACAGTATACTGTCCTCTGTAGTATATATATACAGTATACAGTCCTCTGTAGTATATATACAGTATACTGTCCTCTTCAGTGTATATACTGTATACTGTCCTCTGTAGTGTAGGTATACAGTATACTGTCCTCTGTAGTATATATACAGTATACTGTCCTCTGTAGTATATATACAGTATACTGTCCTCTTCAGTGTTAATTACTTTACACAGTTTAGTGTCATCTGCGAAAATTTATATTTTATTGTGCAAGCCTTCTACAAGATCATTAATAAATATATTGAAGAGAATAGGGCCCAATACTGACCCCTGAGGTACCCCACTAGTGACAGTGACCCCTCCAATACTGACCCCTGTGGTACCCTACTAGTGACAGTGACCCCTCCAGTACTGACCCCTGAGGTACTCCACTAGTGACAGTTACCCAATCTGAGTGTGTAACGTTAATGACCACTCTCTGTTTTCTATCATTGAGCCAGTTACTTACCCACATACAGACGTTTTCTCCCAGTCCGAGCATTCTCATTTTATATACTAACCTTTTATGCGGTACAGTGTCAAATGCTTTTGTCAAGTCTAGAACTTACCTCCTCATAGAAACTGATTAAATTTGTTTGACATGACCGATCCCTCACAAAGCCATGCTGATATTGCGTTATTTGCTTATTTCCGTTGAGATACTCTTAGATAGCATCTCTCAGAAAACCTTCAAACAGTTTACCCACAACAGATGTTAGACTTACCGGCCTATAGTTTCCAGGCTCTGTTTTTGGACCCTTTTTGAATATTGGCACCACATTTGCCATGCGCCAATCCTGTGGGACATTCCCTGTCAGTATAGAGTCCGCAAATATCAGAAATAAGGGTCTGGCTATGACATTACTTAATTCCCTTAGAATATGGGGGTGTATGCCATCTGGTCCTGGCGATTTGTCTATTTTAATCTTTTTAAGTCGCTGATGTACTTCTTCCTGGGTCAGACAGGACACTTTTAATGGGGAATTTATTTTTACATTCTGCATTTCATCTGACAGTTTATTTTCCTCAGTGAATACATTGGAGAAAAAAATATTTAACAGCTTTGCTTTCTCCTCGTCGCTCTCTGCGACTCCCCCCTCATTACTCTGTAGGGGGCCGACACCTTCCGATTTATACTTTTTAACATTTATATAATTGAAGAACATTTTAGGGTTAGTTTTACTCTCTTTGGCAATTAATCTCTCGGTCTCTAGTTTGGGCGCTTTTATTATTTTTTTACATGTTCTATTTTTTTCCTTATAGTTTTTCAGTGCTTCCGTGCTACCCTCCTGTTTTAGTGATTTAAATGCTTTCTTTTTGTCATTTATTGCTTTCTTTACAGTTCTATTTATCCTCATGGGTTTCTTTTTGTTCCTTAACCCTTTATTCCCATACGGTATGTACCTCTCACAATGAGATTTTAGGATGTTTTTAAAGATATCCCATTTTGTGGCTGTATTTTTATTTTTGAGGACTTTGTCCAGGTTAGTTAGGCCTATGGCCTCTCTTATTTGGCTAAATTTAGCTTTTTTGAAGTTTGGTATTTTTGTTCCTCCATGTAGATACGCTCTTTTGAATGATAATTGGAAGGTTATTACTTTATGGTCACTATTTCCCAGTTGTCCACCAACCTGCACGTCTGTTGTTCTGTCAGGGCTATTGGTTAATAGTAAGTCCAGTATTGCCGTCCCTCTAGTCGGGTCCTGAACCAGTTGGGAGAGGTAATTGTCTTTGATTATTGCCAAGAACCTGTTTCCCTTATGAGATATACAAGTTTCAGTTTCCCAGTCTATATCTGGGTAGTTGAAGTCCCGCATAATAACCACCTCATTATGATTTGCCGCCTCGTCTATCTCGTTTAGTAGTAGATTTTCTGTGGACTCTGGTATATTAGGTGGTTTATAGTAAACTCCTATTAATAATTTATTGTTGTTTTTAGCTCCATGTATCTCTACCCACAGTGACTCCACATGTTCATGTCCCTCACTTATATCTTCACGGAATGTGGGCTTTAGACAGGACTTTACATAAAGGCAGACCCCTCCCCCTCTCCGGTTTTGACGATCCTTTCTAAACAGACTGCAACTTTGTACATTAACTGCCCAGTCATAGCTATCATCCAGCCGTGTCTCAGTTATTCCCACTGTCATAGCTATCATCCAGCCATGTCTCAGTTATTCCCACTGTCATAGCTATCATCCAGCCATGTCTCAGTTATTCCCACTATGTCATAGTCCTCCTCACACATCACTAATTCCAGCTCCCCAGTTTTATTAGTCAGGCTTCTGGCATTAGTATACATACATTTAAGAGGTTTATGTATATTTTTTACCCTACACCTTTCCTTCTGAACTGTTCTAGTCCCTCCTTCCATTCCTCCCCCAGTCCCACTACCTGGGGGAGCTCACTACATACAGATTATACAGCCACCACTAGAGGGAGCTCACTGCGTACAGATTATACAGCCACCACTAGGGGGAGTTCACTACGTACAGATTATACAGCCACCACTAGGGGGAGCTCACTACATACAGATTATACAGCCACCACTAGAGGGAGTTCACTGCGTACAGATTATAAAGCCACCCCTAGGGGGAGCTCACTGCGTACAGACTATACAGCCACCACTAGGGGGAGCTCACTGCGTACAGATTATAAAGCCACCACTAGGGGGAGCACACTACATACAGATTATACAGCCACCACCAGAGGGAGCTCACTACATACAGATTATACAGTCACCACTAGGGGGAGCTCTCTGCGTACAGATTATACAGCCACCACTAGGGGGAGCTCACTGTGTACAGATTATACAGTCACCACTAGAGGGAGCTCACTACATACAGATTATACAGCCACCACTAGAGGGAGCTCACTACATACAGATTATACAGCCACCACTAGAGGGAGCTCATTACATACAGATTATACAGCCACCACTAGAGGGAGCTCACTACATACAGATTATACAGCCACCACTAGAGGGAGCTCACTACTTACAGATTATACAGCCACCACTAGAGGGAGCTCGCTACATACAGATTATACAGCCACCACTAGAGGGAGCTTACTACATACAGATTATACAGCCACCACTAGAGGGAGATCACTACATACAGATTATACAGCCACCACTAGAGGGAGCTCACTACATACAGATTATACAGCCACCACTAGAGGGAGCTCATTACATACAGATTATACAGCCACCACTAAAGGGAGCACACTACATACAGATTATACAGCCACCGCTAGGGGGAGCTCACTGCGTACAGATTATACAGCCACCAATAGGGGGAGCTCTGTCACAGGTTAAGGGGAAGGGAAAACCCCAAATACACACCACAACGAATTGACAACAATCTAGGCCTCCAAAGCTAAGGAAGAGGGATGGTGACCTCTTAGTAATCTCTAGGCATTTCCCTAACTCCTGCCAGTATTAGCAGATCCTGATGGTGGATATACAGATCATATAGCCACCACTAGACAGAGCTCACTGCGTACAGATCATACAGCCACCACTAGAGGGCGCTCATTACATACAGATTATAGAGCCACCACTAGAGGGAGCTCACTACATACAGGTTATGCAGCCACCACTAGGGGGAGCACACTGTATACAGATTATACAGCCACCACTAGGGGGAGCTCACTGTATACAGATCATACAGCCACAACTAGGGGGAGCTCACTACATACATATTATACAGCCACCACTAGTGGGAGCTTACTATATACAGATCATACAGCCACCACTAGAGGGAGCTCACTACATACAGATTATACAGCCACCACTAGTGGGCGCTTACTATATACAGATTATACAGCCACCACTAGTGGGAGCTCACTACATATAGAATATACAGCCACCACTAGAGGGAGCTCACTACATACATATTATACAGCCAAAACTAGGGGGAGCTCAGTTCATAGAGATTATACAGCCACCACTAGAGGGAGCTCACTACATACAGATCATACAGCCACCACTAGAGGGAGCTCACTACATACAGATTATACAGCCACCACTAGAGGGAGCTCACTACATACAGATTATACAGTCACCACTAGAGGGAGCTCACCACAGATTATACAGCCACCACTAGAGGGAGCTCACTACATACAGATTATACAGCCACCACTAGAGGGAGCTCACTACATACAGAATATACAGCCACTACTAGAGGGAGCTCACTACATACGGATTATACAGCCACAACTAGGGGGAGCTCACTACATACATATTATACAGCCACAAGTAGGGGGAGCTCACTACATAGAGATTATACAGCCACCACTAGAGGGAGCTCACTACATACAGATTATACAGCCACCACTAGGGGGAGCTCACTACATACAGATTATACAGCCATCACTAGAGGGAGCTCACTATATGGAGATTATACAGCCACCACTAGGGGGAGCTCACTATATAAAGATTACACAGTCACCACTAGAGGGAGCTCACTACATACAGATTATACAGCCACCACTAGAGGGAGCTCACTACATACCATGTATGATGTTTATATTGTAAGCATTGAGCTTTGTGTGTAGTTCTGACCATAGTCTGTTGAAACTTAAAGGGGTTTTCTACTTTCTGGCCACTGTTGCTGAATATGTTTGTAAATTAACTCTATGGCACTTAGGCTACTTTCAGACTAGCGTTCAGAGAGGATCCGTCTGGTGTCTGCACAGACGGATCCTCTCCTATAATGCAGACGTTTGGATCCGTTCAGAACGGATCCATCTGCATTATAGTTTAGAAAAAATTCTAAGTGTCAAAGTAGTTCAGACGGATCCGTCCAGACTTTACATTGAAAGTCAATGGGGGACGGATCTGTTTGAAAATTGAGCCATATTGTGTCAACTTCAAACGGATCCGTCCCTATTGACTTACATTGTAAGTCTGGACGGATCCGTTTGCCTCCGCACGGCCAGGCGGACACCAAAACGCTGCAAGCAGTGTTCAGGTGTCCGCCTGCTGAGCGGAGCGGAGGCTGAACGCCGCCAGACTGATGCATTCTGAGCGGATCCGCGTCCACTCAGAATGCATTAGGGCTGGATGGATGCGTTCGGGGCCGCTTGTGAGACCCTTCAAACGGAGCTCACAAGCGGAGCCCGAACGCAGGTGTGAAAGTAGCCTTACTTATATAGCTTTTGTTGAAATTCTCTGCATCTTCTATATTTCATAAAGTCTCTTTTTGGCCAAGTCTTTTGTATTGTTCATGCGGAGGTCTTGTCCATAAGATGGCCGCTGATGGAGGGTCACGTGACCAGGCGAACCCCAGACCCCGTGAATACATACCCCAGACCCCGTGAATACATACCCCAGACCCCGTGAATATATACCCCAGACCCCGTAAATACAGACCCCAGACCCCGTGAATACATACCCCAGACCCCGTGAATACAGACCCCAGACCCCGTGAATACATACCCCAGACCCCGTGAATACAGACCCCAGACCCCGTGAATACATACCCCAGACCCCGTAAATACAGACCCCAGACCCCGTGAATACATACCCCAGACCCCGTGAATACAGACCCCAGACCCCGTGAATACATACCCCAGACCCTGTGAATACATACCCCAGACCCCGTGAATACACACCCCAGACCCTGTGAATACATACCCCAGACCCCGTGAGTACATACCCCAGACCCAGTGAATACAGACCCAGACCCCATGAATACATACCCCAGACCTTCTGAATACAGACCCCAGACCCCGTGAATACAGACCCCAGACCCCGTGAATACATACCCCAGACCCAGTGAATACAGACCACAGACCCTCTGAATACATACCCCAGACCCTGTGAATACAGACCCAGACCCCGTGAATACAGACCCCGTGAATACAGACCCCAGACCCCGTGAATACATACCCCAGACCCTGTGAATACATACCCCAGACCCCGTGAATACATACCCCAGACCCCGTGAATACAGACCCAGACCCCGTGAATACAGACCCAGACCCCGTGAATACAGACCCCAGACCCCGTGAATACAGACCCCAGAGCCCGTGAATACATACCCCAGAACCCGTGAATACATACCCCAGACCCTGTGAATACAGACCCCAGACCCCGTGAATACAGACCCCAGACCCTGTGAATACAGACCCCAGACCCCGTGAATACAGACCCCAGAGCCCGTGAATACATACCCCAGAACCCGTGAATACATACCCCAGACCCTGTAAATACATACCCCAGACCCCGTGAATACAGACCCCAGACCCCGTGAATACACACCCCAGACCCCGTGAATACATACCCCAGACCCCGTGAGTACATACCCCAGACCCAGTGAATACAGACCCAGACCCCATGAATACATACCCCAGACCTTCTGAATACAGACCCCAGACCCCGTGAATACAGACCCCAGACCCCGTGAATACATACCCCAGACCCCGTGAATACAGACCACAGACCCTCTGAATACATACCCCAGACCCTGTGAATACAGACCCAGACCCCGTGAATACAGACCCCGTGAATACAGACCCCAGACCCCGTGAATACATACCCCAGACCCTGTGAATACATACCCCAGACCCTGTGAATACATACCCCAGACCCCGTGAATACAGACCCAGACCCCGTGAATACAGACCCAGACCCCGTGAATACAGACCCCAGACCCCGTGAATACAGACCCCAGAGCCCGTGAATACATACCCCAGAACCCGTGAATACATACCCCAGACCCTGTGAATACAGACCCCAGACCCCGTGAATACAGACCCCAGACCCTGTGAATACAGACCCCAGACCCCGTGAATACAGACCCAGACCCCGTGAATACCGACCCCAGACCCCGTGAATACATACCCCAGACCCCGTGAATACAGACCCCGTGAATACATACCTCAGACCTTCTGAATACAGCCCTGTGTAATCTCCCTGTCTCCTGCGCACTGGAAGCCCCGGCCATCTTCTTCTCCTCTAATCCCAGAAACTACTTAAAATAAAATCCTCAAATTGCACTTTGATCCTGTGACCAGACACTGGAGGAGACGTTCCCGTCACTGTCATCGACTGATGTCCAGGAGAGTAGGGTGCACCACCATATAATAATACCACCATACTACACCTACTCAACACTATCCAATTAATACTTGCATACAATGCCCAATAATACCACCATGCAATGCCTAGAGAATACTGTCATATAATGCCAATTAGTGGGGTTAATGGTCGGGGTGGGGTCACTAGGTGCTCCTTATATATCGGTGTGTCTGGGTTTAGGTCGGTCTGTCTCCAGCCTTGCTTGGGACAGGAGCCATGCACTGGTCCTGGGTGATGCCATCTGCCCTGTTTGTGTGGCCACCTACTGTCATCGAGGTCGCCTGGTCTTCCTGCCTTTGCCTGGTTCTATGTCTGGTCTGTGACTGCCATGCGTCGTCCTGCGAGGAGTCCAGACGTCCCCCTGTCTGTGCACCTCTGTTCCCCCATGGACTAACAGACATCTGCTATCCATGTCTCGCCTGGCAGTACTTACTGCTTCTGTTCCTGTGTCTGTCCTGCCTTGGTGATAGGGCTCCTGGGTTCTCCGGAGGGAGGACATCTCGTCTGTGTGCAGCTCTGCCGGAGACCACCATATGTCGGTCTACATGGGGTCCAGGCAGCTGCCAGTGTACTGGTTCCTGTTTGCCCAGTCCTGTTTGTGTTTGACTGCTGGTGCTTCTCCAGCAGTCTCTGCAGGTAAGTGGCCAAGTGCACCAGGACCATCCTGGAGGTGCAACCAGTGAGCCCCGGCTAAGTTCATCCCTATCATCTGGGGCTCTCTGAAGAAAGGGACTCACTGTGTCTGTGCCCTCCTGGTTTGGCCCCAAGTAATACCCGTGCACTTGGTACAGTGGTAGATCCTGCCGCTGAGCACTTACCTGCTGATCCAGTTCCCTGCTGACTGTCATGTCTGGTCTCTGCTTGCCGCGTGTGCTTGTGATCTGTTCTAGAGGTGGTTGTTCCTCGTCTAGAACGTAACAGTCCAGTAATACCACAATATAACGCCCAGATAATACTGCCATATCATGTCCAATAATACAACTATGTGATGCCCAGATAATAGCACCATATTATTCCCATATGATGCCCATATACTTTCATATAATATTCCAATAATACCTCCATATACCTCCCAATGATACCAAGATCTGATACCCCAATAATATTAGTGTACGATGCCCAATAATACCACCATATGATGCTCATATAATACCATTATTTACTGCCCAACAATGCCCACATAATATGTCCATATTTATCTTGGCACTGTCACTAGTATTATTATATGGGCACTGTCACGGGCATTAATACTTTAAATGGGCACTATTTATGGTACTATTGTCAGTAGAACAATTATATGAGCACAATCACTGATACTATTAGATTAGCAATATCACTGGCACTACTATGAAATATATATATTTATATCTGGAGAGCAGTGATGTCACCTCCTGTATAGTATAACTGATATCTGGAGAGCGGTGATGTCACCTCCTGTATAATATAACTGATATCTGGAGAGCGGTGATGTCACCTCCTGTATAACATATAACTGATATCTGCAGAGCAGTGATGTCACCTCCTGTATAATATAACGGATATCTGGAGAATGGTGATGTCACCTCCTGTATAATATAACTGATATCTGCAGAGCGGTGATGTCACCTCATGTATAATATAACTGATATCTGGAGAGCAGTGATGTCACCTCCTGTATAATATACCTAATATCAGGAGAGCGGTGATGTCACCTCCTGTATAATATAACTGATATCTGCAGAGCGGTGATGTCACCTCCTGTATAATATAACTGATATCTGCAGAGCGGTGATGTCACCTCCTGTATAATATACCTAATATCTGGAGAGCAGTGATGTCACCTCCTGTATAAAATCACTTATATCTGCAGAGCAGTGATGTCACCTCCTGTATAATATCACTTATATCTGGAGAGCAGTGATGTCACCTCCTGTATAATATAACTGATATCTGGAGAGCGGTGATGTCACCTCCTGTATAATATAACTGATATCTGGAGAGCGGTGATGTCAACTCCTGTATAATATAACTAATATCTGGAGAGCGGGGATGTCACCTCTTGTATAATATAACTGATATCTGGAGAGCGGTGATGTCACCTCCTGTATAATATAACTGATATCTGGAGAGCAGTGATGTCACCTCCTGTATAATATAACTGATATCTGGAGAGCAGTGTTGTCACCTCCTGTATAATATACCTAATATCTGGAGAGCAGTGATGTCACCTCCTGTATAATATAACTGATATCTGGAGAGCTGTGATGTCACCTCCTGCATAATATAACTGATATCTGGAGAGTGGTGATGTCACCTGTATAATATAACTGATATCTGGAGAACAGTGATGTCACCTCCTGTATAATATAACTGATATCTGGAGAGCGGTGATGTCACCTCCTGTATAATATAACTAATATCTGGAGAGCAGTGATGTCACCTCCTATATAATATAAATGATAACTGCAGAGCAGTGATGTCACCTCCTGTATAATATAACTTCTATATGGAGAGCGGTGATGTCACCTCCTGTATAATATAACGGATATCTGGAGAGCAGTGATGTCACCTCCTGTATAATATAACTTCTATATGGAGAGCAGTGATGTCACCTCCTGTATAATATAACTGATATCTGCAGAGCAGTGATGTCACCTCCTGTATAATATAACTTCTATATGGAGAGCAGTGATGTCACCTCCTGTATAATATAACTGATATCTGGAGAGCGGTGATGTCACCTCCTGTATAATATAACTGATATCTGCAGAGCAGTGATGTCACCTCCTGTATAATATACCTAATATCTGGAGAGCAGTGATGTCACCTCCTGTATAATATAAATGATATCTGCAGAGCAGTGATGTCACCTCCTGTATAATATAACTTCTATATGGAGAGCAGTGATGTCACCTCCTGTATAATATAACTGATATCTGGAGAGCGGTGATGTCACCTTCTGTATAATATAACTTATATCTGGAGAGCAGTGATGTCACCTCCTGTATAATATACCTAATATCTGGAGAGCAGTGATGTCACCTTCTGTATAAAATCACTTATATCTGCAGAGCAGTGATGTCACCTCCTGTATAATATAACTGATATCTGGAGAGCAGTGATGTCACCTCCTGTATAATATAACTGATATCTGGAGAGCAGTGATGTCACCTCCTGTATAATATCACTTATATCTGGAGAGCAGTGATGTCACCTCCTGTATAATATAACCGATATCTGCAGAGCAGTGATGTCACCTCCTGTATAATATAACTGATATCTGGAGAGCGGTGATGTCACCTCCTGTATAATATAACTGATATCTGGAGAGCGGTGATGTCACCTCCTGTATAATATAACTTATATCTGGAGAGCTGTGATGTCACCTCCTGTATAATATAACTGATATCTGGAGAGCGGTGATGTCACCTCCTGTATAATATAAGTGATATCTGGAGAGCGGTGATGTCACCTCCTGTATAATATAACTGATATCTGGAGAGCGGTGATGTCACCTCCTGTATAATATAACTGATATCTGGAGAGCGGTGATGTCACCTCCTGTATAATATAACTGATATCTGGAGAGCAGTGATGTCACCTCCTGTATAATATACCTAATATCTGGAGAGCAGTGATGTCACCTCCTGTATAATATAACTGATATCGCAGAGCAGTGACGTCACTGTTGTATAATATATCTTATCAGTACATAATATCAGCAGTCACACATATAACATATTCACTATTATCCAGCAGCTTTCAGGGAGACCCATGTATAATAAATATATGAAAGCTGTACACTGACGTCATCAGAGAACTTTTCTCACATTTTCTTCTGGCTACTGACGTCACGGCACTCTGGGATTTGACAGGTGGGCGTGGCGTGCAACAGACCCGTCTTCCTCGGTGCTGATTGGCTGGAGGGAGGTGAGGGAGTTTGGAGGGTGGGGAGGTGAGCACGGAGCGGGACGATCTGCCGGAGTCACAATCATGTTCTGCTCCGGGAGGAGATGGAGGAGCAGAGACCGGGAGCTCCCTGCTAGAAGCAGGTGGAGGGGTCCGGGGAAAAGAGCAGAAACATCCAGAACTGCAGAACCCCAAGCATCCAGAACCAGGGCTGCAGAACCTCGAGCATCCAGAATCAGGGCTGCAGAACCTCGAGCATCCAGAATCAGGGCTGCAGAACACCAAGCTTCCAGAACCAGGGCTGCCGAACCTCGAGCATCCAGAACCAGGGCTGCAGAACCTCGAGCATCCAGAACCAGGGCTGCAGAACACCAAGCTTCCAGAACCAGGGCTGCAGAACCCCAAGCATCCAGAACCAGGGCTGCCGAACCTCGAGCATCCAGAACCAGGGCTGCCGAACCTCGAGCATCCAGAATCAGGGCTGCAGAACCTCGAGCATCCAGAACCAGGGCTGCAGAACCTCGAGCATCCAGAACCAGGGCTGCAGAACCTCGGGCATCCAGAACCAGGGCTGCAGAACACCAAGCATCCAGAACCAGGGCTGCAGAACTTCGAGCATCCAGAACCAGGGCTGCAGAACCTCGAGCATCCAGAACCAGGGCTGCAGAACCCCAAGCATCCAGAACCAGGGCTGCAGAACCTCGAGCATCCAGAACCAGGGCTGACAGGGAAAGTTCTGCACCTGGTGCACCCAGCACTTCTGCACCTAGTGCACCCAGCACTTCTGCACCTGGATCAGCCACTGGGCTCTGGCGCTCTGCCCCCTCGTCTACCAGTGCAGTAGGCTGCAGGAGCTCCATCACTGACTCTGGAAGCTCTGAGGGTTCCACACTCTTCACCTGTGATCACTTGGCCTTGACCTTCCAGCTCAACTCATCGCTCCCATGTTCCCTCAGCCACCCCTCCTCTACTGACCCGCCAGCATCTGCAGGTTTCATGGGGGACAGCTGGGTGTCCCCCAACAGGAGTAGCCTCTCAAACCCTACAGAGCCCAGCCCCCTGCCGCCCTTCTTTGAGATGTCACACCAGTGGACCATAGGCATGGCTGTCCTAATGACCACCATCATCTTCCTCATTCTGGTTGGCAACATCATGGTAATTGTGGCCATTGCAAAGAACCAGAGGCTGCAAACCTTGACCAATGTCTTCATCACCTCCCTGGCCTGTGCTGACCTCATCATGGGGCTGTTTGTGGTGCCCCTGGGAGCTACCCTGGTGGTGAGTGGCACCTGGCTCTATGGCTCAATCTTCTGTGAGTTCTGGACCTCGGTGGATGTTCTGTGTGTCACTGCCAGTATAGAGACCTTGTGTGTCATCGCCATAGACAGGTACATTGCCATCACCTCACCCTTCCGCTACCAGAGCCTGCTCACCAAGGCCAGGGCCAAGGGCATTGTGTGCACAGTTTGGGCCATTTCTGGACTGGTCTCCTTCCTGCCTATCATGATGCACTGGTGGAGGGACACTGATGACCCTGAGGCACTGAGCTGCTATGAGGACCCTGGGTGCTGTGACTTTGTGACCAACAGAGCCTACGCCATCGCTTCCTCCATCATCTCCTTCTACATCCCCTTGGTCATCATGATCTTTGTCTACTTCAGGGTTTTCAAGGAAGCCAAGAAGCAGATGAAGAAGATTGATAAATGTGAGGGCAGGTTCCACAACAACCAGGTGCTGAGCAATGCCCGTTCGAGCAGGAGGAGACTTTCCAAAATGTTGGTGGCCAAGGAGCACAAAGCCCTGAAAACCTTGGGCATCATCATGGGCACCTTCACCCTGTGCTGGTTGCCCTTTTTCTTGGCTAACATAGTGAATGTCTTCTACAGGAACCTCATCCCGGACAAGCTCTTCTTGTTCTTGAACTGGTTGGGTTACATCAACTCCATCTTCAATCCCATCATCTACTGCAGGAGCCCAGACTTCAGGAAAGCCTTCAAGAGGCTCCTGTGCTGTCTGCGGAAGGCGGACAGGCGACTCCATGCATCTGCTGACCTCTCCAGATATTCTACAGGATTTGCAAACTCTCTAGATACCAATTTACAGGCCACATGGTCTGATTGTAATGGGACCACCCAGTAGTCCTTGGAACCAGCCTAGCCCTACCTGAGGCAGGTGGGCACATCCCTGTGAGACCCCCACACTTCACCTCTCATGAGGTTGGTTCTCTCTCTACATGACATGGGGTCTTGGAAGCACTTCACTGACCGCAGGTGCCTCAGTCGGGGAGGGGTCCGCTCAGGGATACGGAACTGGGAGAGTTTCAGGACATTTGGACATTGCAGCAGGGTGAGCTGGCACTGCCCCCGTCCCCCTCCCAGGCTGGCACTTCTCCCAGGACCTCTCCTCGGGTTGGCATGGCAGGTCTCCACGCTGCGGGCACAGTGTGCTGGGAATTTTCCTTATTTATGAGGATTTATGTAATGGGAGATTGTGCAACAGGGTACGGGCCCTTTACTGGCGGGGCCCCTCTGGCTTTCGGGCCCCGCATTGTGTTTGAATTGTTGTAATTTATTATATGCTGACCTCTACCTCAGATTGTGCACATTGCACACGACGCAGAACCTGATATGTTTATATTAAACAGATGATTATGGGGGGGGCAGCTGAGATATGTGGTCCTGTAGGGCGCAGCCGCTGCCTTCATATAAATGTCACAGGATTCATAATTATCGTAACACCTGTGGAACTACAACTCCCAGCATACACCGTCAAACATTATCCTGTTAGTCCCTCAGCAACTGAAGTGCCACAAGTTGAGTCCATTAAGAACTACAAGCCCCATCATGTCTTAGACCTTTAGACAAATACGGCGGCTGTCAGCTCTTCTAGGACTACTACTCCCTGTCGGATGCATAATGCTGAGTGTTATTCCCACAGGAGCTGCAGAGTTGTCTTCGTATTTCAGTGTAAATAGCAGATGTAGGACTACAACTCCCAGTGTGGTGGGTCAGGATGAGGTTTCCAATACTATAAGTGTTGCTGAGCCTTGTACTTCTACCAGAGCTCATGAGTCGCACAGGGAGAGCGGGGGTTAATAATAATCCTGTAGTAAAGGGCGTCTATGATTGTCTCCTGGTAAATGTCGCAGTCGCGGGATATCTGCTCGGAGATATCCTCCCGCATTGCGCGCTCCAGGTGGGTATTTGCTGCGCTACGTTCTTGCGGAATCTCTAAGATGAAATAGTTAATGCCTGTATTTGTTTCCCGTGTCTGAAGATGAAATTGGCGCGGGGCCACCATGGCGGACATGTGGCGCCTGATCAGGTACGACAAGCGCCATCTCCGCCACTTTGTCCATGTTTATACGCCATTTCTATAGAGGGACTGGCCACATTTCCAGGAGCGGCGCTGTGTACGCTGCGCCCTCAGTACCCGCAGATTGTGATGTAATAAACCAGTTTGGACACGGCTCCGCTGCGGTCTGTTATTTCTTTGTGACTGATGATGAATCCATTACATGACAGATAGCAGAGTTAGTATCTTTTATCTCCGATGCCATCAGAATACCCGCTACGTGTGAGCTCCGGAACAGAGATACAAAATAATGACTTGTATTATAAACACAGGCGGCTACAGATTGTCACATATGGCTACATGGGCCCCCAGCAAACCGGGCAAATACCCCATCAATGGAAGGTAAGTCCTCGGACCACCGCTGTGTGGAGGGGGTCCTAAGGGTCAGGACCTGGGACTCCCCCCCCCCCCTCCCCCCTTCATGTTTCATGGAATTAATTCTATAGCTACATATCTTTCTATTACTGAAGCATCGTGTGGCGGTATTATATGAGTACAGTATGGCGGTATATGACAGTATTATCGATCCTCTAACGTCCTGGTGTCACGGCTGTCCTGGACGCTGGTGGGGGAGGGGCACCGGACGCCATGTTGTATTCTCAGCGACGAATCATAAATCATCTCCTGACCCCTCCGGAGTTTACATCAACATTTAAAGGGACCTTCCCCTAAAATAAAAAAGAGGATACAGTCCTGGATTCAGTCTCGGTTGTGTTCAGCCGCTTCCCAGTTAAAATCTGCTTCTGGGAAAGCTGGGTGACAACCATCATGGAGGTTACTGCTATTTACCCATCACCCAGCTTTTCTACAGTCCTGAACTGGAGTGTTGTACGCACACCCCTTTAAGGGTATGTATACTTTTGCCCATTATTTATTTTGCTCTATCGCATCTAAAACTAAAAATGAAGCGACTGAGCAAATAATGTTGATTAAAAATCTGCCGTTTTTTGTCTACAGCTCCTATGCAGAAGTATGTGTTTCCGTGACGACAGACTACAAACAAGCGCTGCGTAGTCTGATCCTGCAGTCATGGGCCCGCATAGGAGCTGCATACACAAGACGAGGGGAGATCTTTCGTTGCTTTGAAGCCAGAAAGAAGGCTGGTTGCAAAAGTTTACATACCCTTTAAAAATAATGGCCACCAGTGTTGTATCAGGAATTGGCATTGCAGGGGTTACTCATCGCCACGCCAGAGGCGGAGTTAGTCGACTGTGTAATTAAGGTGCAGCGTCTCGTTTCCCTGCGGACTCCCTGCTGGTGCAGGACCAGATGTGCGTCAATATCGGAACCTGATCAGGAGGGGAAATATCCGGAGCCTCCGCGTGATGATGAATATAAACCACTGATGTACCATGAATGCATCAACATTCACAGACACCTTCATCCTGAGCTTCCTGGTCCATGAACGGAATGCCATAATGACAGTAAAGACCGACACGTACACAGGCAGAATAGCAGGACATAGCGAAAAACCCCTAAAGTGGATTTCCTACTCTCCTGGTCTAGTCGCAGAGAAGCTCAACCTGCGGCCCTCCAGCTGTTGTAAAACTACAACTCCCAGTATGCCCTTTCGTAGGCTGATAGCTGTAGGCTGTCCAGGAATGATGGGAGTTGTAGTTTTTCAACAGCTGGAGGGCCGCAGGTTGAGCATGCCTAGTGGATGCAATGATATTGGAGATGGGAGATGTTCAGGGCGACTTGCTGTTCAGGAGTATGGGAAAGTAGGGTGAACATTGGATGTATTGGTAATCACCCAACTTTCCTGGAAACAGATAACTGATCTGCGCAGCAGGGCGATGAGGAGGCAAGACATGAAAGGAAATGGCGAGGCTTTCCAACTAAAATGTAGATGCGAGCGCCGCATCGAACCGCGGGGAATGTCACTTCTGTATAAACCGCACAGAAATGGAGAATTCATCCAGCTTTCCTAGAGTCCTGATCAGTAAATCCTCCTAGTTATATGGTGACATGCACCCAGCTTTCCTAGAGTCCTGATCAGTAAATCCTCCTAGTTATGTGGTGACATGCACCCAGCTTTCCTGGAGTCCTGATCAGTAAATCCTCCTAGTTACATGGTGACATGCACCCAGCTTTCCTAGAGTCCTGATCAGTAAATCCTCCTAGTTATATGGTGACAGGCACCCAGCTTTCCTGGAGTCCTGATCAGTAAATCCTCCTAGTTATGTGGTGACATGCACCCAGCTTTCCTAGAGTCCTGATCAGTAAATCCTCCTAGTTATGTGGTGACATGCACCCAGCTTTCCTGGAGTCCTGATCAGTAAATCCTCCTAGTTATATGGTGACATGCACCCAGCTTTCCTAGAGTCCTGATCAGTAAATCCTCCTAGTTATGTGGTGACAATCACCCAGCTTTCCTGGAGTCCTGATCAGTAAATCCTCCTAGTTATATGGTGACATGCACCCAGCTTTCCTGGAGTCCTGATCAGTAAATCCTCCTAGTTATATGGTGACATGCACCCAGCTTTCCTAGAGTCCTGATCAGTAAATCCTCCTAGTTATATGGTGACATGCACCAAGCTTTCCTGGAGTCCTGATCAGTAAATCCTCCTAGTTATGTGGTGACATGCACCCAGCTTTCCTAGAGTCCTGATCAGTAAATCCTCCTAGTTATATAGTGACATGCACCCAGCTTTCCTAGAGTCCTGATCAGTAAATCCTCCTAGTTATATAGTGACATGCACCCAGCTTTCCTAGAGTCCTGATCAGTAAATCCTCCTAGTTATGTGGTGACAATCACCCAGCTTTCCTGGAGTCCTGATCAGTAAATCCTCCTAGTTATATGGTGACATGCACCCAGCTTTCCTGGAGTCCTGATCAGTAAATCCTCCTAGTTATATGGTGGCATGCACCCAGCTTTCCTAGAGTCCTGATCAGTAAATCCTCCTAGTTATATGGTGACATGCACCCAGCTTTCCTGGAGTCCTGATCAGTAAATCCTCCTAGTTATGTGGTGACATGCACCCAGCTTTCCTAGAGTCCTGATCAGTAAATCCTCCTAGTTATATAGTGACATGCACCCAGCTTTCCTAGAGTCCTGATCAGTAAATCCTCCTAGTTATATAGTGACATGCACCCAGCTTTCCTAGAGTCCTGATCAGTAAATCCTCCTAGTTATGTGGTGACATGCACCCAGCTTTCCTGGAGTCCTGATCAGTAAATCCTCCTAGTTATATGGTGACAGGCACCCAGCTTTCCTGGAGTCCTGATCAGTAAATCCTCCTAGTTATATGGTGACATGCACCCAGCTTTCCTGGAGTCCTGATCAGTAAATCCTCCTAGTTATATGGTGACATGCACCCAGCTTTCCTAGAGTCCTGATCAGTAAATCCTCCTAATTATATGGTGACATGCACCCAGCTTTCCTGGAGTCCTGATCAGTAAATCCTCCTAGTTATGTGGTGACATGCACCCAGCTTTCCTGGAGTCCTGATCAGTAAGTCCTCCTAGTTATGTAGTGACATGCACCCAGCTTTCCTAGAGTCCTGATCAGTAAATCCTCCTAGTTATGTGGTGACATGCACCCAGCTTTCCTGGAGTCCTGATCAGTAAATCCTCCTAGTTATGTGGTGACATGCACCCAGCTTTCCTAGAGTCCTGATCAGTAAATCCTCCTAATTATATGGTGACATGCACCCAGCTTTCCTGGAGTCCTGATCAGTAAATCCTCCTAGTTATGTGGTGACATGCACCCAGCTTTCCTGGAGTCCTGATCAGTAAATCCTCCTAGTTATGTAGTGACATGCACCCAGCTTTCCTAGAGTCCTGATCAGTAAATCCTCCTAGTTACATGGTGACATGCACCCAGCTTTCCTAGAGTCCTGATCAGTAAATCCTCCTAATTATATGGTGACATGCACCCAGCTTTCCTAGAGTCCTGATCAGTAAATCCTCCTAGTTATGTGGTGACATGCACCCAGCTTTCCTGGAGTCCTGATCAGTAAATCCTCCTAGTTATGTGGTTACATGCACCCAGCTTTCCTAGAGTCCTGATCAGTAAATCCTCCTAGTTATGTGGTGACATGCACCCAGCTTTCCTGGAGTCCTGATCAGTAAATCCTCCTAGTTATATGGTGACATGCACCCCGCTTTCCTAGAGTCCTGATCAGTAAATCCTCCTAGTTACATGGTGACATGCACCCAGCTTTCCTAGAGTCCTGATCAGTAAATCCTCCTAGTTATGTGGTGACATGCACCCAGCTTTCCTAGAGTCCTGATCAGTAAATCCTCCTAGTTATATGGTGACATGCACCCAGCTTTCCTAGAGTCCTGATCAGTAAATCCTCCTACCGTAGTTACATGGTGACATGCACCCAGCTTTCCTGGAGTCCTGATCAGTAAATCCTCCTAGTTATGTGGTGACATGCACCCAGCTTTCCTAGAGTCCTGATCAGTAAATCCTCCTAATTATATGGTGACATGCACCCAGCTTTCCTGGAGTCCTGATCAGTAAATCCTCCTAGTTATGTGGTGACATGCACCCAGCTTTCCTGGAGTCCTGATCAGTAAATCCTCCTAGTTATGTAGTGACATGCACCCAGCTTTCCTAGAGTCCTGATCAGTAAATCCTCCTAGTTATATAGTGACATGCACCCAGCTTTCCTAGAGTCCTGATCAGTAAATCCTCCTAGTTATATGGTGACATGCACCCAGCTTTCCTAGAGTCCTGATCAGTAAATCCTCCTAGTTACATGGTGACATGCACCCAGCTTTCCTGGAGTCCTGATCAGTAAATCCTCCTAGTTATGTGGTGACATACACCCAGCTTTCCTGGAGTCCTGATCAGTAAATCCTCCTAGTTATGTGGTGACATGCACCCAGCTTTCCTAGAGTCCTGATCAGTAAATCCTCCTAGTTATGTGGTGACATGCACCCAGCTTTCCTGGAGTCCTGATTAGTTAATCCTCCTAGTTATGTGGTGACATGCACCCAGCTTTCCTGGAGTCCTGATCAGTAAATCCTCCTAGTTATGTGGTGACATACACCCAGCTTTCCTGGAGTCCTGATCAGTAAATCCTCCTAGTTACATGGTGACATGCACCCAGCTTTCCTAGAGTCCTGATCAGTAAATCCTCCTAGTTATGTGGTGACATGCACCCAGCTTTCCTGGAGTCCTGATCAGTAAATCCTCCTAGTTATGTGGTGACATGCACCCAGCTTTCCTAGAGTCCTGATCAGTAAATCCTCCTAGTTATGTGGTGACATGCACCCAGCTTTCCTGGAGTCCTGATCAGTAAATCCTCCTAGTTATATGGTGACATGCACCCAGCTTTCCTAGAGTCCTGATCAGTAAATCCTCCTACCGTAGTTACATGGTGACATACACCCAGCTTTCCTGGAGTCCTGATCAGTAAATCCTCCTAGTTACATGGTGACATGCACCCAGCTTTCCTAGAGTCCTGATCAGTAAATCCTCCTAGTTATGTGGTGACATGCACCCAGCTTTCCTGGAGTCCTGATCAGTAAATCCTCCTAGTTATGTGGTGACATGCACCCAGCTTTCCTAGAGTCCTGATCAGTAAATCCTCCTAGTTATGTGGTGACATGCACCCAGCTTTCCTAGAGTCCTGATCAGTAAATCCTCCTAGTTATATGGTGACATGCACCCAGCTTTCCTAGAGTCCTGATCAGTAAATCCTCCTACCGTAGTTACATGGTGACATGCACCCAGCTTTCCTGGAGTCCTGATCAGTAAATCCTCCTAGTTATGTGGTGACATGCACCCAGCTTTCCTAGAGTCCTGATCAGTAAATCCTCCTAGTTATATGGTGACATGCACCCAGCTTTCCTGGAGTCCTGATCAGTTAATCCTCCTAGTTACGTGGTGACATGCACCCAGCTTTCCTAGAGTCCTGATCAGTAAATCCTCCTAGTTATATAGTGACATGCACCCAGCTTTCCTAGAGTCCTGATCAGTAAATCCTCCTAGTTATATGGTGACATGCACCCAGCTTTCCTAGAGTCCTGATCAGTAAATCCTCCTAGTTACATGGTGACATGCACCCAGCTTTCCTGGAGTCCTGATCAGTAAATCCTCCTAGTTATGTGGTGACATGCACCCAGCTTTCCTGGAGTCCTGATCAGTAAATCCTCCTAGTTATGTGGTGACATGCACCCAGCTTTCCTAGAGTCCTGATCAGTAAATCCTCCTAGTTATGTGGTGACATGCACCCAGCTTTCCTGGAGTCCTGATCAGTAAATCCTCCTAGTTATGTGGTGACATGCACCCAGCTTTCCTGGAGTCCTGATTAGTTAATCCTCCTAGTTATGTGGTGGCATGCACCCAGCTTTCCTGGAGTCCTGATCAGTAAATCCTCCTAGTTATGTGGTGACATACACCCAGCTTTCCTGGAGTCCTGATCAGTAAATCCTCCTAGTTACATGGTGACATGCACCCAGCTTTCCTAGAGTCCTGATCAGTAAATCCTCCTAGTTATGTGGTGACATGCACCCAGCTTTCCTGGAGTCCTGATCAGTAAATCCTCCTAGTTATGTGGTGACATGCACCCAGCTTTCCTAGAGTCCTGATCAGTAAATCCTCCTAGTTATGTGGTGACATGCACCCAGCTTTCCTGGAGTCCTGATCAGTAAATCCTCCTAGTTATATGGTGACATGCACCCAGCTTTCCTAGAGTCCTGATCAGTAAATCCTCCTAGTTATGTGGTGACATGCACCCAGCTTTCCTAGAGTCCTGATCAGTAAATCCACCTAGTTATATGGTGACATGCACCCAGCTTTCCTAGAGTCCTGATCAGTAAATCCTCTTAGTTACGTGGTGACATGCACCCAGCTTTCCTGGAGTCCTGGTTAGTAAATCCTCCTAGTAATGTGGTGACATGCACCCAGCTTTCCTGGAGTCCTGATCAGTAAATCCTCCTAGTTATATGGTGACAGGCACCCAGCTTTCCTGGAGTCCTGATCAGTAAATCCTCCTAGTTATGTGGTGACATGCACCCAGCTTTCCTGGAGTCCTGATCAGTTAATCCTCCTAGTTATATAGTGACATGCACCCAGCTTTCCTAGAGTCCTGATCAGTAAATCCTCCTAGTTATGTGGTGACATGCACCCAGCTTTCCTGGAGTCCTGATCAGTTAATCCTCCTAGTTACGTGGTGACATGCACCCAGCTTTCCTGGAGTCCTGATCAGTAAATCCTCCTAGTTATATAGTGACATGCACCCAGCTTTCCTAGAGTCCTGATCAGTAAATCCTCCTAGTTATATGGTGACAGGCACCCAGCTTTCCTGGAGTCCTGATCAGTTAATCCTCCTAGTTATATGGTGACAGGCACCCAGCTTTCCTGGAGTCCTGATCAGTAAATCCTCATAGTTATGTGGTGACATGCACCCAGCTTTCCTAGAGTCCTGATCAGTAAATCCTCCTAGTTATATGGTGACATGCACCCAGCTTTCCTGGAGTCCTGATCAGTAAATCCTCCTAGTTATATGGTGACATGCACCCAGCTTTCCTAGAGTCCTGATCAGTAAATCCTCCTAGTTATATGGTGACATGCACCCAGCTTTCCTAGAGTCCTGATCAGTAAATCCTCCTAGTTACGTGGTGACATGCACCCAGCTTTCCTGGAGTCCTGATCAGTAAATCCTCTGAGTTATATGGCGACATGCACCCAGCTTTCCTGGAGTCCTGATCAGTAAATCCTCCTAGTTATGTGGTGACATGCACCCAGCTTTCCTGGAGTCCTGATCAGTAAATCCTCCTAGTTATATGGTGACATGCACCCAGCTTTCCTAGAGTCCTGATCAGTAAATCCTCCTAGTTATGTGGTGACATGCACCGAGCTTTCCTGGAGTCCTGATCAGTAAATCCTCCTAGTTATATGGTGACATGCACCCAGCTTTCCTGGAGTCCTGATCAGTAAATCCTCCTAGTTATGTGGTGACATGCACCCAGCTTTCCTAGAGTCCTGATCAGTAAATCCTTCTAGTTATATGGTGACATGCACCCAGCTTTCCTAGAGTCCTGATCAGTAAATCCTTCTAGTTATATGGTGACATGCACCCAGCTTTCCTAGAGTCCTGATCAGTAAATCCTCCTAGTTATATGGTGACATGCACCCAGCTTTCCTAGAGTCCTGATCAGTAAATCCTCCTAAGTATATGGTGACATGCACCCAGCTTTCCTGGAGTCCTGATCAGTAAATCCTCTGAGTTATATGGCGACATGCACCCAGCTTTCCTAGAGTCCTGATCAGTAAATCCTCCTAGTTATATGGTGACATGCACCCAGCTTTCCTGGAGTCCTGATCAGTAAATCCTCCTAGTAATGTGGTGACATGCACCCAGCTTTCCTAGAGTCCTGATCAGTAAATCCTCCTAGTTATGTGGTGACATGCACCCAGCTTTCCTAGAGTCCTGATCAGTAAATCCTCTTAGTTACGTAGTGACATGCACCCAGCTTTCCTGGAGTCCTGATCAGTAAATCCTCCTAGTTATGTGGTGACATGCACCCAGCTTTCCTGGAGTCATGATCAGTAAATCCTCCTAGTTATATGGTGACAGGCACCCAGCTTTCCTGGAGTCCTGATCAGTAAATCCTCCTAGTTATATGGTGACATGCACCCATTTTTCCTGGAGTCCTGATCAGTAAATCCTCCTAGTTATATGGTGACATGCACCCAGCTTTCCTAGAGTCCTGATCAGTAAATCCTCCTAGTTATATGGTGACATACACCCAGCTTTCCTGGAGTCCTGGTCAGTAAATCCTCCTAGTTATATGGTGACATACACCCAGCTTTCCTGGAGTCCTGATCAGTAAATCCTCCTAGTTATCTGGTGACATGCACCCAGCTTTCCTGGAGTCCTGATCAGTAAATCCTCCTAGTTATGTGGTGACATGCACCCAGCTTTCCTGGAGTCCTGATCAGTAAATCCTCCTAGTTACATGGTGACATGCACCCAGCTTTCCTAGAGTCCTGATCAGTAAATCCTCCTAGTTATGTGGTGACATGCACCCAGCTTTCCTAGAGTCCTGATCAGTAAATCCTCCTAGTTACATGGTGACATGCACCCAGCTTTCCTGGAGTCCTGATCAGTAAATCCTCCTAGTTACATGGTGACATGCACCCAGCTTTCCTAGAGTCCTGATCAGTAAATCCTCCTAGTTATATGGTGACATGCACCCAGCTTTCCTAGAGTCCTGATCAGTAAATCCTCCTAGTTATGTGGTGACATGCACCCAGCTTTCCTGGAGTACTGATCAGTAAATCCTCCTAGTTATATGGTGACAGGCACCCAGCTTTCCTAGAGTCCTGGTCAGTAAATCCTAGTTATGTGGTGACATGCACCCAGCTTTCCTAGAGTCCTGATCAGTAAATCCTCCTAGTTATATGGTGACATGCACCCAGCTTTCCTAGAGTCCTGATCAGTAAATCCTCCTAGTAATGTGGTGACATGCACCCAGCTTTCCTGGAGTCCTGATCAGTAAATCCTCCTAGTTATATGGTGACATGCACCCAGCTTTCCTGGAGTACTGATCAGTAAATTCTCCTAGTTATGTGGTGACATGCACCCAGCTTTCCTGGAGTCCTGATCAGTAAATCCTCCTAGTTACGTGGTGACAGGCACCCAGCTTTCCGAGTCTAGGACAGGTCCCCCTCCCCGCAGTCACAGACATGGCAGGTGGTGAATCATCTTTTATGGTATATGGCGGCGTTATCTGTGGATATGACAGAAATAGTGCGCTATCTGCGCTCCGAGGTTCGTTCTGCGGAATGTGAGAGATTCCCGGAGATGTTGGGGGTTGTCACATCTCCATGTATGATGGTCTGGTGATGGGGCCCCGGACGTTATCTCAGAGCACTGGACGTGAAGTGCAGCCGCGGCCGCCCCTCCGTGCCTGGGATATCTTCCACTTCCTATGGAATGTCGCGTGCGGAGGATCGCGATCACATGACTGGGAGTATACGGCTCTGTGGACCTCAGCAACCAGGAAAGCTGGGGTATAACCAATATGGCCGCCACATCTGCGGACCCCGGGGTCAGGGCCATCATACAGCACATAATATGGCGCCTCTGGAACTGGCCAGACCCATTCTGTACCGCCACATCGTGCCCAGGACATACGTCTCTCAGAAGCCTCCCAATACGGGTCATCCTCAGAGTAGTAGGACCGAGGACACACCCGGCACAGCTACCCCCAGTCCCTCATACACACACCTCCCAGATTCCTGGACGCTTATGATTCATGGTGTGAAATGCGCTTTTCCTGCACATCTGTACGCCAAGAGTTTTCTCATAGAATAGCGGAAAATGATCTGAATATAGAAATGTCTAAAATCCAAATTGCATCAAATTGAGTATTGTATGTCTGCTGTATGTGTACTGTATGAGTACTGTATGAGTACGGTATACATGCTGTATGAGTACTGTATACATGCTGTATGTCTGCTGTATGTGTACTGTATGAGTACTGTATATATGCCGTATGTATGCTGTATGAGTACTGTATGAGTACTGTATATATGCCGTATGTATGCTGTATGAGTACTGTATGTGTACTGTATATATGCCGTATGTATGCTGTATGTGCGCTACTGTATGAGTACTGTATGTCTGCTGTATGTGTACTGTATGAGTACTGTATGTGTACTGTATGAGTACTGTATGTGTACTGTATGTGTACTGTATGTGTACTGTATACATGCTGTATGTATGCTGTATGTGCGCTACTGTATGAGTTCTGTATGTATGCTGTATGTGTAATATATGAGTACTGTATGTATGCTGTATGAGTACTGTATGTGTGCTGTATGAGTACTGTATGCATGCTGTATGAGTACTGTATGCATGCTGTATGAGTACTGTATGTATGCTATATGTGTACTGTATGAGTACTGTATGAGTACTGTATGTATGCTGTATGAGTTCTGTATGTATGTTGTATGTGTGCTGTATGAGTACTGTATGTGTTCTGTATGAGTACTGTTTGCATGCTGCATGTGTGCTGTATGAGTACTCTATGTGTGCTGTATGTGTGCTGTATTGGTGCTACTGTATGAGTACTGTATGTATGCTGTATGAGTACTGTATGTATGCTGTATGAGTACTGTATGTCTGCTGTATGAATACTGTATGTGTGCTGTATGAGTGCTATATGAGTACCGCATGAGTACTGAATGTATGCTGTATGTGTACTGTATGTGTGCTGTATGAGTACTGTATTCCTGATGTATGAGTACTGTATGTGTGTTGTATGAGTACTACAGTATATGTGTGTTGTATGAATACTGTATGTGTACTCTATGTTTGCTGTATGAATAACACATGTGTACTGTATGTATGGTGTATGAGTACTGCATGTCTGCTACTGTAGGAGTACTTTATGTCTGCTGTATCAATACTGCATGTGTGTTGTATGAATACTATATGTGTGTTGCATGAATACTGAATGAGTATTGTATGTATGTGTGCTGGATGAGTACTGGATGGTACTGCGTCTGTGTGCTGTATGTGTGCGCTGTATGTGCCTTGTCTGTGTGTTCTGTGTGAGTACTGTATGAATACTATATGAGTATTGTATGTCTGTGTGAGTATGGTATGTGTACTGTGTGAGTGCTGTGTACATTGTCTGTATGTGTGCGGTATTAGCACAATATGGCGGTATGGGTGGGGGGGCGTATAGACCGCAGTCTCTTTCATGCTGCCGTCACTTGGCCCTGGAGTGGTGATTTGGGGCAACGTCCCAGAGATCAGCAGGACGAGGACCCTCGGGGTCGCTCCTGTATTCAGCCGACACACTGCACACGGGGGACAGGGGTCGGTGCAATGTTCGGTCGCCCCATGAACGCCGCTCTGGATATGGCGATTTGGCGATCGCTCCTTCCCGTAGATCCCAGTGGGGCGCTGCACAGGGTTTGGGACGCTCCTCAGTCACGTATTTGGCCGTTGACAGTTATTGCAGCATCTGCTCCAGGTATCCGGGAACGTGATCTGGAAAAGAAGATACAAACACGATCTGAGCAGATTCCTGTCATCACCGAGGGTGTCGGGGCCGCAGCCGAGATCAATCCCGAAAGTGTCATAAATTAGGAAAGATACAACTGCCGCGCCCATGTGGGACCGCTCCGAGGATTGTTTTAGTATCAAAAAGGTATAAAAAATAAAATAGACACAGCGTTGTCACCGCTACTTCTAGAATCAGTCATCTGGGACGTCCTATCATTTGAGGCCTCTGATAATCTGGAGCCCCTGGTAATCTGGAACACCCGGTCATCTGGAATACCCGGTCATCTGGAACCCCTGGTAATCTGGAACACCCGGTCAGCTGGAACACCCAGTCATCTGGAACACCCGGTCATCTGGAGCCCCTGGTAATCTGGAATTCCCGGTCATTTGGAACACCAGGTCATCTGGAATACCCGGTAATCTGGAACCCCTAGTAATCTGGAATTCCCGGTCATCTGGAACACTCAGTCATCTGGAACCCCTGGTCATCTGGAACCCCTGGTCATCTGGAACTCCCGGTCATCTGGAAAGCCCGGTCATCTGGAACCCCTGGTCACCTGGAACCCCTAGTAATCTGGAATTCCCGGTCATCTGGAACACTCAGTCATCTGGAACCCCTGGTCATCTGGAACCCCTGGTCATCTAGAACCCCTGGTCATCTGGAACTCCCGGTCATCTGGAATACCTGGTCATCTGGAATACCCAATAATCTGGAATACCCGGTAATCTGGAACCCCTGGTCATCTGGAACCCCTGGTCATCTGGAACCCCTGGTCATCTAGAACCCCTGGTCATCTGGAACACCCGGTCATCTGGAACACCTGGTCATCTGGAGCCCCTGGTAATCTGGAATTCCCGGTCATTTGGAACACCAGGTCATCTGGAATACCCGGTAATCTGGAACCCCTGGTCATCTGGAACCCCTAGTAATCTGGAATTCCCGGTCATCTGGAACACTCAGTCATCTGGAACCCCTGGTCATCTGGAACCCCTGGTCATCTGGAACCCCTGGTCATCTGGAACTCCCGGTCATCTGGAACGCCCGGTCATCTGGAATACCTGGTCATCTGGAACCCCTAGTAATCTGGAACTCCCGGTCATCTGGAATACCTGGTCATCTGGAATACCCGATAATCTGGAATACCCGGTAATCTGGAACCCCTGGTCATCTGGAACCCCTAGTAATCTGGAACTCCCGGTCATGTGGAACACTCGGTCATCTAGAACCCCTGGTCATCTGGAACCCCTGGTCATCTGGAACTCCCGGTCATCATGGACTCCCGATCACCTGAAGTCTCCGGCCGTCTGGGATTCCTAGTCATCTGGCACACTTGTCTTTGGGATACTGATCATTTGGTGATCCCAAGTCTTCTGCGATCATGATCATCTGAAGCCTCTGGTCTTCTGGGGCTCCTGGTAATCCGAGTCACCCAGTCATGTGGGACTCCCAATAATCTGAGGCCTCCGGTCATCCGGGACCCTGGTAATCTGGGAGCCTCCAGTCTGATCCTGGGCTATTGTCTTGTGTAATGTGTCTTGCGGGCCCCGGGGCCTGAATGCGGCCCCTGCCATCCTCTGCCAGTTTATACTTTGAACTGAATGCTGCAGTAATACTACAGTAAAATTCCAGTAATCCAGAGTCCTGGGGATTATCTGCAGCTCCAGACCACGGGACTCCACACAGCGTATATATACTTATCTATATACTCGACTACTCCCCGGGACGTCAGGATCTGAGGGCGTAAACACCTAACGATGCCACCATGTCCGGACTATCAGGTAGAGTCCTGATAATCTGGACTGGGAGTAGTTGATGTTGGATTAGCAGTGGTCAGGATGATGAGCATGTTACGCCGGGGTCCGTGTCCCCTCTGGGGTCCGGGTACAATCACACAGTCATGACCTGTGCGTGAGAACGGTGACCGGACCCGGACCCTCATCTCATCTCGGCCCAGATAATCCGCCATCTGCCTGCACTCCGCTATCTCCAGGCCTCACACCCCAGATAAGCCTCCCGGGGGGGAAGACACCACCTACAGTCCTACACCAACACACACTGCTCAAGGGGTGCACAGTCCTACAGGAAAACTTCTGCAACTTCATGCTTTCATTCCTCACCATTTTCAAGATCTCTGCTTGCTGCCGGTCTAGATGCTGATAACCTGCCCTGAAGGTTTGCTACAATGTATCCAATCCAAGCAATCCTCTGTGAAAAGAACAGAATGCGCTCCAGGCTGATCCGTTTTATCTTCACTGTTACATTGTAACAAACCTCAGGACAGAAGGGGGAAATGGGCTGCTGATGCTTTTAGTTGACAGAGGGTTGTCGAGACTGTATACAACTGTAACAAACCCTCAGCTGTGTTAGCAGGACATCCTCAGGATGGGTTTTTAGCCTCGGGCTGTAAATCATGCTTCCATTCACTGACAGTAAATAGAGATGACCACACTAATGATTCCCATTACATTTTGACCCCCCGCCGCCTCCATATACACGTATTAGCGCCTGCTGCCATGACAAGACTTTTACCGGGGGCTGATGCATCCACAAGACACCTGACCAGGCAGATTTATCATTCAGGACCCTGGGAAAGCTGGATGACAAGTGTGACACGTGTGCCCCTGCGCCTACAGCCTGAGTGACGCCCTTTACACCTACAACAATCCTCGTCACGCAGTTTCTCCGTCTTTCCTGCGCTTTCAGTATTTTCTGGAAGATAAGAACTAAACATCTGCAGAAAAGTTTAATCGCCTCGGTCTGGACGCGGGATGGGTGACGAGCGGCGCCAGAAATCTGATTTATCTGACTGGGATGGAGATGCAAGAACGTCAGGATGCAAGACGGCAGTGAGGGGAACGCCCCTGCAGAAACACCATGAGCGAGACTGTGGGGGCTATGGGCGGCATTCGTGCATCCGAAATGTCACCACATGTGGTGTTTATTTGTAGCACATATCCATTGTGATTGGTTGATACATACAGTCAGGTCCATAAATATTGGGACATGGACACAATTCTAACATTTTTGGCTCTATACATCACCACAATGGATGTGAGATGAAACAGACAAGATGTGCTTTACCTGCAGACTGTCAGCTGTAATCTGAGGGGATTTACATCCAAATCAGGTGAACGGTGCAGGAATTACAGCAGTTACATATGTGCCTCCCACTTGTTAAGGGACCAAAAGTAATGGGACAGAATAATAATCATAAATCAAACTTTCACTTTTTAATACTTGGTTGCAAATCCTTTGCAGTCAATTACAGCCTGAAGTCTGGAACGCACAGACATCACCAGACGCTGGGTTTCATCCCTGGTGATGCTCTGCCCGGCCTCTACTGCAACTGTCTTCAGTTCCTGCTTGTTCTTGGGGCATTTTCCCTTCAGTTCTGTCTTCGTCAGGCAGGGCCGGACTGGGGATAAAAACCAGCCCCACAGCGTTGCGTCATTATTTAGGGCTCTTTCACACCTGCGTTCTTGTCTTCCGGCATAGAGTTCCGTCGTCGGGGCTCTATGCCGGAAGAATCCTGATCAGGATTATCCTAATGCATTCTGAATGGAGAGAAATCCGCTCAGGATGCATCAGGATGTCTTCAGTTCCGGAACGGAACGTTTTTTGGCCGGAGAAAATACCGCAGCATGCTGCGCTTTTTGCTCCGGCCAAAAATCCGGAACACTTGCCGCAAGGCCGGATCCGGAATTAATGCCCATTGAAAGGCATTGATCCGGATCCGACCTTAAGCTAAACGTCGTTTCGGCGCATTGCCGGAGCCGACATTTAGCTTTTTCAGAGTGGTTACCATGGCTGCCGGGACGCTAAAGTCCTGGCAGCCATGGTAAAGTGTAGTGGGGAGCGGGGGAGCAGTGTACTTACCGTCCGTGCGGCTCCCGGGGCGCTCCAGAGTGACGTCAGGGCGCCCCAAGCGCATGGATCACGTGATCGCATGGACACGTCATCCATGCGCATGGGGCGCTCTGACGTCATTCTGGAGCTCCCCGGGAGCCGCACGGACTGTAAGTATACCGCTCCCCCGCTCCCCGCTACTACTATGGCAACCAGGACTTTAATAGCGTCCTGGGTGCCATAGTAACACTGAAAGCATTTGGAAGACGGTTCCGTCTTCAAATGCTTTCAGTACACTTGCGTTTTGTCCGGATCCGGCGTGTAATTTCCGGCAAGTGGAGTACACGCCGGATCCGGACAACGCAAGTGTGAAAGAGGCCTTACTTGTTTATAATAGGAGAAAGCATTCATTTTAAAACACGTCTGTAAACACGAATATGAACTTTGCCCCACGACAGCTCTTTTGTAGAACCCCAATTGTTCATATTATCACAGTGTTTTCCCAACCAGGATGCCTCCAACTGTTGCAAAACTACAACTCTCAGCATGCTCAGACAGCGTTTTACCACGCCTTTTGACCCGCCCCTTTTTTGTTGGCCACCTATTTAATGATTGTTGCATGCAACATTTTACTTGACAAGCTATTTTAGATATTCTACGGCAGTCCTGTTACAATCCCCCCCAATGAGCCTTTCGACCAAATAATAAAAATATTTATAAAATCTCACCCATATGCTGCAAAAAAATTAAAAATCTGCAATGTAAAATCGATAATAAAGATCAACTACAAACATAAACATATTCCACATGAACACTTACAGTTACTTGGCTTGGCCCTTGGGGATCTCGGACGCCACTTCCGCACTTTGGCCGGGGGCTCGGCGGAGCTGATGTTGTGCTTTATCCTAATCATAAAGATTTCATAATAAGGATTTGGAGAAAGGGCAGAGGGATAGCAGAGCAGGGAGAGGATGGTGCTGCTACTAGGGGGTCATACCATGGGGGAGTAATAAAGCCCACCATAATGCTCCCCCCCAGTAGAAATAATTCACCTTATAATGTGCAAAACATACCCCCTTGTAATGCCCCCAGTTGAGCTAATGTCCCCCATAATGTGCCAATATAAAATACCCCTTCTCAGTGCCCCCGTAGATGACCCCATAGTGCTCCTACCCCCCTTCCCCCCACCATAATATTTCCCAGTATAAAATGCCCCTATACAGAGCCCCCCATATAAAATACACCCTTATTTTTAGCCTCAGTAGATGCCCCTATAGTGCCCCAATCATGTGCCAGTAAGATGCCCCCCAATCATGTGCCAGTAATAAGAGCCCCCCCACCATCATGTGCCAGCAGCCAGAGCCCCCCCATATCATGTGCCAATAGCCCCCATATCATGTGCCAATAGCCCCCTTATCATTATCCAATAGGCCCCCCTTATCATGATCCAGTAGGCCCCCCCTTATCATGATCCAGTAGGCCCCCCCTTATCATGATCCAGTAGGCCCCCCCCCTTATCATGATCCAGTAGGCCACCCCTTATCATGATCCAGTAGGCCCCCCCTTATCATGATCCTGTAGGCCCCCCCTTATCATGATCCTTAGGCCCCCCTTATCATGATCCAGTAGGCCCCCCCTTATCATGATCCAGTAGGCCCCCCCTTATCATGATCCAGTAGGCCCCCTTATCATGATCCATGTAGGCCCCCCTTATCATGATCCAGTAGGCCCCCCTTATCAGGATTCCAGTAGGCCCCCCTTATCATGATCCAGTAGGCCCCCCCTTCTCATGATCCAGTAGGCCCCCCCTGATCATGATCCAGTATTGTACCTATATTAAAAAAATAAACACTTAGACTTACCTCCAGCGATGCGATGCAGGCCTCTTCGGCCTGTGTCCCTCGCTATAACGGCTCAGGCGGCGCGAGTGACGTCATCGCGCCGCCTGCACCGGCATCTGATAGGCTGCCAGCACTAGGCCGGCAGGCCTATCAGAACAGGAGGGGACACACCTCTCCCTCCCCTGCCGCAGCATAGACATCTTGTATCGCTATCCTGAGGATGGCGATACAGATTACTATGGAGATGAATGCTCATCTTGTGGAAGCGCTCATCTCCTGCTGCTGTGCCCTACTGCCGGCCGTCCTCACTTGCCACTAGGGCCGCGGCCTTGCGGCACTCAGGCCTGCCGGCCTAGCGGGAGATTTCCCGGTATCCCGGCAGGCCAGTCCGGCCCTGTCAGCAAGTGAAATGCATGCTCAACGGATTCAGGTCCGGTGATTGACTTGGCCATTGCAGAACATTCCACTTCTTTCCCTTAAACTCTTTGGTTGCTTTTGCAGTATCTTTGGGTCATTGTCCATCTGCAACTGTGAAGCGCTGTCCAATGAGTTCTGAAGCAATTTGGCTGATTATGAGCAGATAATATTGCCCGAAACACTTCAGAATTCATCCTGCTGCTTTTGTCTGCAGTCACATCATCAATAAATACAGAGAAGAAGCAGTTCCATTGGCAGCCATACATGCCACGCCATGACACTACCACCACCATGCTTCACTGATGAGGTGGTATGCTTAGGATCATGAGCAGTTCCTTTCCTTCTCCATACTCTTCTCTTCCCATCACTCTGGTACAAGTTGATCTTGGTCTCCTCTGTCCATAGGAATGTTTGTTCCAGAACTGTGAAGGCTTTTTTTAGATGTCGTTTGGCAAACGACATCTAAAAAGTGAAGGGGTTTAAGCATGCATGGGATAGGCATAAGGCCATCCTTCATATAAGATAGGGCCGGGGGCTATCCATAGTATTCAGTATATTGGGCAGACTAGATGGGCCAAATGGTTCTTATCTGCCGACACATTCTATGTTTCTATGTTTCTATGTTTCTAACTCTAATCTGGCCTTCCTGTTTTTGAGGTTCACCAATGGTTTCCATCTTGTGGTGAACCCTCTGTATTCACTCTGGTGAAGTCTTCTCCTGATGGTTGACTTTGACACACATACACCTACCTCCTGGAGAGTGTTCTTGATCTGGCCAACTGTTTGTGAAGGGCGTTTCTTCACCAGGGAAAGAATTCTTCGCTCATCCACCACAGTTGTTTTCCGTGATCTTCCGGGTCTTTTGGTGTTGCTGAGCTCACCGGTGCGTTCCTTCTTTTTAAGAATGTTTCCAAACAGGTTGTTTTGGCCGCGACTAATGTTTTTGCTATCTCTCTGATGGGTTGCTTGTGTTTTTTTCAGCCTAATGATGGCTTCACTGATAGTGACAGCTCTTTGGATCTCATCTTGAGAGTTGGCATGCAACAGATTCAAATGCAAATAGCAGACTGGAAATGACCTCTGACCTTTTATCTGCTCATTGTAATTGGGATAATGAGGGACTAACACACACCTGGCATGGAGCAGCTGAGAAGACAATTGTCCTATACTTTTGGTCCCTTAACAAGTGGGAGGCACATATGCAAACTGCTGTAATTCCCCTGCACCGTTCACCTGATTTGGATGTGAAATCCCCTCAAATTACAGCTGACAGTCTGCAGGTAAAGCACATCTTGTCCGTTTCATTTCAGATCCATTGTGGTGGTGTATAGAGCCAAAAAATGTTAGACTTGTGTCGATGTCCCAATATTTATGGACCCTGACTGTATGTTTGCAATGATATCTAGCCACGCCCCATGTCAGTATTAAAATTAGAATGGCGCAGTGCTTTAATAAGCAGGACGCGCGTCTTGTAGGCAGCGCCATTCTTCTGCTTTTGGCCGGGCCTGTTCTGTCGTATGAGTCGTCAGCTGCACGTGAGTGAAAAGCCTGGAATCCATCAAAGACACGTCAGACGCCCCCTTCAAGTAGCCTTTGTGTGTCAATTCTTCACCGCTCTCTGTTCGTGAATGGGAACACTTGTCTATATCCAGAGACCTAAAACTCATCCTGTTTACAAAGCTGAAGGATTCGTTACCATGTCGTAGTGCAGCCTGGAGATGTGTGCTCGATACATTGTAACAAAATCTCAGCTGTGAGGACAGGATGTCAGCCCCTAGGTGTATGGTAAATGGCTTGTACATGGAGCCTCCAGCAGACGTGCTCTTCTGCTGTCAATCAGACGTCGTCCCGACCAATCTGGAATCTTCCGCTTTGGATTTTCGATTTGATATTTGTCAGAACAAAGGACGTAATAAATGTGATGGATCGTCAGCTCCTGAGGACACAAAAAACCCCAAAATAGCAGCAGACCTCAGACCAGATCCCCTAAATAAGTACAGACCACTGAATACCCACAGAATGCACCCCCAAAATAAAGACCCCAAATAACTACAGACCTCGGAACAGAGTCCCCAAAAACAACTACAGCCCCCCTAAATAAATACAAACACCCCACAGAATAACTACAGACCGGCCTATAGAGAACCTACAGACCCCTAAACAGAGTCCCCAAAAACAACTACAGACCCCACCAAATAAATACAAACACTGTACAGAATAACCACAGACCTCAGAAAGGGCCACAGAAGACGTACAGACCCCTGAAGAGACCCCAAAAACAACTACAGATCCCCCAAATAAATACAGACCACTGAATAATCACAGGATGGACCCCCAAAATACATGCGCCAAAATAACTACAGACCTCAGACCGGCCCATAGAGGAAATACAGAACCCTGAATAGAAACCCCCCCCAAAAAAATACAGACCTCCCCCTAAATTATATACATAATATAAATACAGACTTGGGAATAGAAACCTCAAAAACAACTACAGACCCCAAACCAGACCCCCTCTAAATAAACACAGACCCCAGGCACTTATCTAGCAGCTCTCTGCCTTGAGGACCTGCACACATCTGCTCATGTGACTGCAGGTCCTTCAGCAGTAGTTGAGACTCTGCACACCTCCTGCTTTCTGGATTGTCGCAGATCTCGGCTCCATCGTGTTTTGCACAGGACATGCTTTCTGTCCATAGGACCCCCCCATCGCTGATGCTTACCCTCACCCCTCATCCTGGCCCTGAAAATCACAGCTGGAATCAGAACTAACACAAAAACAAAACTAGGAAGGATTTGAAGGACCAGCACCTGGAGGACATATTCCTGCCCAGAGCCCATTATGTCGAGGTCCGGCTGCTGCTCTGCGTCTGTAGGGGAAATACAAGAAACAAGACGTCAGATCCGGGGCTGTGATATTCCGGGACCTGATTCTTATGGTTCCTTCAGTCCTGATGATGGAGAATATGGACGCAGCGTCCGTGGCCGGAGAAGACCAACAGGGAAGAAATAAAAGAGAAAGATCCTCTAATTGACATTTTTATTTATTTTCCATCTCAGTTTCCAAATCTGTCCAGACAGAAGAATGGGGGATGGGGGAAGGGTGTCACTGCCAGCTCCAAGGAGTCATAATAAAAATAAAAAAAATCAGATCATCTCTTCAGGAGGTCATCGCCGGGTCACGGATCATCACTATCCTGTAGATACTGACATGTCACAACGGATTACACAATGTATCATGTGCCACAACATTGTGCAACCAGCCAATGGAAACAAACCTGTCTGGACAGAATCCACGCCGATCAGCAGGTGTCACACAGAGGACAAACCAGCACACTCCTCTCCTGAAATCCTCTGTGCTGCTGGGAGGACCCTGCTCCTTCCACTATGTAACTCTCAGCCTGTGACCTCCACAAGATCAGCACACTCCTCTCCTGAAATCCTCTGTGCTGCTGGGGGGACCCTGCTCCTTCCACTATGTAACTCTCAGCCTGTGACCTCCACAAGATCAGCACACTCCTCTCCTGAAATCCTCTGTGCTGCTGGGGGGACCCTGCTCCTTCAACTATGTAACTCTCAGCCTGTGACCTCCACAAGATCAGCACACTCCTCTCCTGAAATCCTCTGTGCTGCTGGGGGGACCCTGCTCCTTCAACTATGTAACTCTCTGTCTGTGACCTCCACAAGTTCAGCACACTCCTTTCCTGAAATCCTCTGTGCTGCTGGGGGGACCCTGCTCCTTCCACTATGTAACTCTCTGTCTGTGACCTCCACAAGATCAGCACACTCCTCTCCTGAAATCCTCTGTGCTGCTGGGGGGACCCTGCTCCTTCAACTATGTAACTCTCTGTCTGTGACCTCCACAAGATCAGCACACTCCTTTCCTGAAATCCTCTGTGCTGCTAGGGGGACCCTGCTCCTTCCACTATGTAACTCTGTCTGTGACCTCCACAAGATCAGCACACTCCTGTCCTGAAATCCTCTGTGCTGCTGGGGGGACCCTGCTCCTTCCACTATGTAACTCTCTGTCTGTGACCTTCACAAGTTCAGCACACTCCTTTCCTGAAATCCTCTGTGCTGCTGGGGGGACCCTGCTCCTTCCACTATGTAACTCTCTGTCTGTGACCTCCACAAGATCAGCACACTCCTCTCCTGAAATCCTCTGTGCTGCTGGGGGGACCCTGCTCCTTCAACTATGTAACTCTCTGTCTGTGACCTCCACAAGTTCAGCACACTCCTTTCCTGAAATCCTCTGTGCTGCTGGGGGGACCCTGCTCCTTCCACTATGTAACTCTCTGTCTGTGACCTCCACAAGATCAGCACACTCCTCTCCTGAAATCCTCTGTGCTGCTGGGGGGACCCTGCTCCTTCCACTATGTAACTCTCTGTCTGTGACCTCCACAAGATCAGCACACTCCTTTCCTGAAATCCTCTGTGCTGCTAGGGGGACCCTGCTCCTTCCGCTATGTAACTCTGTCTGTGACCTCCACAAGATCAGCACACTCCTGTCCTGAAATCCTCTGTGCTGCTGGGGGGACCCTGCTCCTTCCACTATGTAACTCTCTGTCTGTGACCTCCACAAGTTCAGCACACTCCTTTCCTGAAATCCTCTGTGCTGCTGGGGGGACCCTGCTCCTTCCACTATGTAACTCTCTGTCTGTGACCTCCACAAGATCAGCACACTCCTCTCCTGAAATCCTCTGTGCTGCTGGGGGGACCCTGCTCCTTCAACTATGTAACTCTCTGTCTGTGACCTCCACAAGTTCAGCACACTCCAGGATCAGTGTAGGGAGAGGATGCTGCAGGGGGAGAATAGGAGAGAATCTAACTCAGCGATCTACATACATTGTATTGTGTGGGTGCAGGGCACAACTTTTTTATCCTGCCCTGAGCCCAGTGACCGAAAAAAAATTACTTTAATAAGTCAGTTAGGTGGGCGGCGGCGGCGGAGGCCATTTTATGCAAGCTCAGTGCACCAGCACTGCATCTGGGCTTTTGGGACATTGAAAATCACAATTTTTTGGGCAATCTACAACATCTGGATTAGTCAGTGTGCAATTTAAACTAGAAATACACCCATCATCTTCTGGGGTTTTAAAAACACACTTTTATGCCAAAAAACCCTATTTTCAGGCCTTGCAGCATCAGCACGTGTGAAGTTCCAGGCTTATATACTGCTGTCAAATTCAGTTATTAAACAAACACTCGTTTGGGCAAAAAAAATTTAGTTGGCAGCCTTTGATGCAGATGTCACTGTGAGATACACCCTTAATACATTTGGGTTAGATTCAGAGATTTTAAATACCACCATTACTTCAGGCCTACACTGGTTCAGGCCGTGTGAGATCCCCCCTCTACATACAGGGGTTTGAATCAGGCATTTGAAATACAGACATTTTGTGCAAAGAAATCTTTAATTGAGGCCTAGTCTGGTTCAGGGCGTGTGAGATACACCCTTTACATACTGTGGTTCTTTTCTACTATTAATTAAACACCCATTTAGGGCAAGATCCTAAATTCGAGAAATATGAGGAGAGCGTCAAATAATGGACGGGGCCCTGGTCGTGGTGCTGCTGGTGGAGCTCCTGTTGCAGGGAGAGGACGTGGTCGATCTGTGCCAGCTACATGCACAAGTGAAACCCCTTCCTCAGGTGCGAGTAGGCGACAGAACCTGCAGCGGTATTTGGTCGGGCCTAATGCGGCTCTACGAATGATGAGGCCTGAACAAGTACAGGCGATAGTAGATTGGGTTGCTGACAGTGGATCCAGTTCCTTCACATTGTCTCCCACCCAGTCTCCTGCTGAAAGACCACAGTTGGCACCTGCAGCTGATGTCCATCAGTCTTTCACCCCCTTGCAAATCAGCCAAGCAGTCTGAGCCCCAAGTCATGCAGCAGTCTCTTCTGCTTTTTGATGACTCTGTTAGCAGGGTTTCCCAGGGCCATCCACCTAGCCCTGCCCCAGAAGGGAAAGAGATTGAGTGCACCGATGCCCAACCACTTATGTTTCAGGATGAGGACATGGGAGGACCATCGCAGCACGTCTCGGATGATGACGAAACACAGGTGCCAACTGCTGGGGCTTTCTGCAGTGTGCAGACCGACAAGGTGGGCAGGGGTAAAGACTAGGTGGAAGATGATGTGGAGGACGATGAGGTCCTCGACCCCACATGGAATCAAGGTCATGCGAGTGACCTATGTAGTTCGGAGGAAGAGGCGGTGGTCGCACAGAGCCACCAGCACAGCAGAAGAGGGAGCAGGGTGCAAAAGCGGAGCGGCCGTCCTCTAGACAGTACGCCTCCTACTGCCCACCGCAGCAAGGGACCGAGCACACCAAAGCCAGCTCCAAGGAGTTCCCTGGCGTGGCAGTTCTTCAGACAATGTGCTGACGACAAGACACGAGTGGTTTGCGCGCTGTGCAATCAGAGCCTGAAGCGAGGCATAAACGTTCTTAACCTGAGCACAACCTGCATGACCAGGCATCTAAGTGCAAAGCACGAGCTGCAGTGGAGTAGACACCTCAAAAACCAAGAAAGGTCTCTGGCTCCTCCTGCTTCCTCTTCTGCTGCAGTCGCGGCCTCTTCATCCACCTCTGGAGTGACAGTGTCACCTGCCACCCCACAAACAGAGGATCTGCCACCAACACCAACACCTGGGTCACCAAGCATCTCCACAATGTCCCACGGAAGCGTTCAGCTCTCCATATCCCAAACGCTGGAGAGGAAGGTGGAGACGGATAGTTTTAAAGGCCTTATGGCGGTGGCTGTCCCACAGTACGTCGTTCTTAGCCGCCACTACTTTTCCAGGCGAGCCATCCCTTCCCTGCACAACCAAGTAGGGGACAAAATCAGGTGTGCACTGCGCAACGCCATCTGTGGCAAGGTGCACCTGACTACAGATACGTGGACCAGTAAGCACGGTCAGGGCCGTTATATCTCCATAACAGCACACTGGGTAAATGCAGTGGCGGCTGGGCCTGAGGCGGATAGCAGTTTGGCGCATGTCCTTCCACCACCGAGGATTGCAGGGCGCTTCAGTTTGTCTTCTGTTGCTTCCTCCTCCTCTACCGGCTCCTCATCCGATCAGCGTAACCTTCACCACCAACTTCAGCACAGCCAGGGGGAAACGACAGCAGGCAGTTTTATAACTTATCTGTTTGGGGGACAAACCCCACACCGCGCAGGAACTGTGGACGGGCCTTGAACAACAGACCGATGAGTGGTTGGTGCCAGTGAGCCTCAAGCCCGGCCTGGTGGTGTGCGATAATGGGCGAAATCTCGTAGCAGCTCTGGGACTAGCCGGTTTGACGCACATCCCTTGCCTGGCGCATGTGCTGAATTTGGTGGTGCAGAGATTCCTTAAAAATTACCCCGACATGTCAGAGCTGCTGCATAAAGTGTGGGCCGTCTGTGCGCGCTTTCGGCGTTCACACCCTGCTGCTGCTCGCCTGTCAGCGCTGCAGCGTAACTTCAGCCTTCCCGCTCACCGCCTCATATGCGACGTGCCCACCAGGTGGAACTCCACCTTGCACATGCTGGACAGACAGTGCGAGCAGCAGCAGGCCATAGTGGAGTTTCAGCTGCAGCACGCACGGGTCAGTCGCTCTGCAGAACAGCACCACTTCACCACCAATGACTGGGCCTCCATGCGAGACCTGTGTTCCTTGTTGCGCTGTTTCGAGTACTCCACCAACATGGCCAATGCCGTTCTCAGCGTTACTATTCCACTTCTATGCCTCCTTGAAAAAACGCTTCGGGCGATGATGGAAGAGGATGTGGCACAGGAGGAGGAGGAGGAGGAAGAAGAGGGGTCATTTCGTAGGGTTTCCGGCCAGTCATTCACAAGTGGCTCCGAGGGTGGGTTCCTGCACCCACAAACGCCAGGTACACAATTGTACAGCCAGGGCACAGTTCTGGAGGATGACGAGGTGGAGGATGAGGAGGAGGAGATGCAGGAGGAGGAATTATGTTCACAGCAGGGTGGCACCCAGACCAGCTCATGGCCATCACTGGTGCGTGGCTGGGGGGATACAGAGGACACAGGCGATACACCTCCCACAGAGGACAGCTTTTCGTTGCCTCTGGGCAGCCTGGCACACATGAGCGATTACATGCTGCAGTGTCTCCGCAACGACCGCCGAGTTGCCCACATTCTAACTTGTGCTGATTACTGGGTGGCCGCGCTGCTGGATCCCCGTTACAAGGACAACGTACCGTCCTTAATTCCATCACTGGAGCGTGATCGTAAGATGGGCGAGTACAAGCGCACGCTGGTAGACGCGCTGCTGGTGGCATTCCCACCTGACAGCGGGGGCTCAGTGGAAGAACAAGGCGAAGGCAGAGGAAGAGGTCGCCAACGCAGCTGGGGCACCGCCAGCACCTCAGAAGGCAGGGTTAGTATGGCCGAAATGTGGAAAAGCTTTGTCAGCACGCCACAACAACCAGCACCACCAGCTGATATGGAACGTCTTAGCAGGAGGCAGCATTTCACCGACATGGTGGAGCAGTATGTGTGCACACGCCTACACGTACTGAATGACGGGTCTGCCCCCTTCAACTTCTGGGTCTCCAAATTAGACACATGGCCTGAGCTTACCCTTTACGCCTTGGAGGTGCTGGCCTGCCCTGCAGCCAGTGTATTGTCTGAACGTGTGTTTAGCACGACTGGAGGGGGTTATCACAGGTTATATTTCCCAATGTTTTGGGGTGTACCCTAATTTAAAAAAATAAAATTTAAAACCAAAAAGCAGTGTAGGCTACCTCCTCCTCCTCCTCCACCGCCACTTCCACCTACACCGCCACATCCACCGCCTCCTCAACCTCCTACTCTATATGGTCCTCCTAGATCAAGATTATTATTTTTTATTTTTACGTATTTTATGTTATTTGAAGTCATTTCCTTATCCACATTTGTTTGCAGAGCACTTGCCATGCTCTTAACCACATTTTGACTCTAGCCCTTTCCGTGACATTTTTACAGCCATTTTAGTGCCCAAAAGTTCAGGTCGCCATTGACTTCAATGGGGTTCGAGTTTGGGTCTCAAACTCGAACTTTTTTCTCAAGTTCGGCCAAACCCGTCGAACCCGAACATCCAGGTGTGCGCTCAACTCTAATCATCACCTCTTCTGGGTGGTTTAATCTGCTCAATGACCTGATATTTCAGCGGGGAGATCCGATGTTTATGTGAATGGAATTGGTACTAACAGATTATTCCTATGAATTGTGGACTTGTGCTTACAAACCTATGTGTCGTGCGACTTATTGTCATCCTGTAGCCCTAGCCTAAAGCTGACCTACCGCAGGGTTGGGTGTAGTGTCCCACTAGGTAAAGGTGGGCACTACACAAGGGTCAATTGGGCCACGTTGTTCTCCACCTCCTGTGGGACAGTGGCATTGTATTTTACATCACATTTTAATGTGTATTGCTATGCTTTTATGTGCATATTTCCCCTGTTATCAGTGTATCAGTCCTGTTAGGGTGTAGTTCCTCCTCCTAGACTGTAGAGGGGGCTAGGGAACCCCTAATATAAATAGTCAGGTCCTGTTCAGGGAGAGGGTGTGTAGAGTCAGAAGGGAGTGTGGACTTTAGCTAGGCATCAGGTGTGCCCTGTCAGGTTTAATAAGTGGGATTTCTTGCCTTATAAATGGGGTTGGGACCATCAGTTGCTTTGAGGAGAAGTCAGGTGGATACACAGCTGATAGTCCTACTGAATAGACTGTTAGAATTTGTATTATGGCAAGAAAAAAGCAGCTAAGTAAAGAAAAACGAGTGGCCATCATTACTTTAAGAAATGAAGGTCAGTCAGCCGAAAAATTGGGAAAACTTTGAAAGTAAGGGCTATTTGACCATGAAGGAGAGTGATGGGGTGCTGCGCCAGATGACCTGGCCTCCACAGTCACCGGACCTGAACCCAATCGAGATGGTTTGGGGTGAGCTGGACCGCAGAGTGAAGGCAAAAGGGCCAACAAGTGCTAAGCATCTCTGGGAACTCCTTCAAGACTGTTGGAAGACCATTTCAGGGGACTACCTCTTGAAGCTCATCAAGAGAATGCCAAGAGTGTGCAAAGCAGTAATCAAAGCAAAAGGTGGCTACTTTGAAGAACCTAGAATATGACATATTTTCTGTTGTTTCACACTTGTTTGTTATGTATATAATTCCACATGTGTTAATTCATAGTTTTGATGCCTTCATAGTCATGAAAATAAAGAAAACTCTTTGAATGAGAAGGTGTGTCCAAACTTTTGGTCTGTACTGTACATACACACACACATATATATATATATACATACACACACATACACTCACCTAAAGAATTATTAGTGCCCCCATACTAATACGGTGTTGGACCCCCTTTTGCCTTCAGAACTGCCTTCATTCTACCTGGCATTGATTCCACAAGGTGCTGATTCTTTAGAAATGTTGGCCCATATTGATAGGATAGCATCTTGCAGTTGATGGAGATTTGAGGGATGCACATCCAGGGCACGAAGCTCCTGTTCCACCACATCCCAAAGATGCTCTATTGTGTTGAGATCTGGTGACTGTGGGGCCATTTTAGTACAGTGAACTCATTGTCATGTTCAAGAAACCAATGTGAAATGATTGGAGCTTTGTGACATGGTGCATTATCCTGCTGGAAGTAGCCATCAGAGGATGGATACATGTTCTCATTCTGTTTACGCCAAATTCCGACTCTACCATTTGAATGTCTCAACAGAAATCGAGACTCATCAGACCAGGCAACATTTTTCCAGTCTTCAACAGCCCAATTTTGGTGAGCTCGTGCAAATTGTAGCCTCTTTTTCCTATTTGTAGTGGAGATGAGTGGTACCCGGTCGGGTCTTCTGCTGTTGTAGCCCATCCGCCTCAAGGTTGTGCGTGTTGTGGCTTCACAAATGCTTTGCTGCAGACCTCGGTTGTAACAAGTGGTTATTTCAGTCAACGTTGCTCTTCTATCAGCTTGAATCAGTCGGCCCATTCTCCTCTGACCTCCAGCATCCACAAGGCATTTTCGCCCACAGGACGGCCGCATACTGGATGTTTTTCCCTTTTCACACCATTCTTTGTAAGGCCTCTTTCACACTTGCGTTGTCCGGATCCGGCGTGTACTCCACTTGCCGGAATTACACTCCGGATCCGGAAAAACGCAAGTGTACTGAAAGCATTTGAAGACGGAACCGTCTTCCAAATGCGTTCAGTGTTACTATGGCACCCAGGACGCTATTAAAGTCCTGGTTGCCATAGTAGGAGCGGGGAGCGGGGGAGCGGTATACTTACAGTCCGTGCGGCTCCCGGGGCGCTCCAGAATGACGTCAGAGCGCCCCATGCGCATGGATGACGTGATCCATGTGATCACATGATCCATGCGCTTGGGGCGCCCTGACGTCACTCTGGAGCGCCCGGGGAGCCGCACGGACGGTAAGTACACTGCTCCCCGCTCCCCACTACACTTTACCATGGCTGCCAGGACTTTAGCGTCCCGGCAGCCATGGTAACCACTCTGAAAAAGCTAAATGTCGGATGCGGCAATGCGCCGAAACGACGTTTAGCTTAAGGCCGGATCCGGATCAATGCCTTTCAATGGGCATTAATTCCGGATCCGGCCTTGCGGCAAGTGTTCCGGATTTTTGGCCGGAGCAAAAAGCGCAGCATGCTGCGGTATTTTCTCCGGCCAAAAAACGTTCCGTTCCGGAACTGAAGACATCCTGATGCATCCTGAACGGATTTCTCTCCATTCAGAATGCATTAGGATAATCCTGATCAGGATTCTTCCGGCATAGAGCCCCGACGACGGAACTCTATGCCGGAAGACAACAACGCAGGTGTGAAAGAGCCCTAAACCCTAGAAATGGTTGTGCGTGAAAATCCCAGTAACTGAGCAGATTGTGAAATACTCAGACCGGCCCGTCTGGCACCAACAACCATGCCACGCTCAAAATTGCTTAAATCACCTTTCTTTCCCCTTCTGACATTCAGTTTGGAGTTCAGGAGATTGTCTTGACCAGGAGCACCCCCCTAAATGCATCGAAGCAACTGCCATGTGATTGGTTGACTAGATAATTGCATTAATGAGAAATACACAATAAAAAGTTCTGCAACTTTCTAATAGACTTTGTACACTGCTCAAAAAAATAAAGGGAACACTTAAACAACACAATGTAACTCCAAGTCAATCACACTTCTGTGAAATCAAACTGTCCACTTAGGAAGCAACACTGAGTGACAATCAATTTCACATGCTGTTGTGCAAATGGGATAGACAACAGGTGGAAATTATAGGCAATTAGCAAGACACCCCCAATAAAGGAGTGGTTCTGCAGGTGGTGACCACAGACCACTTCTCAGTTCCTATGCTTCCTGGCTGATGTTTTGGTCACTTTTGAATGCTGGCGGTGCTTTCACTCTAGTGGTAGCATGAGACGGAGTCTACAACCCACACAAGTGGCTCAGGTAGTGCAGCTTATCCAGGATGGCACATCAATGCGAGCTGTGGCAAGAAGGTTTGCTGTGTCTGTCAGCGTAGTGTCCAGAGCATGGAGGCGCTACCAGGAGACAGGCCAGTACATCAGGAGACGTGGAGGAGGCCGTAGGAGGGCAACAACCCAGCAGCAGGACCGCTACCTCCGCCTTTGTGCAAGGAGGAACAGGATGAGCATTGCCAGAGCCCTGCAAAATGACCTCCAGCAGGCCACAAATGTGCATGTGTCTGCTAAAACGGTCAGAAACAGACTCCATGAGGGTGATATGAGGGCCCGACGTCCACAGGTGGGGGTTGTGCTTACAGCCCAACACTGTGCAGGACGTTTGGCATTTGCCAGAGAACACCAAGATTGGCAAATTCGCCACTGGCGCCCTGTGCTCTTCACAGATGAAAGCAGGTTCACACTGAGCACATGTGACAGACGTGACATATTCTGGAGACGCCGTGGAGAACGTTCTGCTGCCTGCAACATCCTCCAGCATGACCGGTTTGGCATTGGGTCAGTAATGGTGTGGGGTGGCATTTCTTTGGAGGGCCGCACAGCCCTCCATGTGCTCGCCAGAGGTATCCTGACTGCCATTAGGTACCGAGATGAGATCCTCAGACCCCTTGTGAGACCATATGCTGGTGCGGTTGGCCCTGGGTTCCTCCTAATGCAAGACAATGCTAGACCTCATGTGGCTGGAGTGTGTCAGCAGTTCCTGCAAGACGAAGGCATTGATGCTATGGACTGGCCCGCCCGTTCCCCAGACCTGAATCCTATTGAGCACATCTGGGACATCATGTCTCGCTCTATCCACCAACGTCACGTTGCACCACAGACTGTCCAGGAGTTGGCAGATGCTTTAGTCCAGGTCTGGGAGGAGATCCCTCAGGAGACCGTCCGCCACCTCATCAGGAGCATGCACAGGCGTTGTAGGGAGGTCATACAGGCACGTGGAGGCCACACACACTACTGAGCCTCATTTTGACTTGTTTAAAGGACATTACATCAAAGTTGGATCAGCCTGTAGTGTGTTTTTCCACTTTAATTTTGAGTGTGACTCCAAATCCAGACCTCCATGGGTTGAAAAATTAGATTTCCATTTTTTTTATTTTTGTGTGATTTTGTTGTCAGCACATTCAACTATGTAAAGAACAAAGTATTTCAGAAGAATATTTAATTAATTCAGATCTAGGATGTGTTATTTTTGTGTTCCCTTTATTTTTTTGAGCAGTGTATTTCAATTACCCACCATTCTCAAGATCTCTACTTGAATGGAATTATTTGAATCTAGGACTAAAGCCTTTATTGACCTAATTCTGCTCACAGCTGGTGGTCCTGTTACAATGTATCAGTGCAGGTATGATCTATCAGCCTGAAGCCAAGGACATGGAAGGCATTTGTGCGGCTGCTGTGTTTAGCTCAGGGAGGATTGCTTGCACTGATACATTGTAGCAAACCCTCAGCTGTGAGAAGTATTAAACCTGTATTAGTTATCAGCCTCTGGATGTAATAAAACTGTCTCTATTCACTGACACAAAGCATCTGAGAAGGTTGTAGAAAGTTTCCCAACCATACATCTCAGTCAACCTGCTTTGTTCCAGACTAAGAATAGAATGGCGGCGTCTTCCCGGGACATGACGTGACTCTTTATTTAGAGAGATACAATATGGATGATGCCACCATAAATCACATTAATGAGGACAGAGCACCGGGTGGCATTGTGCCACAGTTTCCAGCGACGCCCAGTGCCAGCTTGTGTAATTGCTCTGCATGTCATGCCACGACAGAACATCACCCCTCGCCTGAGTGGTGCTGCCACCCACCCGCTATATAGCAGCACGGGGACACTAGTCAAACCTGCACCCCAAGACAACAGTCCAAGAAGACTGCGAAACGTGGCTCTACTGGGTGGCATGATCTTTAAGGGACGGTCCAGTTTTCTGTAAATAAATCTTAAAATGTTTTTCACTGTATTTACATCTAACCTGCCTGTAGGAGAAAGAGAACAGAATATGGACGGGGTCACAACTAGTGGCGTCGCTACAGGGGGATGAGGGGGGGCAATTGCCCCCCCTATGTTATTCTTTGCCCCCCCAGGTGCCCCCCGCTGATTCCCCCCAAAGCAGGCCAGTGAATACTAATGAGCTCTTCCATTTTGGAAGCGCTCATTAGTACCAAAGGACCAGGAAGTAGTGAACACTCTGCACTTACCACTTCCTGGTCCTCGGCTGTCGGCTGTGCAGGGCTGTGAGGGCGCTCTGTGACCTCACGCTGTGCGCGCCAGTTCAGAGCACAGTCGACTGAGGAGAGAGAAAATTGCAGGCGGCGTCCAGGAGCAGGAGAGGTAAGTGGTTTTTTATTTTATAAAAAATGTGGCTGCTGGGGGCATAATAGGGGCTAATGAGAGGCATAATGGGGGCTAATTGGAGGCATATGGGGGCTAATTAGAGGCATTAGGTGGCTAATTAGAGGCATATGGGGGCTAATTAGACTATTAGAGGCATATGGGGCTAATGAGGCATATGGGGGCTAATAAGAGGCATGATAGGGGCTGAGAGGCATAATGGGGGCTAATTAGAGACATAATGGGGGCTAATGAGGCATAATGGCTTATAATGGGGGCTAATGAGGCATAAGGGCTGATATGGGGGTGATAAGAGGCATAATGGGGGCTAATAAGAGGAATAATGGGGGCTAATGAGGCATAAGGGCTGATAATGGGGGCTAATGAGGCATAAGGGCTGATATGGGGGCTAATGAGGGATAAGGGCTGATATGGGAGTGATGAGAGGCATAATGGGGGCTAATGAGAGGCATAATAACAGTGTCATCCACAGATGCCCCCATAACAGTGTGTCTTCCACAGATCCCCCATAACACTGCCCCTGCGCACTGACGAGAGACAGAAAGAAGGGGAAAGAATCCGCGGAAGCAAGCAGAGGACGGCACAGCAGACGACTGAACAGCTTCTTTTGTAAGTAAATTGTTTTATTATAAATGTATCCCTGCAGACCGCAATTATCTCGTATTTTGTAATATTATTTATATATACTTATTATTTTTTTGCCCCCCCCCCCCCATTTTTGTCTGTGGTATCTTTGTGCCCCCCCCTATATATTGTTCCTAGAGTCGCCACTGGTCACAACTATCCCTCTCCCTGGCGCCTGTGCAAACTCCTGGATCCACCTCATCTGTGCATGCGCCAAGGAGAGCTGGAGTTCTGGCCCCATCCTCAGCAATAATTGTATAAGTGTTGTTCAACTTTCTAATAAATTTAGTTTCATTTCCTCATCAAGATCTCTGCTGCTGTCAGTGAGTGGAACATCCTTGTTTTACACTGGCAGTCTGGCAGACCTGATACTTCTCAATGGTAAGAAGACAAAGCCTTGCTGCCTTGCACAGAATCGCTGGGCCAGGAGATAACTGAGGCTTCTGCTCCTCCATCGCCATAGATAAGAGATTCCAAGAAGAGGCCGAACCCTGCGCGATACCGATGCATGACACAGGACCGGAAACCTGCCGAAAACTGACATGTAGCATTGCCTGCAACACAGCCATGAAATAATCTGCAGGTGCAATGTGCAGATCAGACAGTGTATCTAAGCCTATCATGTGATAATGTCTGTTTGTCTGTGTATCTAATCTTATCAGGTGATACTGTCTGCTTGTGTGTATCTAATCCTATAATATGTGATGATGACTGCAAACCTGTGTATCCAATTCTATCATGTGATACTTTCTGCTACTGTCTGCTGAGTTGTGTATCTAATCCTTTGGTATTTGATACTGTCTGCTGAGTTGTGTATCTAATCCTATAGTGTGAGATAGATCTGTAGAGCTTCTGTATCTAATTATATCGTGTGTGTGTGCTAGTGTACTGCCCTGGAGCAGAGGTACTGTGAAGTCTGGACATTTGCCCGTTTCCCCTATGCAAATCCATCAACTCCTTACTTTATTTCACTTGAAAGGGTTAACTTGCATTGACTTCTACTGTGTTACTGCATTTTATCTGTATGTTGTGATATATATCCTGTTCATTATCACTGTATTTGCTAGGCTCTGTAGAAAGGGTTAATGAATACTGAGAGACTTTTGAGACTTTGAATGAGAAGCTGGTAATTTTCCGCAGCTGCCAAAGGGTTTAAAGAAGAGCATGTTTTGGAGGAAAAAAGCCAGACTTGTTTACCACCAAAATCAGACAGACTGACATTTTGAACGTCTGGTTTAGTTCTGTTGTTATGTCTGGAAACCTGTTTTTGTCTGGAAAAACTGCTGTGTCATTGCTATTGAGTATCACTGAAGCTCTAATGTAAGTCTATGAGAGACGGAAAGTGTAACATTGTATCGGTTTGTGCTGAGCTTCTCCACTCCACCCCTCCCACTAGAAGGTTCCAGTCTAGCTAAAAACTGTGTATAAGGAGAGCAGTCAGAGCCCCTAGTGTCCTGCAGTTAGGGACCAGTGCTTGGAGGGGAGACTCTGCGAGACTACTGAGTGACCAGAAGAAGACACTGAGATGGGGACGCTGAGCCATAAACCATGGGTCACCAGCCCTGTGACCAAGGAGCCACCCGGACTACTGAGCTACAGACCGTGGGCCTCCAGCCTTTACCTGGGTACCAGCCTTCTGAGGAGAGAGGGACGGCTAGCTCAGGCTTTCCTCAGCATCAAACCCTTCTTTTGCCAGGGAGGAGACTGGAGAAGCCGGCCCTGTGCCTCGCCTGTATTGTTTTGCACCTGAAGCCCCCTGGTCACTGCAGACCCGGACTCTCTGGACTTATTTCCCATTGGGGTGCAGCACACATTACAGGATGCATTCAGGGAATCTCCCATCATACACAGGCTTGCTCCTAGCCTTTCTGCTTCCTGAGGTGAAAACTGAAACAGCACCCTTCCCCTTCATTGCCAAATTCTCAACCTAACCCTTTCCCTCCAGCCCTACTGTTAGAGACATACAGCTCTACAAAACATATAGGAGAATACAGCGCCACATACCTCTTCCATCCAGTAATGTCTCCTCTGATGTAGACGTTCTCTTTCCTCATCTTCTCCATTCAGACCAGACCGCCATGATGATTTCTTTCATGTCTCCGCAGAGTTTGACAAAGTCTTAGTTTCCAACTTTACCATCATCCTCCCACCTTCCGAACACCCAATCTTCCCACCCCCAATACTATTTATAATACCTCCATGCGGCTGTCAGCCATGCGGTGCAGTCCTCTTCTGGTCTTTGTCCTGAGCAGCTTGCTGCCCAGCTCAGGCGGCGTGATGATGATGACGTCATCGTGTTGCCTGTGCCGGCCTCTGATAGGCTTCAGGCCTAGTGCTTGTAGACTATCAGAGGGGCAGGGAGACATCGCTTGTTTGCCCTGTCATAGCATCTACCTGTATCATCTGAGGACAGCGATACAGTTGAATATAGAGAGATTAGCGCTTCCATGATGGACGTGTTTAATGCTCAGGGCCCTGCCGGCACCCCCCAGCCCTGCCACCACCTCCACTTGTCCCTCGGTGGCGCTGCCTGAGGCATAGCCTCATTTTGCCTTGTTAGCGATCCACCGTTAATCATTTATACATCAGAATCCCATGAGGAACCCGCTGCAAGGAACCAAGGGGGCGTGGCCTTTGACACCATAAGAGCTCCGCTCTTATGAGATAAGCAGAACACCGTATACAGGAGAGCAGCGTCAGA